>NW_020837946.1:54148293-54516069 GCF_003676395.1 Aethalodelphis obliquidens | reverse complement strand
CCTTCCTTCCTTCCTTCCTTCCTTCCTTCCTTCCTTCCTTCCTTCCTTCCTTCTATCCTTCCTTTCTTTTTCCTACAACCAGGTGATTCCTTGAACTTGAAGCTGAGGGGTAGGCAGTGGGAAGGAAGAAGGAGAGCTGCATCTCTCCCGCTTTAGTCTTTTAAGCTTTTCACCTGTCTTCTCAAAATGTCTCATTTCCAAGCCTCCATAAGGTTGGAATCCAGTATTTTTGTCTTTTCCAAATATATTTTTAGGTACAGAAAGATGATTAATTAGACTTTAATTAGTCTAACTTTAAGGGTGATTTAAGTGTTTCTTTGGACTTCTCTGGTAATGCAGTGGTTAAGAATCTGCCTGCCAATGCAGGGGACACGGGTTCGAGCCCTGGTCTGGGAAGATCCCACATGCCACAGAGCAACTAAGCCCGTGCGCCACAACTACTGATCCTGTGCTCTAAAGCCTGTGAGTCACAACTACTGAGCCCACTTGCCACAACTACTGAAGCCCGTGCACCTAGAGCCTGTGCTCCACAACAAGAGAAGGCACCGCAAAGAGAAGCCCACACACCGCAACGAAGGGTAGTCCCCTGTTGCCACAACTAGAGAAAGCCCGTGTGCAGCAATGAAGACCCAGTGCAGCCAAAAAAAAAAAAAATTTTATTTAAAAAAAAATGTTTCTTTGTTGACTTTTCACATCAAATGAATAATGCCAGGAAGTACTAAGTACAATAAATGAACAATACAGATCTACTTTGAAAGATTTGGCTTTCAGAGTGCAAGGGTTTATTAGGAGTAACAATTCTAGACTTTGTCTCAGTAAGAAGTGATTACAAAGATGGTAGACTAACACATAGGTTCCCCAAAACTTCAACTGTGTATGGCTGGTGTTAAATGTTTGAAATTTCAGAAACAATGACAGTTTAAATAGATGTCTTTTATCATGTGCCTTATATCACCCCTGTCATATCTAAGGTGTTTGCTCATTGATTCATCCAGCAAAGTGTATTGAATGTCTCTACTCAGTGTGTACCAGGCACTATTCTGGGTGCAGAGATTATAACAAGGAGAGCAGGAAACAGATGATGTCTCTAGGGATAGACAATAAGCCAATAAACAAATAATGTAACTATTGAGTGAAATAAGTGCTGTGAAGGAAATGAAAAGAATATTGTGCAGAAAAGTAGCAGGGCATGTGCCTATTTTGAGGCGACAGAAGCTGAGAACTGAAGGGTGGGTTGCTGACTGAATTTTCGTGTTTAGAAAACTAAATTTGAAAGTACTGTACAGTTTATTTAAACAATTGGGCTTCCCTGGTGGCGCAGTGGTTGAGAGTCCGCCTGCCGATGCAGGGGACACGGGCTCGTGCCCCGGTCTGGGAAGATCCCACATGCTGTGGAGTGGCTAGGACCGTGAGCCATGGCCGCTGAGCCTGTGCGTCCGGAGCCTGTGCTCCGCAACGGGAGAGGCCACAACAGTGAAAGCCCTGCGTACCGCAAAAAAAACCCCAAAAAACATAAACAATAGATACATGTTTGGCATTTGAATTTATTTTCAAATATCTAATTTTTTTTTCAACTGGCATTATAAATTGTTGAACTTTAAGTTTAAAATCTCTTGTTTTGTCAGCTTCTGGAAACTGAAGGAAGTTCTGGGTGAGGGGTATACGGGAACTCTCTGTAGTAGATTTGTAACTTCTCTAAAAATCTAAAATTATTCTAGAATAAAACATTTAAAAGGAAAAACTGGCGAAGAAATACCAAAATTTATACTAAATCAAATACAGTGTGGCAAAGATGAGGAATCCAGACTACGTAGGAGGGGTCTGCAGGGAGAATGGTGGGTGTTGAGAATTCGTTACTTGGATGCTCTTATACAGACTTTTGTCTCATCACTCATTTTTGGACTAAATAAATTTTGCCCCCTTTCGTGCTTCTTTTCATCTTCTTAAATTTTATAAACTTAAATAACCTTACAAATAGAGTTAGTTTACATTTTTCCTTTTGTTAAAAAAGTTTATTCATTTTCTTAAAATATCCTTGGACTACTTAGGATGTTATGCTTCAAGTGGAAATTAGCAAATCTTTTTCACATGTGGCTTTTAATAAAACTGGCATCATAAATAAAAGTTTTCTCTGATCAGAACAATCTTCTCTACCCTTTGTTTTATTAGTATTTTTCAATTCATGTGTTTCTAAGCATAAAGTACCTTCTTTCACACATTAGAAGAAATAGAGAAACTGAAGTTGGCAAGGAGCCAGTAAATTCAGAATCTCCTTTGTAAATGCTTTGCCAACTGTAGCACAGATTAACAGACCTGCCATGGGAAGCTCTTTGGTAATCTATAATCTTTGAAAGTACTCTCCAGTATCTGGTTCCAAGAATGCTTCCTAATCTTTCATTATCTAGTTTAGGAGTCAGCAAATGATAGACTACAAGCTTGCAGTCTTGCTTTGTAAATAAAGTTTTATTGGAACATAGCTATGCTTATTCATGTGCGTATTGTCTATGGCTCCTTTTCCACTACAGTAGTTCCCCTTTATTCGTGGGGGATACGTTCCAAGACTCTCAGTGGATGCCTGAAACTGCGGATAGGACCGAACCCACTATATGCTGTGTTTTTCCTATACATACATACCTATGATAAAGTTTAACTTATAAACTAGGCACAGTAAGAGATTAACAATAACTAATAATAAAATAGAACAGTTATAACAATATACTGTAATAAAAGTTCTGTGAATGGGGTCTTTCTCTCAAAATATCTTATTCAGACAAATTTAATGCCTTTTCCATCTTAAGTAAGCACTTATTATGCACTGTGGCCCTAACTTGCAGTTTGAGGAGTGATAGCAAAATTTCTTTTTCCTTCTTTACAATTGCACAGATAGATTCATTCTTATTGTAGATGTTACCAACCTCAGGATATGATTTTTTCTTTCCTTATTGAGTTGAGAACTTTCACCTTTTCACTTAAAGGAAAGACTTTATGGCTTCTCTTTCACAGATCTGAATTGCCAGCATCACTACTCTTGTGTTTTGGGGCCATTATTAAGTAAAGTAAGGGTTACTTGAACACAAGCACTGTGATATTGCAGCAGATGATCTGATAACCCAGACTACTATTACGTGACTAACGGGTGAGATATGCTGGACAAAGACATGATTCACGACCTGGGCAGGACACAGCAGGATGGCAGAAAATTTCGTCACGGTACTCAGAATGGCATGCAATTTAAGATGTATGAATTGTTTATTTCTGGAATTTTCCATTTAATATTTTTCAGACCATGGTTGATGTGGGTAACTGAAACCTTGGAAATCAAAAGCATGGATAAGGGGAAACTACTATAGAACGGTAGTGTTGAGTAGCTGCAGTGAGATGGTATGGCTCACAAAGCCTAGAAAGGTTTCTGCCAGGCCCCTTATGTGAAAAGTTTGCTGACTTCTGGTCTAGACAAAAGCAGTGACTGGGTTATCTCCTTCTGTTTCTGAATTTGGGATCCAAGAAATTTTGCAATCCCAAGGATTAGTAGACAACAAAGTCCTGTTGGTTCATGGTAGAGCTTTCTGCTTTATTTTTTTTAATTCATAAATGGAGGTACTGTTTTTTTAGTAAAAGGTTTCCATGAGCTTTCTGAAGTTTTTAGAAATAATTTTGTAATATAAAGTTCATTTCTGTAAACGTTAAAAGATAAATGCTTTAGTTATCACTTGAAATTCTTCTTACTATTTTTTTAATTTCTCAGGAAAAGTCTTAAAAATCCTTTTATTTTTGAGGTTTTAGGCCTATTACTTGGGAGTGAATCTGTGTCTAATACTATATATTGTAATTATTCCCTGTGAAGAGCAGGGCCCCTTTGGCAATCATCGACACCTACTACATAGTTAACAGGCTTGTTAAAACACAGAGTGTTGGGCCTTAGAGTGTTTGATTTGCTGGTATGGATGAGCTCAAAAATTTGCATTTGGAAATTCTACTTCTAGGTATATATCTGGAAAAAAAAAACCCCACTAATTCAAAGCATGCACCCCAGTGTTCATAGCAGCACTGTTTATAATAGCCAAGACATAGAAGCAACCCAGATGCCGATCAACAGACAACTGGATTAAGAAGATGTGGTGTGTGTATTTTATATATATATATATATTTATTTATATATATATATATATATATATATATAAAACACACACACACACACACACACACACACACACACACTGGAGTAGTACTCAGCCATAAAAAAAATGAAATGTTGCCATTTGCAGCAACATGGATAGACCTAGAGAATATTATGCTTAGTGAAATGTCATACGGAAAGACAAATACTGTATGATATCACTTCTATGTGACATCTAAAAAATAATACAAATGAATGTATATACAAAACAAAAGCAGACTCACAGATATGGAAAGTAAACATGGGTTACCAGAGGGGAGAGGGAAGAGGGAGAGGAACAAATTAGAGGTATGGGATTAACTGATACAAACTACTATATATAAAACAGATAAGCAACAAGGATTTACTGCATAGAACAGAGAATTATATCCATTACATTGTAATAACCTATAATGGAATACAATCTGCAAAACTACTGAATCACTATGCTGTACACCTGAAACTAACACAATATTGTAAATCAGCTGTACTTCAATTAAAAAAAAATGACTTTGCATTTGGAATAAGTTTCCAGGTGACACGTTGTTCCTAATACCACCTTTCAAAACCTCTGTAGTAGACAGTGCTGGCATTTCCCAAGCTTGGAATTTGGGGGACAGAAGCTTTTTTTATCACAATTCAATATCAAGTGACATTTTAGACTTTCCTTTATATTTCTTAAGCTTCCACTCACCGTCTTTTTGACTAGATTCACTAATGACCCAGATATCATTTTTCCACTTTTATCTGTTTTCCAGTCCCCAAATTCTGTTGCTACTATCCCCTGTCCTCACCACTCTTGTGGGGTTTTACTTAAAGAAAAAATAAAGTCACTGTTGTTTTCAGTGGCATTTTGGAGTGAAATAGATCCTGTATTCAATCTGCCAGCTTTACTCCAAGATGTGTGTGTGTATTTTAAAGTAATTCTTTCTTGATTCTCATAAAATCCCATGAGGTAGGTTGGGCACAAAAGTATCTTCTCTGTGCAGAGGAAGAAAAGACCCTGAGATAAGAGATCACATGATCTGATAAAAAAGGAATGCTCGAGGTCAGGCCTTTTGTCATCCATTTCTTTCTTAATTATAATGTAGCATGAGTTTGACATTATCTGGACCTCAAACCATCAGGACTCCTATTCCTTCACTTTATATCAGTATCTCAAGTATTTTTTTTTAATTTTAAAATTTTATTTTTATACAGCAGGTTCTTATTAGTCATCAATTTTATACACATCAGTATATACATGCCAATCCCAATCCTCCAATTCATCACACCCCCACCTCAACCCTGCCGCCACTTTTCCCCCTTAGTGTCCAACGTTTGTTCTCTACATCTGTGTCTGTTTCTGCCCTGCAAACCAGTTCATCTGTACCATTTTTCTAGGTTCCACATATATGCGTTAATATACGATATTTGTTTTTCTCTTTCTGACTTACTTCACTCTGTATGACAGACTCTAGATCCATCCACGTCTCTACAAATGACCCAGTTTTGTTGCTTTTTATGGCTGAGTATTATTCCATTGTGTATATGTACCACATCTTCTTTATCCATTCATTCGTCTGTCGATGTGCATTTAGGTTGCTTCCATGACCTGGCTATTGTAAATAGCACTGCAATGAATATTGGGGTGCATGTGTCTTTTTGAATTATGGTTTTTCTGGGTGTATTCCCAGTAATGGGATTGCTGGGTCGTACGGTAATTCTATTTTTAGGTTTTTAAGGAACCTCCATACTGTTCTCCATAGTGACTGTATCAATTTACATTCCCACCAACAGTGCAAGAGGGTTCCCTTTTCTCCACACCCTCTCCAGCATTTGTTGTTCGTAGATTTTCTGATGATGCCCATTCTAACTGGTGTGAGGTGATACCTCATTGTAGTTTTGATTTGCATTTCTCTAATAATTAGTGATGTTGAGCAGCGTTTTTTTTTTTTTGTGGTACGTGGGCTTCTCACTGCTGCGGCCTCTCCCATTGCGGAGCACAGGCTCTGGACGCGCAGGCCCAACGGCCATGGCTCACGGGCCCAGCCGCTCCACGGCACGTGGGATCCTCCCGGACCGAGGCACGAACCCGTGTCCCCTGCATCGGCAGGCGGACTCCCAACCACTGCGCCACCAGGGAGGCCCTGTTGAGCAGCTTTTCATGTGCTTCTTGACCATCTGTATGTCTTTGGAGAAATGTCTATTTAGGTCTTCTGCCCATTTTTGGATTGGGTTGTTTATTTCTTTAATATTGAGTTGCATGAACCGTATTTTGGAGATTAATCCTTTGTCCGATGATTCATTTGCAAATTTTCTCCCATTCTGAGGGTTATCTTTTTGTCTTGTGTGTAGTTTCCTTTGCTTTGCAAAAGCTTTTAAGTTTCATTAGGTCCCATTTGTTTATTTTTGTTTTTATTTCCATTACTCTAGAAGGTGGATCAGAAAAGATCTTTCTGTGATTTATGTCAAAGAGTGTTCTTCCTATGTTTTCCTCTAAGAGTTTTATCGTGTCCAGTCTTACATTTAGGTTTCTAATCCATTTTGAGTTTATTTTTGTGTGTGGTGTTAAGGGAGTGTTCTAATTTCATTCTTTAACATATAGCTGCCCAGCAGCACTTATTGAAGAGGCTGTGTTTTCTCTATTGTATATCCTTGCCTCCTTTGTCATAGGTTAGTTGACCATACGTGTGTGGGTTTATCGCTGGGCTTTCTCTCCTGTTCCATTGATGTATATTTCTGTTTTTGTCCCAGGACCATATTGTCTTGAGTACTGTAGCTTGGTAGTATAGTCTGAAGTCAGGGAGTCTGATTCCTCCAGCTCTGTTTTTTGTTTTTTTTTTTGTGGTACGCGGGCCTCTCACTGTTGTAGCCTCTCCCTTAGCGGAGCACAGGCTCTGGACGCGCAGGCTCAGCGGCCACGGCTCACGGGCCTAGCCACTCCGCGGCATGTGGGATCTTCCCGGACTGGGGCACAAACCCATGTCCCCTGCATCGGCAGGCAGACTCAACCACTGTGCCACCACGGAAGCCCTCCAGCTCTGTTTTTTTCCCTCAGGGCTGCTTTGGCTATTTGGGGTCTTTTGTGTCTCCATACAAATTTTAAGATTTTTTGTTCTAGTTCTGTAAAAAATGCTATTGGTAATTTGATAGGGATTGCATTGAATCTGTAGATTGCTTGGGTAGTATAGTCATTTTCACAATATTGATTCTTCCAATCCAAGAACATGGTATATCTCTCCATCTGTTTGTATCATCTTTAATTTCTTTCATCAGTGTCTTATAGTTTTCTGCATACAGGTCTTTTGTCTCCCTAGGTAGGTTTATTCCTAGGTACTTTATTCTTTTTGTTGCAATGGTAAATGGAAATTAAGTGTTTCCTTAAGTTCTCTTTCAAATTTTTCATCATTAGTATATAGGAATGCAAGAGATTTCTGTGCATTAATTTTGTATCCTGCTACTTTACCAAATTCATTGATTAGCTCTAGTAGTTTTCTGGTGGCATCTTTAGGATTCTCTATGTGTAGTATCATGTCATCTGCAAACAGTGACAGCTTTACTTCTTCTTTTCCAAGTTGTATTCCTTTTTCTTCTTTTTCTTCTCTGATTGCCGCCACCAGGACTTCCAAAACTCTGTTGAATAATAGTGGCGAGAGTGGACATCCTTGTCTTGTTCCTGATCTTAGAGGAAATGCTTTCAGTTTTTCAGCATTGAGAATTATGTTTGCTGTGGGTTTGTCGTATACGGCCTTTATTATGTTGAGGTAGGTTCCCTCTTTGCCCACTTTTTGAAGAGTTTTTAGCATAAATGGGTGTTGAATTTTGTCAAATGCTTTTTCTGCATCTATTGAAATGATCATATGGTTTTTATTCTTCAATTTGTTAATATGGTGTATCACATTGATTGATTTGCGTATATTGAAGAATCCTTGCATCCCTAGGATAAATCCCACTTGATCATGGTGTATGATCCTCTTAATGTGTTGTTGGATTCTGTTTGCTAGTATTTTGTTGAGGATTTTTGCATCTATGTTCATCAGTGATATTGGTCTGTAATTTTCTTTTTTTGTGCTATCTTTATCTTGTTTTGCTATCAGGGTGATGGTGGCCTCATAGAATGAGTTTGGGAGTGTTCCTTCCTCTGCAATTTTTTGGAAGAGTTTGAGAAGGATGGGTGTTAGCTCTTCTCTAAATGTTTGATAGAATTCACCTGTGAAGCCATCTGGTCCTGGACTTTTGTTTGTTGGGAGATTTTTTATCACAGTTTCAATTTCATTACTTGTGATTGGTCTGTTCATATTTTCTATTTCTTCCTGGTTCATTCTTGGAAGGTTATACCTTTCTAAGAATTTGTCCATTTCTTCCAGGTTGTCCATTTTATTGGCATAGAGTTGCTTGTAGTAGTCTCTTAGGATGCTTTGTATTTCTGCAGTGTCTGTTGTAACTTCTCCTTTTTCATTTCTAATTCTGTTGATTTGAGTCTTCTCCCTTTTTTTCTTGATGAGTCTGGCTAATGGTTTATCAATTTTGTTTATCTTCTCAAAGAACCAGCTTTTAGTTTTATTGATCTTTGCTATTGTTTTCTTTGTTTCTATTTCATTTATTTCTGCTCTGATCTTTATAATTTCTTTCCTTCTGCTAACTCTGGGTTTTTTTTTTTTTTGTTCTTTTTTCTCTCATTGCTTTAGGTATAAGGTTAGGTTGTTTATTTGAGATTTTTCTTGTTTCTTGGGGTAGGATTATATTGCTATAAACTTCCCTCTTAGAACTGCTTTTGTTGTATCCCATAGGTTTTGAGCCATCGTGTTTTCATTGTAATTTCTTTCTAGGTATTTTTTTATTTCCCATTGGATTTCTTCAGTGATCTATTGATTATTTAGTGGCGTATTGTTTAGCCTCCATGTGTTTGTATTTTTTACAGTGTTTTTCGTGTAATTCATATCTAGTCTCATAGCGTTGTGGTCAGAAAAGGTACTTGATACGATTTCAATTTTCTTAAATTTACCAAGGCTTGATTTGTGACCCAAGATATGATCTGTCCTGGAGAATGTTCTATGAGCACTTGAGAAGACAGTGTATTCTTTTGTTTTTGGATGGAATGTCTTATAAATATCAATTAAGTCTATCAGCAGTGTTTTGAAAGAATTACACTGCTGCCTCTATTCCTATTCCTAATGTACAACTCAGCACCTGGGAGAATAGGACCTAATAATAATGCTCCAGGCCTCTAGAGCACCATTAGCAGCCTGATGGGTCCTTTTTTAGGACAACCAGGAGGTTTTCTCTTGGGAATGTTGAACTTTGTACAGTCTTTCTCTCTAGTTGACTACTGAACAGATAGGGAACTCCAATCTGCACATCACTTGGGTTATATTGTATTATCTTTGTGCAAATATAATAAAATCAAATAACTGACATGATGATGGTTATCTACAGGCAGACTGTGTACACAGTCAACTGTACTTAATGTATAGAATGGAGGCCTTAAGTCTTAACTATAAAATGATAAGCCCAGTAAACAATCTGAGTGGTTTTTGTGGCCCATGACATTAGACTGTAATGTTGAATGTGACATAGTCCCCACCCTCAAAGATCATACAAGATCACTACAGATAAACTCAGTGCAGTGTATGTTCAATATGTATGCATAAGTATAGACGTAATACAGGTTGAAACGGCAATTTTCTCTAATAGGTTAGGAAAAAATTTATAAAGAAGATGAAACCTGAGCACAGAATAATATAATTAATGCCTGCATATTATGAAAGTCATTATAATTGATGACAGAAGAAGATTTTTTATTGTAAAATATACATAATATTTACCATTTTAACCATTTTTAAGTGTGCATTTCAGTGGCATTAAATGCATTCTCATTGTTCTGTAGCCATCACCACCACTATAGTCTGGATGTTTGTGTCCTCCCTAAAATTCATGTTGAAATCCTAACCCCTAAGGTGATGGTATTAGGAGGTGGGACCTTTGAGAGTGATTAAGTCATGAAGGGAATTAGTGCCCTTATAAAAGAGACCCCACAGAGATCCCTTTCCTCCTTCTGCCATCTGAGGACACAGTGAGAAGACAGCCATCCATGAACTAGGAAGTGGGTCCTTACCAGACAGCAAATCTTCCAGTGCCATGATCCTGGACTTCCCAGCCTTCAGATCTGTGAGAAATAAATGCTTTTGTTCTTAAGCCACCCAGTATTTTGTTATAGTAGCCCAAAGGGATTTAGACAACCTTTTTCTATCTCGAGAACTTTTTCATCTTCCAAACTGAAACTCTGTACCTATTAAATACTAATTCCATTTCCCCCTTCTCATAGACCCTGGCGACCACTCTTCTACTTTCTGTCTCTCTATAAACTTGACTACCCTAACTACTTCATATAGTACTCTACCAAGTAGAATCATACAATGTTTGTCCTTTTGTGTCTGGTTTATATCACTTAGCATAATGCTCAGGTTTCATCCATGTTGTAGCATGTGTCAGAATTTCCATCCTTTTGAAGGCTGAATAATATTTCATTCTACAGGCACACCTCAGTTTATTGCACTTGGCTTTTTATTGTGCTTCACAGATACTGCGTTTTTTACAAATGGAAGGTTTGTGGCAGTCTTGCATCGAGCAAGGCTATTGGTGCCGTTTTTCCAACAGCATTTGCTCACTTCATGTCTCTGTGTCACATTTTGGTAATTCCCACAATATTTCAAACTTTTTCATTATTATTAGATTTGTTATGGTGGTCTGTGATCAATGATCTTTAATGTTACTATTCTAATTGTTTTTTGTTTTGTATTTTTAAATTAAGGTATGCACTTTTTTTTTTTTTTTTGGCGGTATGCGGGCCTCTCACTGTTTTGTCCTCTCCTGTTGCGGAGCACAGGCTCTGGACGTGCAGGCTTAGCGGCCATGGCTCACGGGCCCAGCCGTGCCACGGCATGTGGGATCTTCCCGGACCGGGGCACAAGCCTGTGTCCCCTGCATCGGCAGGTGGACCCTCAACCACTGCGCCATCAGGGAAGCCCCTGCACTTTTTTTTAGACATAGTGCTATTGCACACTTAATAGACTACAATATAATGTAAACATAACTTTTATGTGCACTGGGAAACCAAAAATTCATGTGACTTGCTATATCGCAATATTTGCTTTATTGCGGTGGTCTAGAACTGAACCTGCAATATCTCTGAGTTATGCCTGTATGAATATACCATATTTTGTTTATCCATTTATTGATGGATACTTGAATTGCTTTTACCTTCTAGATATTATGAATAATTATGCTACGAATATGTGTATACATATATCTATTCAAGTTGCTGCTTTCAATTCTTTTGGTATACACCCAGAATTGGAATTGCTGAATTTCTATTTTTAATTTTCTGGGGAACCACCATACCATTTTCAAAAGCAGTTACACCATGTTACATACCCAGTAGCATGCAGCAGCATTAATTCATGAACATTTTTAACCTAAGCCCTTTCATCTGCCTTAGCCAACTCTTCAGCATACCTCAACTCAGTACAGAAACTGTTGTTTTGACAGGAAATTCCGCTAGAGAATGGGACATTGTTGTTACCTCACTTGGTGCCTCAGTAAGAGTTTACACACACTCAGCATGGATTTATGAATCATTATTCAACGTCACAAAGCAGAGGCAAAAATCTTTGATGTTTCCTGTTATTGCCAAAAAGTCCTCACTCTGCTGGCAATCAGTACCTATTAGCAGTCATGGGAACCTTATTTCCTAATGCTGTTTTTTCTGTTAAAATATAAATTATGACATTTCCAAGCGTCCTTTCAAAACAGGTTAGCAAGGGCCAGAAACCAAATGATGAAGGAAAGAGTGGCTGACAATTCTTAGAAAATTAGCACTGGTAAAATTATCAAATGATGGTATCGAAATGGCCTTGTCAGGAACGTCCATGGCACGTGCTACCATCAAAATCAAATGTCCTGCGATCTCATTATATTAAATATGTTGTACAGCTTTTGTGCCCATGGGTTTTTTTTTTAAACCTGTGCTAATATCAATCCTTTTAGAAATATGAACTCCCAAGGATGTACGTTTTAGCCATTTGATAATCTATTGAAAGCTATTGAATATCTCCCTAGGAATATAAAATGTATGTATAGCCAACACTTTTCATATTGTTTCTGGGGTTTAAAGAATACGCTAAACATGTCATGAACCCAAGCTAAGAACCTCTATAAATGCGTATTGTATGCCATCAATAATACCATAAAAAACTTGAGGGCTTCCCTGGTGGCGCAGTGGTTGAGAGTCCGCGTGCCGATGCAGGGGACACGAGTTTGTGCCCCGGTCCAGGAAGATCCCACATGCCGCTGAGCCTGCGCGTCCGGAGCCTGTGCTCTGCAACAGGAGAGGCCACAACAGTGAGAGGCCCGTGTACCAAAAAAAAAACTTGATTTGTTGCTTAGGTTATTCATTTTGATTTATTAGTAAGTTAAGGGTAGACAGCAATGAAAGAATTTGTTGCATGGGCTTTGATCTCACATAGATTTGAAAACCAGCATGAGGACTCTGTTTAATAAACTTCCTAAGCCCTACTTTCCTCATCTGTGCACTGTGAATAACAAGAGAGTTCCTGAGAATGCATGGAAAGTGCTTGGTATCCAGGCCTATCACGTGGTAAGAGCCTGCTATTTTTATTGGTATTTTTTCCCCGACATTATGATAGAGAAAGCTAGGAAGGAGGTAGGTGATCTTTTTACAGGGCTCCAACCTCAAATAATATTTTTGATGTGCTGTTGTTTACTCATTGATAATGTTTTGAAAGGCTGTTAATGTTTTATTAATTATAAAATTAGCAGATGTCCAACGAAAAGGATTGCTTGGGGAAAGATATAAGAGGTAGTTTAGTTCTTCAGGAGAAGGAAGTATTCCCTAATCTCTTTATGATTAGCAATTTTTGGAAGTTCTGAGAACAAGTCAATGCATAATGCCCCAAACCAACAAAACCTAAAATAGGAAAAAAGAGCTTTCCATGTTCTTAGAATATAAATTTCATACCAAGTACAAAATTAAAGCTAGATTTGGAAGAATATATAATTATTAAATCTAGGGGCATATGTCCCAATTAGAGAATACATCAACTCAAATTACATTTCTCAGATAAATACATTATTACATTATAATTTAACAGAGATTAGTGTTATATTAGAAAATGGCTAATTTAAGCTGACTTTCAGGAAAACTTCCATATGAATAGTAACAAATAAGTGGAACAATAATTCTTAAATCACTGAAGAAAATTTAGACTGGTTCAAAAAGCTAGAGGCTTTTTGTATACCTTTGGTATACAAGACTTTTACTTAGACCGGAAATATAAATGTTTAAAGTATACTGAGGAACTATTTCTCCCTCTGGAGTCAAATCATGCCTTTGGAGTCATTTTATGTAATTTGTCCAGTAAGAAGTGATTTCCCCTAGTGGGAAGCAGCCACATAGCACAGGGAGATCAGCTCCGTGCTTTGTGACCACCTAGAGGGGCAGGATAGGGAGGGTGGGAGGGAGAAGCAAGAGGGAGGGGATATGGGGAAACACGTATACATATAGCTGATTCACTTTGTTATACAGCAGAAACTAACACAGCATTGTAAAGCAATTATACTCCAATAAAGATGTTAAAAATAATAATAATATAATCAATAATGTAAAAAAAAGTGATTTCCCCACATATCATTTGAATTGTAGAAATACTTTAATTGTATTGCCTTTTTAATGTAATTTTAAAGCCACAAGACTTGGACGTTACTTGATGGTTTAGAAAACCCGTATCTTTCTTCCTTATGCTCTCATTTAAAAAATGTATGTATGAGAACGTGGATGGTGTTTCAGATTTCTCTTGCGTTGGTCCAGTGACTTTGTGTTCCGTTAGGTGTGTGCGTGTAATAGAGAATGTGTGTGTCTACCTTTCTTTCTCCTCTCACAATCCTCTTCTTTGATTCTCTGCTTTAAATAGACATAAAATAGAATATTTTAGCATGTTTTATTCATATTTATCCATAAAGTTTATATGCCTTTAAAAGCAGATTTAAAAGTTGAATCATATGCTTTATCTCAAAAGAAAAAAATATTTTCAAAATGGAAATTGCTTTATTATGTCTCCTTTAATTAATATATACCCAGTATAAAAAAAAGAATGAATATTTAGAATTTGGGGGGGAAAATCATCTCAGGTTTCATCACCTAAATTGTTGATATTTGTACCATAATTTATTTCACCAATTTTAGGGACCTTGAATTGTTTTTGTGTTTTGTTTTGGGTTTTTTTTTTTTTTTTTTGTCTCTGGCTGCACTGAGGGCTTGTGGGATCTCAGTTGCCTGACCAGGGATTGAATCCTGTGCCACGGGAGTGAAAGCCTGGAATCCTAACCACTAGGCCACCAGGGAATTCCCCCTATTGGATTGTTTTTATTTTATCACAAAGATACATACATCTTTACACACCTGATTATTTCCTTAGGACACATTCTTATAAGTAGAATTGCCTAATCAAATTAAACTCTTCCAGAAAGGTTAAACCGACCTAAACTACCGTCACCAATGTATTGTTCATTATGTTTCTTCCTTTGTGAATTGCCAATGCATGTTCTCTATCCATTTTTCTGATAATGTTTTAATTTATCTCATTGATTTGCAATAACTCTTCATATATTAAAAATATTAACACTTTGTCATAGATTTTTTTCCTAGTTTTTTTTCTTCATGGATACTGATTTTGTTGCCATGATTAGTACATTATTCTGCATACCAAGTTAATTAAATATTTACCTAAAATATTTTCTACTGCTTTTTATGGTTTTCATTTTACATTTAAAATTTAAGCCATTTGGAATATATTGTGATCTGAAGTATGACGTAAGAGATTCAACGTTTTTATTTTTATTTTTCGAAGTTGTTAAATAATCCTTTTGTTAAATAATTTTCTTACTGATATAAACATATTTAGGGTTTTTTAAGTTAAAAATTTTATTTTTTTATTTGAAATTTATAAAATATATTTTAAAACCACTCTTTACTTTTTTTTTTTTTTTTTGGCGGTGCGCGGGCCTCTCACTGTTGTGGCCTCTCCCGTTGCGGAGCACAGGCTCTGGATGCACAGGCTCAGCGGCCATGGCTCATGGGCCCAGCCGCTCCGCAGCATGTGGGATCTTCCCAGATCGGGGCACGAACTCGTGTCCCCTGCATCGGCAGGCAGACTCTCAACCACTGTGCCACCAGGGAAGCTCCACTCTTTTAAGAGCAGTTAGGTTCACAGCAAAATTGTGGAGAAAGCACAGAGAGTTCCCCCATCCCCCCTCCTCCCACCACACACACATAGCCTCCCCCATTATCAACATCCCACACCAGAGTAGTATAACTGATGGATCCACACTGACAAGTCCATAGTTTACTTTAGAATTCACTCTTGGTGTTGTACATTCTATGCGTTTTGACAAACGTGTGACTTATGTTCACCATTATAGCGTCATATGGAATAGTTTCACTGCCCTAAAAATCCTCCATGCTCCACCTAGTGCACCCAGTCCAGCCAATCTTTTTTCTGTCTCCATAGTTTTGCCTTTTCCAAAATGTCATATAGCTGGAATTATGTAGTATGTAGCCTTTACAGATTGGCTTCTTTATCTTAAAAATGAAGATATATATATATACACGTACATACATACACATATATACTGTAACCAGGTACTGTAATGAAATCTTTTTTTTTCCTGTTTGATTTTCATTTGAGTCTCACGTGCATTTCAGTTGGACAATGTTATTGTTCATTAGTTAGCACTCTGTGAACATAGTGTCAATAGGACGATAACCAGTGTTATTATTTTGTTGCTGACATCAATAGAAATGGTAATAATCTTTCACCATTAAGCTTGATGCTGGATTGATGGATGTGTGTGTGTGTGTGTGTGTGTGTGTGTATGTACAGAACAGCACAAACATGTAAAGACAAGTGTTCCAATATTTGTTAGGAGTTCATAAATATTTGGGAATGGATATTAAATGGATGGCGTACTTTTTAAGTCAGGATGATTGTAGAATATTCTGACTTCTTATTAGCTTTAGTTGTTTATTATGGATTGCAACAATTATCTCGTAATTTAGTATCTTCTCTTCCTTGGCTGTATACTTTTTTTTTTTTTTTTTTGCGGTACACGGGCCTCTCATTGTTGTGGCCTCTCCCATTGCGGAGCACCGGCTCCGGACGCGCAGGCTCAGCGGCCATGGCTCACCGGCCCAGCCGCTCCGCGGCATGTGGGATCTTCCCAGACCGGGGCACGCACCCGTGTCCCCTGCATCGGCAGGCGGACTCTCAGCCACTGCGCCCCCAGGGAAGCCCGACTATATACTTTTTGTAACCTTATTTCTATATTTATGATTCCTGTTTCCTTACATATTTAAAAATGAAAATATAAGTAAATACATAAAGTAAAACAGTTAAGTTTGTAAATCCAAGAGTAATTATAGTTACTTTCTCTATATTTATCTTTACTAATTTTATAAGTTTATAAATGTTAATGCATTTGTTTTTATTCTTTCATATTTAGTAATAGAAATGATTAAGACCATGAATTTTCCTTTTATTATAGCTTTAGCTATGTTCTACATTTCTAAATGTGTAATATTTTCATTACAATATTTTGAATGTTCTTCAATTGCCTTTATCTTTAGTTTTTCACCCTTGAGTTAATTGGAGAATCCACTCTACCACTCAGAGAGAAAGAGAGGGGAGAGAGGGAGAGGGACAGGATCGAGTGCTTTTGGCTTCTACTTTTGTCTATTTTCAAATATTCTACGATATCAGTTTTATTTTTCTTCAACCCAAGACATATTTAGGAAAGTGTATTTTTCAAAAATTTTCTAGAATTAACCCCTACTCGCTTCTTCTTTTTCATTAATATTTAATTTATTGAATTGCTTTAGAGAATGTGATCTAAATTCAGCAATTTCAGTAGGATCTATCTTAGTTTGATTTGCTTTTTACTAATTTTACCTGATGAAGCCTTTTTTAAATTTGCCAGATAAAGATATTTATTTTTATTGATAAAGATTTCATTTTCCAAGTTGAAGTCTTCCTTATGTTCAGGAATATTTTTTAATGTTATTTCTTTTCTTTTTGCTTATTGTTTTCAGGGTCATTAGTATCTGTAGATCCAGGCTGCATTATCCATTAACTTTTCCCTGCCCTTCTTTCTGTTTGCAAGCTGATTTCCTCAGCTTTATCTTTCTAATCTATTTTTTGTAATTTGTTTTTTTGTTTTTTTTGGCCACACTGCAAGGCACGTGGGATCTTAGTTCCCTGATCAGGGATCGAACCCAGGCCCCCACAGTGAAAGCGCTGAGTCCTAACCACTGGACCACCAGGGAATTTCCTCTCATTTATTTATTGACTGGATTTTTTTTCTGCAGAATCTTTCTGTCCTTCATTAATATTTTAATTACTGCATTTAAATTATGGTGTCATTATATGTTTCCTTAATTTCCTACCTTTGCCAGTTCCCATTGCATCTGAGCCTGTCTTATCTCTTATTCAGAGACTCCATTTTTCTAAAAAGATGTTGTGAAAGTGTAAAGCAGTTGTGCTCTAAAGCTACCTCTCTCTTTTTGCTAGAATTAACATTCCAAATAAACCCTCTATCTATCTCTTGCACATAATAATTTTCTCTATCCGGGGAATAATTATTCATAGTGCTTTATACACGTACTTTTTTTTTATACTTTGTATAAAAGCTGCTCTTTGTCAAAAGGTTATTTGTGCCAAATATCCTTGGCTCCCTTCATGTTTACTTGGTTAGCATTCAAATCCTCTTAAAATTCACCTTGAAGGGCTGGGTGATATAGAACATAGGTTTGTCTTTAGTCATTTACTTAGTGTAAAGAGCCTTAGGAGTTGTGGGGAGGGGTTAGGGTCTTGGTTGGTCACAATCAGAGAACTTGTGTCTGTATACATTTTCCTCCTTAGTTTTGCAAACGACTCCACCAGAGGCCAGCTTGGGGATTGGAGGCTGTATTTTGAGGGTGCATTGGGACATGTCTATGATGCTTGTCCAAAGGCAAGATTGAGGAAAGCAGCAAAGGGCAATCAAGGTACCTGTGGACTTGCCATGCCAGGAGAGGTGTGCCTCGATGGCCTCTGAAAGCTATTAATCTGTGGCCACCCTTTTCCCTGTGCCTCTTGCCACCTGTCTTTCCAGTTTTGAGGAAACTGGTGGAGCTTCCTAGACTTTCTTCCTATACCACTTCACTGTCTTGAGAAGGGGAGTCATATGTTCGTTTCATACATCCTGGTTTGGTCCTGAATGAAGTGATTCCTTAGACTTTATGGCATGTGGTGGCCACTGTTCCCTAGAGTAAGTACTAATGGTCTTTTTTTTTTTTTTTTTAATCCTTTTAGTCACTGCTGTTTAGTCATTTTCTAGGAATATCCTTATCAGATCTTACCCTGCCATCTTTCCTGGCAGTCTCCAGCTTACCTTGAAATCAGTCCTTAATTTTCTTTTTCTCATCTGTGGCTTAATGACTTTAGAAATAAAAAAGATTTCCTACCCTTTCTATTTAAGGAAAAAAAACTTTATTATATAATGACATTGTAATGACTATAATATATAGTGACAATAGGCATTTGTTGTTCTGGTGATGATCTTGATAGAAAACCAGTTTATTCCACCTAGCAGTACAAAGACATTTGCGTTGATAAGGTCAGTTGATAGGAATGTCCTGCTCCAGGTGACTGGTGTCTAGGATTATCTAATGTGGCTCCTCCTAATTCTCTGTAAATAAGTGATGCAAATACTGGAAAAGGCAAACTATCTCTAACCCGAACACTGACGTAAAACAGAATCTAATTTCAAAACTGTGGAGGACTAGACTCCAATTCTATGATATCTCAAATTGAGGAAAGTCTAGCCAGGTCCTGATTATGACAAACCTCAGCTGCACTTGAGGAGAAGGAGACTGCTTGAAAAGGGCAAAGAAAGGCTTTGCTTTTCTTAGTCTGTCCTCGTACTTAGAGGTCTCAGTTGGCCCCAAACAGAAAAAGTCATATCAGCTCCTCGCTATTGCTCTAGAATCCTAAGCGTGATTCTGCAAAACTCCAGATTAAATCACCAAGTTGAGATGAAGGCTGAGGAGAAATTTTTGATTTTTGGGGGGGGCCAGGGGGAAGGGAGGCTTATATTGCAAGTGAAGACTCGAAAGATACCATTTTACTCTTGACTTTGTCACTTACAGACTCCAGGTTCCAGCATGATTTAGAGAGACTTAAAGGAGAACATTAATAGAACTTTAAAGGGGGAATTGTATCTTCCAAATTAATGGGAAATATAAAAGTCAATTAAAACCATGTAAAAAACAGTATCATAAGGAAAGGCAGATTATATAGGAAAAGCCATCACCCATTAAAGGAAACGAAGAAGAACCAAAAAATAGAAAGTATAAAATGGTATGACAGGGGTAAGGCCAACTAATAGTGAAACAGTAAATGGAAATGGGGAAAACTTTACTAAAATTAGATTTTTTTAAAACAACCCAACATGATCATTACTAGAGGAACACATAATACAAAAGAATAGAAATAGAAAGTTTAAATATAAAAGCATGGACAAATTTCATTAATTACAACAGAAAGAAAGCAGGTGATATCAAATAAAGCAAAACAGTGAAATAAAGCAGGTCATTTTATAATAATCAAAAGTGAATAATCATAATGAACTCTTCTGTAATAAATCTCATTGTTTCAGAATAAACTGAATACAATCTAAATGTCCCACTAGAAGAATAGTCAAATGTATTGTGTTACATCTGTGTGGTGGCCTTATATATAGTGATTAAGAATGGTGATTCTAAAGTTCTTTTGTTCACAAGGAAGGCTGTTACCAATGAATTGTTGATTGAAGAAAGCATATTGCAGAGAGTATGGACATTTTTCTTCTACTTTGGTTAAAGTGTAACCAAAATGTTAACCAGGATTATTTCTAGGTGACGAAACTAGAGTCAATTTAAATATTTTCATCTGTACTTTTAATCTTTTCCTGTGGTAAATGTAGTACATCATATGATTGTGCCCAAGTAATCACTACCTCTTCTTCTGGGAGGATTATACTTTCATGCCTCATGGACTTCAATTTGCCCATGTGACTTGCTTTGGCCAATAAAACGTGAGTGTAAGTGGCACGTGCCGCCTACGAGCAAAAGCTCTAAGAACTGTCGAGTGGTCCTGCCGTGGCTCTTTTCCTCCTTCACATGGGGGTTTCTCCTTTGGCCTGGAAGGAGGAGGATATAGAGCAGGGCAGCAGCCGACCTCCTAAGGACATGTAAATGGGTAAGAAATAAACCTTTCTTTTAAGCCCTTGAGATTCTGGAGTTGTGTGTTACCACATCACAACTTAGCCCAGGCTAAGTAGTCCCCAGTTTCAGATGTTTTTCTGAACACACACAATGTATGATGCCTGTAAACAACAAGTTTAGAAGTCTTTCCTGCCACTTTTTGCTTTAGTTAGGTCCCTAGGTCATAAATCTGAATTTTATGTCACTCAGTGTAAATGCAAATGTTACAGTACTTAGAAACAATTGTAGTGATCCCACTGATGTGAAGGAGGAATGAAACAAGGAAATTAGATGTTAGGCTCTCATATTGCTGTTTTCAGCCACAATACTTTTCTCATTGAGTAGAGGAATTATGTTGGTGTTGACATTAAAATGTATGGTCTAGGGCTTCCCTGGTGGCGCAGTGGTTGAGAGTCCGCCTGCTGATGCAGGGGACGCGGGTTCGTGTCCCAGTCTGGGAAGATCCCACATGCTGCGGAGCGGCTGGGCCCATGAGCCATGGCCGCTGAGCCTGTGCGTCCGGAGCCTGTACTTAGCAACGGGAGAGGCCACAACGGTGGGAGGCCCACGTACTGCAAAAAAAGGAAAAAAAAATCTATGGTCTAAAATAGGTTTAGAATTTTGTTTCAGTGATTTCTGAAAATGTGCTTTGACAGAGATGAAATAAGTCTTTTTTAAAATGTCACAGCAATTCTTACATTCTAGGAATAATGAATAAATAGTTGCAACCTACTAACAGAGTTTAGACTTACTTTTGTAACGCATTTTGAAATAGAGCAGTGATCAGACACTTGATTTATAATGAAATTGGAATGGTCTTTAAAGGTCATTTCATTCAACCTTATATTAGGTACCTGAAACTCTTTTTGTTAAAAGAGATTTTTAAAAATAATAGAAACAAAAACAGTAACCTCAAAAACAATTCTTGGAATGAATTAAATTCTCTCACTCACCTTTTCCACATTCCTGACATTATTCAAGATATTCATAATTATAATTCAACCAAAATGCTGCCCTTTCTTCAAAGACAGATTACCCTGAAAATATCATTTTAAATTAAAACCAAGGTGTTAGCATTGATGTTAATGAGGAAAGTGCAGTTGGATGCTGTTAGGGAAAAGAAAAAGTACATCAGAAGAAATGTTGGCCCTTGATGTAGCTTGGATTAAATTTACTTCCAAATGGATGAGAGTTTGATGAGTTTGGTTGTCTCGGCCTCATCCCTTGGGGCACTTGAGCACATCACAGAACTTCCGTACTTTTAGCTCAAGTATCAGCATATACTTGTAAAGCATCTTGGACCAGAAAGCAAAGAACTTCACATCAAGAACTTGAGCAGTGTTCTTGCTTTCTGTTTGCTGGCACCAGAGTTTGGCTTGAGAAACTTTACTTACGCTTATTAGGCTACCTTCATAAAACAGAAGGATTAGCTGACCACCTAGCAATTGTCAGCTTATTACTGTCTCTTGCCAGTACTAAACAAAACCTGATCTCAAGCCAAAGAAAGAGCTCCACAGCTCTTTGCATTTCTATTAGCCCAAACACTAGTTTTGTTTCAAGAGAAAGTCTTCGAATTTGGGAGTAAGTAGCTTTTATTTTCCCTGTGGTGACAGGTGATGTCAAAATCTTGTGAAAGGAGCACAACTTCTATTCACTAGAAAGTCCCAGGTTTTTCCGATTTATAGTCATTTGCCTTTTAATTATTGGGATTGTTCTTTTGAATATTTTCTATAACCTATTAACCATTAAAATCCTGATTATATTCAGGGTCCCATACTCCGTTAACATAATGTTGCAGATTTAAAAAATACAACTATATGCCTGTATAAAATTTAATTTGCTTGCACTTGCAGAGCTTACATGATCTATACATAAGTCATTCGATACATTTGTACTGTTAACATAGTCTATTAAACATTTGTCTCCAGCCTAAATCCCTCAGAGCTCCAGACCTACCTTTCCATGTGTTTGTCCCCACTTGAATGCCTCCTTTGTACCTTAAAGTTAACACGTCTGAAACCATACTCATGACCTGCTGTCAGTTGTGGATTTCCTTTGGCCAGCCCTCGCTAGGAATACCAGAAACCTGGGAACCATCCTCAACACCACTTTTCCTCCTCCATGTCTACTCACAACTGACAGGACTAGGTGCTGAGTTTCCTGCCACCTCTCTAGTTCACTATCTCTTGTTTCCTGATCAGGCCTCCCTCATCTTCTTTACTTCCCCAGTTTGGTTCTCCTCATGGCTTCCAAAGTGATCTTTTAAACACACAAATCTGGTTATACCTCACCTCTGTATGGCCTCCTATGCTCATGATAAAAATCAAAATGCTGAACATGGACTACAAGTCCCTGCAGGAATTGACCTGTGCCTTTCTTTGACCATCATGGCACTGTCTCTGTGTGCTCTGATCATATTGACCAGCGTGAATTCATTGATCACACCCAGCTGGACAACCAGACACCTGGTTAACTCTTTCGTATCCTTCAGATCTCAGCTCAAGCCCACTTGCACAGTGATACCTCTGACCTCCAGACCTAGTGAGTTGCCCTCGCTGTGTGTCCTCCTAATACTCCATGCATCTTCATCCTTTTTGATTTTTTTCATTGACTGTCTCTCCCTCTGGACTGAAAAGTTTAGGTCTCACTTTTCTTTGGCCTAAAGATTGATTTCTCTTCATCACCAGCAGCTTCCTTTTCTAATTTGTGCTAAAGTACTTACCCAAGGGTTCTATGCTTCCTTCAAGGTATTATGATTAAGATTGGGCCTGGAACTTAGCCTTCCACCTTCTTAGAAGAGGACAAGTTCACTTTAGTTGTCAGTGCTTTGGGACACAGATTGTTTGTTGTGTAAGCTTTTCATCTTACACTATCATGCTTACCTTTAAAAAAATTTTTTTCTAGCAACCTGTGTTGCCAATTGAACAATGCTTCTCTTGGGGACAAGTTTTTAGCTCTATTAGTTACAATGCAGACTTTCCTTATATAAATCCAAATGAAAAATGAAATGGTTCTTGGCTGTGGATAAGTGAAGCAACTCCATCATTACCCCAGTCCCGGGACATGCCTGTCAGTCTGTAGATACTTGTGAGCCTGCTGGTTGCTGCGAGTCATATGTAGGTATGCTGTGGTCTTGAAGTACAGATAACAGTACATATGTGTATTCCTTGATCCTTCCCAAATGCTGGATCATATGATGCATAAAGTACATCAGCTCTTTTGCCTTTTGTCACTGGCTGCTTTTTGTCAGATTTAACCATCACATGCATGACATGACTGAACTAAACTGATGACAAACATGGATGGAGCTCTTATTATAATCCACTGAGCAGGGCAAATTAAATTTCAAGGGAAGAAACTGATATACTTTGGCATGAGGGTCCAGAACATAGCATTGTAATCTGCTTTAAAACAACAATACAAGGGAAGAATATCACTTTAACGTGTGGTTTCTTCCTGTTTTCCATGTTGACAAACTTTTGTTACATACTAATGCTTTTATCCTCTACCTTAAAATCTAGAAGAAGAAATAGTATTTTGTAATGTGTCAGAGTTCTCCCTCTCACCTTTTAGTACTGTTGCCTAGAAAAAATGATTTTTAATTTAAGGATTTTTAAATCATTCACATGAGGTTTTATTGTTTGTTCATTTTGCTTTTAGGTGTTTTGGACACCCTCAGTATTTGCCTCATCTTTTCTAGTCAAACCTGATTCATGAAATGGACTAAAGCTGAAAAATCATCTGCTTCTTTGTCTGTGAATTGGAGACACGATTGGGATGGTCTTCAGTGCATACAACTAGATTCAAACTGCAGCTATGAGTTCAGATGAGAAGGGCATATCCCCTGCTCATAGAACATCCACCCCCACCCATAGAAGTGCCTCCTCTTCGGCATCCTCTCAAAGGGACAGTAGGCAGGTAAGATAACAGTGTAAAGTGCATTTTGTTATTTTATGCAACTATAGTACCATTAGGATATGATGGGATTGCTAATTAAGTCTGAAATTTTTGCTGCGAAGATTTTTATTCCACAGGAAAACTCTCTGTTTTCTGTAGATCTACCTGATGATGTCGTGAAGATCCTGCTGTAGCTTTTCTGTGATTTAGAATCCTTTTTCAGAGTACAAACTACAGGAAGGGTAGCTAAGTGAAGCCCTGCAGTGTTCTCCTCACATCTGTACCTGGAGGCAAGAGGCAGCTTCTGGAACATGAATGTTCTGATCTTCCTTCCTCATTCATGGAGGTGGAAAGGGATCTGAACAGTCTTCCTCCAAGTCTCTCACTGGTCTGCCAAGCCCTAACTTCTGTTTGGAGTTTCATGGAATCTGGTAACAGTCAGATTCAGGAATCAGGTTACAAATAAAATTGTAGAATCAGGGAATTAAGAGAATTAAAATCAATAGAGGAAATAAATTATTGGTGCTTAATTATCCCATTGAGCCCATTCTGTAAATTATTTTTGTTTACACAGTTACTTTATTACTACTTCAGTGCCTATTCTACAGGCAAGGTTGTATGGGGATTAGGCATGTGAATTCTCTTCATTGTCAAAACAGGTGATTGTTTTGCCCAGCACTTGTCTGAATATTATCATTTGCTATTGTAATATTGAGAAGAATTTCTTGTGTAACTGGAAATGCACAATAAGCAGAGGTTAACTTTTCATGAAAACTTTCCTTTTGGGGGACATTTAATTAGTGAACATTCTTGAAGAGTTTTCCCCCCCCATTTTATTTTATTTTATTTATTTTTTAACATCTTTATTGGAGTATAATTGCTTTACAATGGTGTGTTAGTTTCTGCTGTACAACAAAGTGAGTCAGTTATATATATACATATATCCCCACATCCCCTCCCTCTTGCATCTCCCTCCCACCCTCCCTATCCCACCCCTCTAGGTGGTCACAAAGCACCGAGCTAATCTCCCTGTGCTATGCAGCTGCTTCCCACTAGCTATCTATTTTACATTTGGTAGTGTAGATATGTCCATGCTACTCTCTCACTTCATCCCAGCTTACCTTACGCTTCCCCCTCCCCATTTCCTCAACTCCATTCTCTACATCTGCATCTTTATTCCTGTCCTGCCCCTAGGTTCATCAGAACCTTTTTTTTTTTTTTTGATTCCACATATGTGTTAGCATCCAGTATTTGTTTCTCTCTTCCTGACTTACTTCACTCTGTATGATAGACTCTAGGTCCATCCACCTCACTACAAATAACTCAATTTTGTTTCTTTTTACAGCTGAGTAATATTCCATTGTATATATGTGCCACATCTTCTTTATCCATTCATCTGTCGATGGACACTTATGTTGCTTCCATGTCCTGGCTATTGTAAATAGTGCTGCAGTGAACATTGTGGAACATGTCTCTTTTTGAATTATTGTTATCTCGGGGTATATGCCCAGTAGTGGGATTCCTGGGTCATATGGTAGTTCTATTTTTAGTTTTTTAAGGAACCTCTATACTGTTCTCCATAGTGGCTGTATCAATTTACATTCCCACCAACAGTGCAAGAGGTTTCCCTTTTCTCCACACCCTCTCCAGCATTTATTGTTTGTAGATTTTTTGATGATGGCCATTCTGACCAGTGTGAGGTGACACCTTGTACTTTTGATTTGCATTTTGCATTTCCCTAATGATTAGTAATTTTGAGCATCCTTTCATGTGTTTGCTGGCAATCTGTATATCTTCTTTGGAGAAATGTCTGTTTAGGTCTTCTGCCCATTTTTGGATTGGTTTGTTTGTTTTTTTTGATATTGAGCTGCATGAGCTGCTTTTATATTTTACAGGTTAATCCTTTGTCAGTTGCTTCATTTGCAAATATTTTCTCCCATTCTAAGGGTTGTCTTTTTGTCTTGTTTATGGTTTCCTTTCCTGTGCTAAACTTCTAAGTTTTATTAGGTCCCATTTGTTTATTTTTGGGCTTATTTCCATTTCTCTAGGAGGTGGGTCAAAAAGGATCTTGCTGTGATTTATGTAATAGACTATTCTGCCTGTGTTTTCCTCTAAGAGTTTTATAGTGCCTGGTCTTACATTTAGGTCTTTAATCCACTTTGAGTTTGTGTGTATGGTGTTAGGGAGTGTTCTAATTTCATTCTTTTCAATGTAGCTGTCCAGTTTTCACAGCACCACTTATTGAAGAGGCTGTCTTTTCTCCATTTTATATTCTTGCCTCCTTTATCAAACATAGAGTGACCATATGTGTGTGGGTTTATCTCTGGGCTTTCTCTCCTGTTCCATTGATCTATATTTCTGTTTTTGTGCCCATACCATACTGTCTTGATTACAGTAGCTTTGTAGTATAGTTGGAAGTCAGGAAGCCTGATTCCTCCAGCTCTGTTTTTCTTTCTCAAGATGCTTTGGCTTTTTGGGGTCTTCTGTGTTTCCATACAAATTGTGAAATTTTTTGTTCTAATTCTGTGAAAAATGCCATTGGTAGTTACACACAGATTGCATTGAATCTGTAGATTGCTTTGGATAGTATAGTCATTTTCACAATGTTGATTCTTCCAATCCAAGAACATGGTATATCTCTCCATCAGTTTGTATCATCTTTAATTTCTTTCATCAGTGTCTTATAGTTTTCTGCATAGAGGTCTTTTGTCTCCTTAGGCAGGTTTATTCCTAGGTATTTTATTCTTTTTGTTGCAGTGGTAAATGGGAGTGTTTCCTTAATTTCTCTTTCACATTTTTCACCGTTAGTATATAGGAATGTAAGAGATTTCTGTGCATTAAAGTTGTATCCTGCTACTTTACCAGATTCATTGATTAGCTCTAGTAGTTTTCTGCTGGTATCTTTAGGATTCTCTGTGTATAGTATCATGTCATCTGCAAACAATGACAGTTTTACTTCTTTTTGATTTGTATTCCTTTTATTTCTTTTTCTTCTCTGATTGCTGTGGCTAAAACTTCCAAAACTATGTTGAATGATAGCGGTGAGAGTGGGCAACCTTGTCTTGTTCCTGATCTTAGAGGAAATGGTTTCAGATTTTCACCATTGAAAACGATGTTGGCTGTGCGTTTGTCATATAGGGCCTTTATTATGTTGACTTAGGTTCCCTCTATGCCTACTTTCTGGAGAGTTTTTATCGTAAATGGGTGTTGAATTTTCTCAAAAGCTTTTTCTGCGTCTGTTGAGATTATCGTATGGTTTTTATCCTTCAGTTTGTTAATATGGTGTATCACATTGATTGATTTGCGTATCCTTGCATTCCTGGGATAAACCCCACTTGATCATGGTGTATGGTCCTTTTAATGTGCTGTTGGATTCTGTTTGCTGGTATTTTGTTGAGGATTTTTGCATCTATGTTCATCAGTGATATTGGCCTGTAGTTTTCTTTCTTTGTGACATCTTTGTCTGGTTTTGGTATCAGGGTGATGATGGCCTTGTAGAATGAATTTGGGAGTGTTCCTCCCTCTGCTATATTTTGGAAGAGTTTGAGAAGGATGGGTGTTAGCTCTTCTTTAAATATTTGATAGAATTCACCTGTGAAGCTATCTGGTCCTGGGCTTTTGTTTGTTGGAAGATTTTTAATCACAGTTTCAATTTCAGTGCTTGTGATTGGTCTGTTTATATTTTCTATTTCTTCCTGGTTCAGTGTCAAAAGGTTGTGATCTTCTAAGAATTTGTCCATTTCTTCCAGGTTGTCCATTTTATTGGCGTAGAGTTGCTTGTAGTAATCTCTCATGATCTTTTGTTTTTCTGCAGTGTCAGTTGTAACTTCTCCTTTTTCATTTCTAATTTTATTGATTTGAGTCCTCTCCCTTGTTTTCTTGATGAGTCTGGCTAATGGTTTATCAATTTTGTTTATCTTCTCAAAGAACCAGCTTTTACTTTTATTGATCTTTGCTATTGTTTCCTTTCTTTTTCATTTATTTCTGATCTGATCTTTATGATTTCTTTCCTTCTGCTAACTCTGGGGTTTTTTTCTTCTTCTTTCTCTAATTGCTTTAGGTGTAAGGTTAGGTTGTTTATTTGAGATGTTTCTTGTTTCTTGAGGTAGGATTTTATTGCTATAAACTTCCCTCTTAGAACTGCTTTTGCTGCAGCCCATAGGTTTTGGGCCATTGTGTTTTCATTGTCATTTGTGTGTAGGTATTTTTTGATTTCCTCTTGGATTTCTTCAGTTATCTCTTGGTTATTTAGTAGCATATTGTTTAGCTTCCATGTCTTTGAATTTTTTACAGTTTTCTTCCTGTAATTGATATCTAGTTTCATAGCGTGTGATCAGAAAAGATGCTTGATACGATTTCAATTTTCTTAAATTTACCAAGGCTTGATTTGTGACCCAAGATATGATCTATCGTGGAGAATGTTCCATAAGCACTTGAAAAGAAAGTGTTTTCTGTTGTTTTTGGATGGAATGTCCTATAAATATCAATTAAGTCCATCTTGTTTAATGTGTCATTTAAAGCTTGTGTTTCCTTCTTTTCATTTTGGATGATCTGTCCATTGGTGAAAGTGGGGTGTTAAAGTCCCCTACTATGATTGTGTTACTGTCGATTTCCCCTTTTATGGCTGTAGCATTTGCCTTATATATTGAGGTGCTCCCATGTTGGGTGCATAAGTATTTATAATTGTTATATCTTCTTCTTGGATCGATCCCTTGATCATTATGCAGTGTCCTTCTTTGTCTCTTCTAATAGTCTTTATTTTAAAGTCTATTTTGTCTGATATGAGAATTGCTACTCCAGTTTTCTTTTGATTTCCATTTGGATGGAATATCTTTTTCCATACCCTCACTTTCAGTCTGTATGTGTCCCTAGGTCTGAATTGGGTCTCTTGTAGACAGCTTATGTCCGGGTATTGTTTTTGTATCCATTCAACCAGCCTGTGTCTTTTGGTTGGAGCATTTAATCCATCTACATTTAAGGTGATTATCAATATGTATGTTCCTGTTACCATTTTCTTAATTGTTTTGGGGGTTTTTTTGTAGGTCTTTTCCTTCTCTTGAGTTTCCTGCCTAGAGAAGTTCCTTTAGCATTTGTTGTAAAGCTGGTTTGGTGGTGCTGAATTCTCTTAGTTTTTGATTGTCTGTAAAGGTTTTAATTTCTCTGTCGAATCTGAATGAGATCCTTGCTGGGTAGAGTAATCTTGGTTGTAGGTTTTTCCCTTTCATCACTTTCAATATGTCCTGCCAGTCCCTTCTGGCTTGCAGAGTTTCTGCTGAAAGATCAGCTGTTAACCTTATGGGGATTCCCTTGTATGTTATTTGTTGCTTTTCCTTTGCTGCTTTTAATATTTTGTCTTTGTATTTAACTTTTGATAGTTTGATTAGTATGTGTCTTGGCATGTTTCTCCTTGGATTTATCCTGTATGGGACTCTCTGTGCTTCCTGGACTTGATTGACTATTTCCTTTCCCATATTAGGGAAGTTTTCAACTATAATCTCTTCAAATATTTTCTCGGTCCCTTTCTGTTTCTCCTCTTCTTCTGGGACCCCTATAATTCTAATGTTGGTCCATTTAATGTTGTCCCAGAGTTCTCTGAGACTGTCCCAATTCTTTTCATTCATTTTTCTTTATTCTGCTCTGCGGTAGTTATTTCCACTCTTTCATCTTCCAGGTCACTTATCCGTTCTTCTGCCTCAGTTATTCTGCTATTGATTCCTTCTAGAGAATTATTAATTTCATTTATTGTGGTGTTCTTCATAGTTTGTTTGCTCTTTAGTCCTTCTAGGTCCCTGTTAAATGTTTCTCGTATTTTCTCCATTCTATTTCCAAGGTTTTGGATCATCTTTACTATCATTACTGTGAATTCTTTGTCAGGTAGACTGCCTATTTCCTCTTCATTTGTTTGGTTCTGTTGGGTTTTTACCTTGCTCCTTCATCTGCTGCATATTTCTCATTTTGTTTAGCTTACTGTGTTTGGGGTCTTCTTTTCGCAGGCTGCAGTTTCGTAGTTCCTGTTGTTTTTGGTGTCCATCCTCAGTGGGTGAGGTTGGTTCAGTGGCTTGTGTAGGCTTCCTAGTGGAGGGAACTGGTGCCTGTGTTCTGGTGTGTGGGGCTGGATCTTGTCTTTATGGTGTGCAGGGCCACGTCCGGTGGTGTGTTTTGGGGTGTCTGTGAACTTAGTATGATTTTAGGCAGCCTCTCTGCTAATGGGTGGGGTTGTATTCCTGTCTTGCTAGTTGTTTGGCATGGGGCGTCATGGCCGTTGGGTGGAGCTGGGTCTTAGCGCTGAGATGGAGATCTGTGGGAGAGCTCTTGCCGATTGACGTTACGTGGGGCCGGGAGGTCTCTGTTGGTCCAATATTCTGAACTCGGCTTTCCCACCTCAGAGGCTCAGGCTTGACGCCAGACCGGAGCATCAAGACCCTGTCAGCCACACAGCTCAGAAGAAAAGGGAGAAAAAAAAGAAAAAGAAATAAAAATTAAAAAATTAAATTATTAAAATAAAAAAATTGAAAAATAATTTTAAAAAAGAAGAGAGCAACCAAACCAATAAACAAATCCACTAATGATAAGTGTAAAAACTATACTAAGATAAACGTAAAAGTCAGAAAAAACTCAGTCACAGATAGCAAACCCCATGTCTACAGTTGCTCCCAAAGTCCACCGCCTCAATTTTGGGATGATTTGTTCTCTGTCAGATATTCCACAAATGTAGGTACATCAAGTTGACTGTGGAGATTTAATCTGCTGCTCCTGAGGCTGCTGGGGGAGATTTCCCTTTCTCTGCTTTGTTCGCACAGCTCCTGGGGTTCAGCTTTGGATTTGGCCCCGCCTCTGCGTGTAGGTCGCCTGAGGGCGTCTGTTCCCGCTCAGACAGGACGGGGTTAAAGGAGCAGTTGATTAGGGGCTCTGACTCACTCAGGCCAGTGGAAAGGAGGGATACAGAATGCGGGGCAAGCCTGCAGCGGCAGAGGCCAGCATAATGTTGCAACAGCCTGAGCTGCGCCACGTGTTCTACTGGGGAAGTTGTCCCTGGATCACAGGGCCCTGGCAGTGGTGGGCTACACAGGCTCCCGGGAGGGGAGGTGTGGACAGTGACTTGTGCTTGCACACAGGCTTCTTGGTGGTTGTAGCAGCAGCGTTAGTGTTTCATGCCCGTCTCTGGTGTCCGAGCTGATAGCCGTAGCTTGCGCCCATCTCTGGAGCTCGTTTAGGCGGCACTCTGCCTTCTGTGAGCAAACAGGGAAGAAATCCCCTCTCCTCGTGCACCCTGAAACAATGGCCTTTTGTCTCTTAGGCAGGTCCAGAATTTTTCCCGGACTCCCTCCTGGCTAGCTGTGGTGCACTAGCCCCCTTCAGGCTGTATTCACACAGCCAACCGCAGTCCTCTCCCTGGGATCCAACCTCTGGAGCCTGAGCCTCAGATCCCAGCCCCCACCTGCCCCGGCGGGTGAGCAGACAAGCCTCTTAGGCTGATGAATGCTGGTCGGCACCGATCCTCTGTGCGGGAATCTCTCCACTTTGCCCTCTGCACCCCTGTTGCTGTGCTCTCCTCCGTGGCTCCGAAGCTTCCCCCCACCTACCCCTGGTCTCCGCCAGTGAGGGGGCTTCCTAGCGTGCAGAAACTTCCTCCTTCTCAGCTCCCTCCCACTGGTGCAGGTCCCGTCCCTATTCTTTTGTCTCTGTTTTTTCTTTTGCCCTACCCAGGTACGTGGGGAGTTTCTTGCCTTTTGGGAAGTCTGAGGTCTTCTGCCAGCGTTCAGTAGGTGTTCTGTAGGAGTTGTTCCACATGTAGATGTATTTTTGATGTACTTGTGGGGAGGAAGGTGATCTCCACATCTTACTCCTCCACCATCTTGAAGGTCCCCTTCTCTTTCCCCCCATTTTATATGTTGAAAGTATATTGCCTAGTTTCTAGAAGTACACACATCAGTTATCTGATATTCCATAGTACAGACTTGGGTCTTGAGACAGCCAGTTCCACGTGAGAATTCATTCTTTTAGATGGTGGGAATGCATTTCTGGGGGTGTTCCTTAAGGAACCCTCAGTCTACAAACCCTTTCAGAACTCCCTCTCCTATTTCTAGCAAGAGATTGCAGGGGAATCTGTAAGAATCAGGGTTTCCTTGTGTGTATATCTTTCACAGATTCTAAAGCAGATATTTCTATCCTTGGGAATTTTTGACATTGGTGTTTTTGTTATAGAAATCAAAGAGGATATCTACATTCTGTTCATTAGAAGCAGTTACACCGTTAACTAAATCTGTGATTACACACAGCTATAATGTTTATTGCATTACATTTTTAGAGTTTAAAAAAATTAAGAGTACCATGAATGAAAACACATTTATGTTAAATTCCTACTGCATGCTGAGATGCTTTCTAAGTTTGCAGTTTTAATCTACCCTTCATTTGGCTCTCTGTCCTTTCTCGTTATGGCTTCTTCATTTTTCCCTTGCCCTGGGCATTTAAATTGAGAGACATTTTAAGCAGCATGGCCTTTCTGGCTGCTGAGGGAAGGAAGGGATGGACCCCATTCACCCTGGAGAATTATAGCAAATGGAAAAGACTGCTGACTGCTGCAGAAACATCTGTCACGCACTGTTGAGCTGCTGTTGCATCTGAGCTCTGGGGTGAGCGTGCTAAACAACAGGGAGGAACTGAGATCCTGGTCTGCCAGAGGACATGTAAAGGTGGAATGGGTGACTCCTGGCTGGCTTGTGGATGGAAAGTTTTATTATGGGAATAAAGGAGCACGTCTGCAAATTGATAATGAATTCTGGAAAAGTAAGAGACACTGTTCAAATGGTTATTATTCTTTAAGGAAAGAGTTTACTTTCATTCTTGTTTATCTCAGCCAGTGGAAACTCTCCCAAATACTTTCTCCTCTGGTTCCTTCCTGCCTCCTCTTTTGTGTCTGTTAATCCCCCTCAAGGGAGAGAAGAATAAAGAACAATTACAGTTCTTTTCTCTCCCTGTCTCATCACTTCTTAAAATCCAGTATTAACTTACGGAAATCAGAAACTCTGAGTGATCTTGGGATATAATATGATGGAGTGTATTTTAATGCATCTATTTTTGTGTGATGGCTGTTTTCGTAGTGAAGGGACATAGAGAAAGTGATGAAGTAGTCTTCATTGAATGTTACAGTTCTGATTTGACTGATATCTGTGTAGATGGTGTCAAATTGCAAAGTCCATCCCTATTTCTCTCCTAAGTTGATCATATTGGTAAAGGGTCTAGCACACAGCATATACCGTACAGTGGTACCTTACTGCACCTTTCTTGCCTGTCCTTCCCACGTTCTAGTCCTAGATCACTGATTACTTGATTGGGCATCTCTCCTTAGTTGTATCATTTTCACCTTAAATCGGTATGCTTAAACCAGTTTGCTATGAGGGTCATCATTCTCTCATGGACCCAGGGTCAAAGCCATTCCTTTCTTCTTTGCCTCTCCCACACTCAATAGGTTAACAAGTCCTATTGATTATTTCCTCCTTCATAATATCGTAATTTCTTTCTAGTCCCACTGTCGGCTCCCCAGACCAGACTCTCATCACCTCAACCTGGGATCCTGCAGGGTGCTCTTGCCTCACTGGCTCCTTATGGCCTCCTGAGATCGAATTTCCTGAATCTGGCAGATTCACGCTCAAAATCCTTCAAAGAGGGCTTCCCTGGTGGCGCAGTGGTTGAGTGTCCGCCTGCCGATGCAGGAGCCACGGGTTCGTGCCCTGGTCCGGGAGGATCCTACATGCCGCGGAGCGGCTGGGCCCGTGAGCCATGGCTGCTGAGCCTGTGCGTCCGGAGCCTGTGCTCCGCAACGGGAGAGGCCACAACAGTGAGAGGCCTGCGTACCGCAAAGAAAAAAAAAAATCCTTGAAAGACTTTCAGTTACCTACATGATTAAGGCCAGATTTCTTTACCTAGTATCCAGAGACCACCAGGATCGGATCCAGCCTCAGTGTCCCATTTTCCTCCCAACCTGTACAGTCTTGTCTGCTTAATGGTTCCCAAAACTGCCTTATCTCCATCTCTGCCCTTGTCTTTCCTGCACTGAATTCCCACCACCCTCCTCTCAACCTGATACCTCCCTATGCTTCAAAGACCAGCTCATGTGACACTCTCAACTGGCCACTCAAGCGGCCAGGGAAAGTTGAACTTTTCCTTCTCTAAACTTTATAGAACTTCTTGACAATATTTGACATTCATTATCTTGTTATGTACTGATCTCCTCAACTGTATTGTGAGCTCTTTTAAACAGACTACGCACTCTTAATTCTTCAGAGACAAGCCTTGCCCCTTCAATATTTTAATGTATCCTAGAGGTTATTTTTAAAGACCTGCAACAATATTAGTCTTGTCTTTTTATTACAGATTTTACATTCCAGGTTTATTTGTCCTCTCCCTTCTTCCTTCCTCATAGATAAGTAAAACAAAGAACATCTGTCAAGTGCATAGTAGTAATTGGCAGCCCTTCCTGTCACTAAATTATGTAGCCCGACACGTGAAGGAGGGAGGGGAGATGGGAAATGAAGTGATTCGGTGCCCCTGTGATTTCACTGTTTTTTCACCAAGGAGAGGTCAAGGTCCCACTTAGTATTTAACAAGTTGGAAGACTTTAGTAATTGCTCCATTCACACTTTATTCAAGTCTGGTATTAGATGTTAGAATATCTAACAAAATTGGCTGTGTGTGGTGTGTGTGTGATCAACTATGACTCTTAAACTGCAAGGTATATACTCCCTACAATTTTCAAAGAGGAAATAGGTTGATTAGACATCTAGGACTTTTGCATGAACCAGCATTTCCCAAAGTATGTGCCAAGGAACGCTTGTCCCTTGAGATGCTGCCTGAAAAGAGGGTCTGCTGTCAAGTAGATTGGAGAAATGCTGAACACAATCTTTTTTTGCAATTTTTTAAATTAATAACTTAAGGACACTTAATTTTTTAAATTAATAACTTAAGGATAAATCCTGCAGTCAGAACTTGATTTAACTGAGCACTTCTTGAATTTGATAGATCATGGAACTTTTTTATTTCCCTAAGGTTTGGTTGTTGAAAATCCAGATTCTTCTTTCTATTTCAAAATGGGAAGGTAAAGGAACACGGGGCCCAGATTCCAAATGGCAACTAGACTGGGCTCAGGAGCAGCTTCCCCTTTAGATGGGGCATTTACTTTCTCATCAGCCACAGTCTCTACTTCTCCTTATTGTATTTCAATACTTCATGCTTCCTGCCTGGCCCTTGAAAGCATTTGAATTGACAAACCCTGATCCGGGGTGTCAGGAAGTCAGCCACTTAAGTGACTTAAGTGACTCTTAAACTGCAAGGTATATACTCCCTACAATTTTCAAAGAGGAAATAGGTTGATTAGACATCTAGGACTTTTGCATAAACTAGGGGTGACTAGGGGTGATCTCCCCTTGAATGTTAAAAAGGCATCTCAAGCTTAACATATCCAGACTTCCCTGTGGTGCAGTGGTTAAGAATCCACCTGCCAGTGCAGGGGACATGGGTTCAATCCCTGGTCCAGGAAGATCCCACATGCCGCGGAGCAACTAAGCCCGTGCGCCACAACTACTGAAGCCCGTGCACTCTAGGGCCTGCGTGCCGCAACTACTGAGCTTGCGTGCTGCAACTAGAGCACATGCGCCTAGAGCCCATGCTCCACAACAAGAGACGCCACCGCAACGAGAAGCCCGCGCACCGCGACGAAGAGTAGCCCCCCGCTCACTGCAACTAGAGAAAGCCCGTGCGCAGCAATGAAGACCCAGCATGGCCAAAAATAAAAACAAACAAACAGCAACAACAACAACAAAACTTTAACTGTCCAAAACGGAACTCTTAATCTCACTCTCAAATCTACTCCTTCCCAGTCCCCCTTATCTCAGTAAACAGCAACTCTGTCCTTTCATTTGGTAAAGGCCAAAACCCTTACCAGGAGCCATCCTCGACTCCTCTCTTTTCCTCACACCCCACTTCCAGACCCTCAGCAAATCCTGTTGGTTCTGCCTTCAGGATGTGCTTGGAATCTGACCTCTGCTTCCCTCCTCCTCGCCCTCCACCCTGGTCTGAGCCACCTTATTTCTCACCCAAACTATGGCCATAGTCTTCTAACTGCTCTCTGTGCTTCTACCTTTGACCAACGTACAGGTCATTTTTTACAAAGTAGTTAGTGATCCCTTAAAAACCTAAGTCAGGTCAAGCCTCTCACCTGCTCCAAGGTCTCCAGTGGTTTCCCATCTCTCCTGAAATATTTGAATTGCTGACCTTTGTCTACAATGTTATTCATAATCTGGATCTGCATATAGCTCTCTGGTCCCATCTCCTACCACGTTCCACTTCAGTTAGTTCTCCCCAGCATTTTCCTTCGATGTGCCAAGCAGGGTGCCACCTCAGGGCCTTTGCATTTTTGGCCCCCCTCAGACCAGCTCGCTTTTCTTCCAAGTGTCCCCATGTGTGCTCACACATTTGAATCATTCTCCAAATGTACCCTTTTTGGGTAGCCTTCTCCTGCTCTCCCCTGTGTATCCACATCACTCACTGTACACTTACCTGCTTTTATTTGTCTTCAGAGCATTAACCACCACCTGACACGTTACATATTTATCTGTTTTTATTTGTATCCTCTTCCTCTATTCCGTATCACTGCCGTGTAAACTCCCTGGAAACAAGGGTTTTCTTTTGTTAATAATGTATCCCTAGCACCTCCTACAGTTCCTGGCATATGATATGGCTCAGAATATATTTGAATGAACAAATGAATGAGGACTTGGCATGGAGAGGAAGATTGTGGACCAGGTTCCAGAGGCCTTGGTAGCTGTGAAGGAATAATCATGCAGTTGGGAGATGATTAGTAGGACAGAAAGTAGTATAGTTGGGAATTCTGAGTCTCTCAAGAACGGTGGATTTTGAGAGTAGAAGAGGGGATGGTCCAGAGGTGGCAGAAGGTACCAGGAGAGCACAGACCCTCCTGCTTGCTGCTGACAGTGATTGCGTGGTAGAATAAATGGCTTGAGGCTTATGAAGGCAGTGATATCAAACAGAAGCAAAGCATTGGGAGCATTCTGTACAGATGTTAAAAATATTGGTGGGGTGGGAGATAACTCTATTTTAAAACAAGAGTTGTTTCCAGTCTCTCATAGTACTTATTTTACAGTAATGTTATGTAATTGGCTAAGTTTATGGCTGGCTGACTGGATTTTGTTTGTTTGTTTGTTTTGATAATTACCCTTATGATTACATATTTTAGAGAATTTTTACAATATACAAGACTGGGACCACCCTGTAGAGACAGTTTCAGTAGTTTGGGATCAGCCAAGGATCTACATTTTTTAAAGTAAGGCCCCTGCTTAGAACCAGTGATTATTTTTATTTGTGTCACTATCAAGTCATTTCAGAAAATCAGATACTATTCCTCTAAGAACTTGGGATTTGGAACACATAATTACCAGGTGATAGTATCCATTACTAGAGTGAATTGTTATAGCTCTACCGGGTTAGACATTGTAAATGCTCAAGTGACTCAATCTTTTTGTTTAATGAAAAATCAAACAAAAAAAATACCAGCTATTCCTTATAATGATTTAAAGTTTACAGGAGCTCAGAGATCATAAAATAAAGAACTTTTTAAGGGAAAAATATTATTAATCAGTCATAAGAAGCTGGTAGTTAATCTTCTTGCCAGTTGTTAATAAAATATATATTCAGTATTATGGTCAATCATTCCAACCTAATAGAAGATATCAATTACATGGGTATCTAAAAATGTTTCCTATACATAATCAACAGTAATTAACAAAACCAACCTTGGCTCATTCAGTTAATGTCCTGACTGGTAACATGTGAAGGCTGGTAACATGTGAAGGCTGTCCCAAGCGGTGATTCAGTGAGACTCATGTAACCATGGGCTGGTTTACCACCATATAACCACCCAGTTCTGATATCAGCAGCATCTGCTATTTTTGCAGTGTTCATTATTAGTGAAGAAGGTATCTAGAAAACCAGAAAGTAAAAATGTTCCTCATCAGTGACTATACTTTATGTACAGGGTTTTCATAACAAGTTTTCTTCTTGGGCAAACAGACAAACAGATATAAAAATATCCCCAGCATATGTGTGAACTGACTTGGAATATTTTTCTTCCAATTGAACCTCTGAAGCATCTTCTTCAAATAGCTTTGCTAAATGAAATAACCAAATTAACTGCTTTGAAATACAGTATCTTTATTTTCTGAATATGAAACCTATTTCCATCTTTGGGTTGTGAAAAATATAATGATCCTCAAACAAAAATTCTCTCATTTCCGGAGAGAAGAATTCAAGCATTCTTGATTTATACCTAACCTCCAAATTAAATCATCTTCAGTCTTATCAGTGAAGAGGAATATGATTTGAAATCTGCCAGTATCTAAATAGAAAAATCGTAGAATTCAGTGGATCCAGGGATTTGCCGGGTGACCCTGGGACCTAGCTCTAAGTTCAGGGAGAAATACTAACCTAACATGAAAATGTGCAGTGTCCTCACCATAGTGATGCTGGTAAATAAAGCCCGTGGTGCTAGGTATGTTTAAATTCCTGACTTGCTTCCAATTTAGGCTTTTGGGGATTCCACTCATCCCAAGAAACCTAACTTTTAGGACTGACGACCAGTGTCGATAGGAAAATAATATCCGCTTGCAGAAACTCACACTATGACCAACTTTTGTGACTTAGGTACATTTTGTAAATTGGGTGTTCTGAAAAGCCTAAATATTAGGAAAAGTTCATGAATAATAGAGCAACACCAGCAACAGCTGACATCTCATGAGTTCTCACTGTGGAAGGTTGAGCTACCATCATCTTTTTCAGAAAACTAAACTGGCATAAAGTGGTGAAATATCTTGGCCACAGCTAATGAACAGCTAAGACAGGGTTTGCTCCCTGGAAGCCTGATTCTGGACCCCTTTTCTTGACCACTTCACTATTTGCTCTGTGGTAGGGCTTGACAAGCTGGAATGTCTAGGGGAAAGGCCTTCTGTACTTGTCTAAGTGAACTTCGTAAGGCAGCATTTGTCAGTTATTTTTGAGTTACGCATTTCCTCCTTATTTTTTTTTTCACTCAGCAATAACAGTGATTTTTTCACATCCTCATTGGCCTGGGAAGCAATAGACCAGAAGGTACATAGACGAAAATGTTAATAATTATTGTGAAGTACTGGTATCAAAGGTGAATTTTATGTTCTTTGTGCATTCCTGAATTTTACATTTTCTGTACTTTCACTACATGTATTGCTTTTGGAATGAGAAATTCTGATCATTTATTTGTTTACTGAAAACTGCAATTAACCTTTTCCATGAAACAAAATGAGCAGCCCCACAGATTTCTTGCTCTCCCCACCATTTGGATATTGCTGCCCCTTCTGCTTGGTGTTTACAGTATGTGTTCAGTCCATGTCAAATGTGCTGCAATTGAGACCACTGGAAGGAAATTTTCCACCTGGCACTCACGCTCATTACCCACAAGTGATTTAGAACTCAACATTATCTGAGAAAGAATCTGTTCACTGCTTGACCTGGTATGTTTGCCAGAACACTTTGGCTCTCTTGGCCTGCCTTAGTTTCTCACTTAAGAAGTTATCTTGGGCTTCCCTGGTGGCGCAGTGGTTGAGAGTCCGCCTGCCGATGCAGGGGACACGGGTTCGTGCCCCGGTCCAGGAAGATCCCACATGCCGCGGAGCGGCTGGGCCCGTGAGCCATGGCCGCTGAGCCTGCGCGTCCGGAGCCTGTGCTCCGCAATGGGAGAGGCCACAGCAGTGAGAGGCCCGCGTACCGCAAAAAAAAAAAAAAAAAAAGAAGTTATCTTATTACCTTGAGCTGGCTGGTTTGGGTCAGCATGTTTATTGCAGCAAGGTTGTGAACCCCAGAGGGTCTCATTCGTAGGTTGTTGACGAGGTCTGGGAATCTGTTGTTTATAGAAGCTTCCGCAGGAGACTGTTATTCACCCAGGTTTGGACATCATTGCTCTTACAGAGTACATTTTCAGGTGTTTCATTAGGACTATAAAAACATCATCCCAAAGGACCATAAGTTTACAAAACTGCTTTATTTATTTATTTATTTATTTGCAGTACGCGGGCCTCTCACTGTTGTGGCCTCTCCCGTTGCGGAGCACAGACTCCAGACGCGCAGGCTCAGCGGCCATGGCTCACGGGCCCAGCCGCTCCGCGGCACGTGGGATCTTCCTGGACCAGGGCACGAACCCATGTCCCCTGCATCGGCAGGCGGACTCCCAACCACTGTGCCACCAGGGAAGCCCGAGAGTTATTATTAATGCAATTCTGCCGTCTTTCAGTGAGAGTAAGATAACTGTTACTATAGAGAAAGTAGTAGAATTACTACTTCTTCAGTCATGGCCTTCTGGCTTCGGTGATTTTAATATTTTATGCTATTCCAAAAATAATAAAAGTAATTCCTTGAAGGACATTATTAAGAACGCAGCAGGCAAGTCCGTGCACCACTTTTGCTGTAGACATTCAGAGGGATGCAGAATGTGCATTGCCATCCGCTGCTGTTGCTTTCCCACTGGCAGGTATCTAGGGCATCTGTCTCTACTCACTTTGTCAGCTTTCTCTGTAAATTCCGATGCTCTGGTCATGACGTGGTGCTAACTATGGTTGCTAGATTGACCAAGTAACATAATGGCCATGTCAGGTACGGATTCTTTGCTTTCAAAAGGGTACTCAGGTGTGGTACACCTGCAGGGTGTTTGAACACATCTTTCTGTGGAAATAAGAATGCACAGTATTCCTGAACATTTATTCTTACAGCATTTATAACTGAGCTCTTAGCTACCATTTATGGAATGCCTGCTGTGTGCCAGCATGTAGGCAGCACTGTCCATACACTGGGTGCCAACTCAGTGACTTGCAATGTTTTCCAAGCTAGACATTAACATCCCCATTTTACAGATGGAAAACATGGAGGCTGAGAAAGGTTCATGATCTGCCCAAGGCACATGGTAAATAGCAGCATGGGGGTTGGTATGCTTGTCTGTGTGACTGCAAAACTCATGTTGTTTTCTCTGCGTCAGACACTGCATTCCTGAAGTAAAAGCTAGCTGGCTTGCTCTTAGTTTTTGAAACTTGGAAACAAACCTCAAGGTTGTACCATATTTAAGAGTGCTGTAGCCTTTTTTGTTTGTTTGTTTTACTCATTTCTGCCCCTCTGTTTCCATGAAAGGTTGTGGTAGATGTGTTCAGTTAGTCTTGAGGTTAAACACTACTTGAAATTGCTGTGATTTTTTTGTCGTCTAACATTAGCTTTAACTTTAGTAGAGGGCAGTATTTAAAAGCTTGGAGTCCAGAGGAGAATCTTGATTTCCATTCCAACTCCAATACTTATTGACTCTGTGTCATTAACCTTACTGTGCCTCTCTCTGTTCAGTCAGCCATAAAATAAATTTAATAGTAATTAGTTAAAGGCTTTTTATGAAGACAGAATGAAATAATCCATGGAAAGCATAGAGACAGGGATATAGGAAGCACTAAATATTAACTCTCACCACTGTCATCATCATCAACACTATAAAGGTTACTAGTATCACTGAAATAGTGTTGCTATGTCAGAATTAGGTAGAACTAGAAGAGAGACAAGCCTAACAGCCAGAAGCTTGAATAAGAAAATACTGTAGAAGTTTATAAATCATTTTGGATATTTTTCTTTGAAAACATTTTATGTAATTCATGAATAGAAAAATAGCTTAGATAAAATAATGAGACGAACAATTTCAATGGAGTTAACATTCAGAGAATAATGGTCCAGTTCTCCTTATTACGTCTTAAATTTGTACAAAAAGTGAGACTGTACAGAGGTTGGTAGCCACAACCTAAAATATTTCCAGCAGTTCTCTTACATCTTTAAAATGAAATTAAAGTAAACGACAGGCTGGACAAACCAAGAGACTCATTCAGCAGTTCTGTGGACTTTCATTTTGAGAGTCACATTTCTCTCTGCGGGAGTCGCAACTAAACCGTTCAGCTATTGTTAAATGCCTCATTGTCTGTTTACCCACATCTTTGACACCAGGTAAACCAGACTTTAGTCATGTTGGCAGATTTCCGCTTGCTGCCGAGGAGGTATTGAGATCAGTGGATGCTACCTGGGGAACAAACTTTTACCAAATTAAAGAGCTGCAGTGAAGTATGTGTGCTAGACTCCTGGTTTTAAGCTAAGTGTGCATCAGTTCTCTCTGAGCAGGGGGAACAAAGGATGGGTGAGTACTTCCACCTTCTCTGTGTGTTCTTAGGTCCTTAAAAAACTGATCTGGAATGAACCTAAGTTCATCAGTTGTCACAAATGGTACCACTCTGGTCGGAGGTGTTGATAATGGCGGAGAGCTATGCATGCGTGGGGGCAAAGGGTATATGGAACATCTCTGTACCTTCTCTTAGTTTTGTTGTGGAGTTAAAACTGCTCAAGGGAAAAAAAAAAGTCTTAAAGAAAAAACACTGACCTGGAAATTAAGTTGTAACTTTAGTATTTGAAAGAAAACTTGATTTTAAAAGAATAATTAACAGGTTTATGTAACCCTTTAGTTAACCTGCTTATATAATATGTATAACACCTTGAAGGTACGTGGCATGTGTTTCCAAGTCACCATGAAAGAATATGAAAATAGCCAGCTTGTGAACAAAAGTCCAAAGAAGTACAGCACAAATTTTGATATTAAAGGAAACGTTATGAAGATTTAATTTGTAACTGAAGATGTTGCCACATTATATTTTTTTGTGTTCTCCATTGACCAGTCACAGCTTCAAATCTAATAAACAAGAGCTCTGTGATTAATTCACCAGATGTTCCTATTTTAAAAGTCCTTATTTTAAAATGTTTTCAAAAGTTCTATTCTATTGGAGCTGTGATTTTGATATTTCCAAGATGAAGCTAGAAGGCAGTTTTATACCTGATCTTGTGTTAATGATTGCTGAGGGACTGTTCTCTACAAATTAATCAGAGAGCACTGAAAAATTCTAGAAATTGACTGGCTATGGTATGCAGGGCCTTGTGCTAGGGGTAAAGGGAGTGGGATACCAAGGTGAAGATGGGCTGGTTCTTACTTTCATGGAGCATCCAGTTGAACTAGAATCCAAGACTGAGTATGACAGATTTGGAAACTGTCTTCTTCATATCTGCAATTTTAAAAAGTAGCATTCAAGTACTTGTATATTTCATTAAAAATAATGAGTGGTTGTGTATGTAATTACAAAACTTCAGGGATATACTTTTGGCTCTTATTTAAAAACCATGAGTTTGAAGCCAATTCTTAAGGTAGTGGATTAATTTTTTATTATTGGATAGATGATACGTTCGAATAATATACAAATATACAATATACTGCACAAGTTTGTGTAAGAGCTTTTGGCTTCTTATCATTATGAAAATTAAATGAAATAGCTTATTTTTTGAAGCTAGTTACATTTATAATAATAGGTATCAGCTGGTAGTTTTATAAATCATGCTTTACTTTTTCAGTAATATATATATATATTTGTGGTAATAAAAATATTCATGTACTTACTGTATCTTAGGAAACATTTTTATAATTCTCTGTTCCTTGGAAAATCAACAAAATTTGGGGTTTGGATTGTTCATTCAGTTTACGTGTGTACTATATTATAAATGTTTGAAATGAATGAACCTCTTACTTTTCTTCCCTAATATGAACTTTTGTAAAATCGGGTGGAGAAAAGACTAATGTTGTGTTTCTTGTGACAGGTACTGCAGTAGGTATTTTACAGATGCTGTCCTGGTTTGTTTGGTCACTAACCCTTCTGACCCACAAAATCCCAGCAACATTTTAAGTATCCCCAGGTCTCTATATAGAGACAAAACTCATTTTTTATCACACTTTAAATACCCTAAATTGATTTCTGTTTCTGTGGCTTGATTTGTAAATTAGGCGATTTACTTTCTTTCACCTGGCTAAGTTCCTGAGTTAATCCTTTATTTCTTGCCTGCATAGTTGCTAAGGTCAAGTTTCTTTCCAAGTTTTGCATTTCTTACCATGTTTATTTGTTGGGGGGAGGGGGAAGCCGGAGGCAATGTTATGTGTATTTTATTGCCTAGCCATCTGCAAGTGTGAAGATAGAGAAGGATCCTTATGTTATGTACCCTCTGAAAAACTCCACTATACATTAGTGAGAGAATGAGAGTAAAAAAGGCAGATAACATCTTGGTATTGTTATAAAAACAATTTTCACCTTGCACATGCCCTGAAAGGGCCCTGGGGACCTCCAGGGTTCATGGACAACCTTTTGAGAAGCACTGCTGCAGAAGCTAGAGGGGTGGGGAGAGTAACAGTGGGGTGGGAACTTTGACTTCTTTTATATATTTCTATGCTGTACTTGAATTTTTTATAATGAGCATATATTACTTTTGTCATTTTTAAACACAAAAAAGAAAGTGAAGGGGTGTGAGGGGAGATGATTACATCCTAGAAAGTAATACAATTTTTGCTTCAACAACAATTCTCATTTTAGTTCCTAATTATATGATCTCAGAATAAATCTAAATTTCATATTCAGCTGCTATGTTTTAAATAGGATCCCATACAGAATATTAACATGAACAAGTAAATAATGCAAGTCCCAGGTCATTTGTTCCCATTGTCTTTTTTTTTTTTATTGGAGTATAATTGCTTTACAATGTTGTGTTAGGTTCTACTGTACAGCAAAGTGAATCAGCTATACGTATACATATATCCCGTCTTTTTTGGATTTCCTTCCCATTTAGGTCACCACAGAGCACTGAGTAGAGTTCCCTGTGCTATACAGTAGATTCTTATTAGTTATCTATTTTATACATAGTATCGATAGTGTATATATGTCAATCCCAATCTCCCAATTCATCCCACCCCCTCCTTTCCCCCTTGGTATCCATACGTTTGTTCTCTGTGTCTGTGTCTCTGTTTCTGCTTTGTAAATAAGATCATCTATACCAATTTTTTTAGATTCCACATAGATGTGTTAATATATGATATTTGTTTTTCTCTTTCTGACTTACTTCACTCTGTATGACAGTCTCGAGGTCCATCCCCATTTCTACAAATGACCCAATTTTGTTCCTTTTTATGGCTGAGTAATATTCCATTGTATATATGTACCACATCATTCAGAGTAATAATAGTAAAGATGATCCAAAATCTCAGAATGGAGAAAATACAAGAAACATTTAACAAGAACCTAGAAGAACTAAAGAACAAACAGTGATGAACAACACAATAACTGAAATTAAAAATACACTAGAAGGAATCAGTAGCAGAATAACTGAGGCAGAAGAACGGATAAGTGAGCTGGAAGATAGAATGGTGGAAATAACTGCCGCAGAGCAGAATAAAGAAAAAAGAATGAAAAGAGTTGAGGACAGGGGACTTCCCTGGTGGTCCAGTGGTTAAGAATCCACCTTCCAGTGCAGGGGACTAGGGTTCAGTCCCTGGTCAGGGAACTAAGATCCCACATGCCACGGGGCAGCTAAGCCTGTGCGCCACAACTGCTGAGCCCAGAGCCACAATGAAGGATCCCACATGCCGCAACAAAGTTCCCGTGTGCCTCAACTAGGACCCAACAGAGCTAAATAAATACATAAAATAAATATTTTTAAAAAGAAAAGAATTGAGGACAGTCTCAGAGACCTCTGAGACAACATTAAATGCACCAACATTCAAATGATAGGGGTCCCGTTGTCTGTTAAAGATCTGAACACACACTCCCTGTTTTTCTCTCTGTAGTATGCCTTTGCTTCTGACTCTCCCACAAAAGGCGCTGGCGCTGAGTATGTCGATGCTCAGTCCCTTGTATCATTTTTCCCTGTTAATTCAAGTGAACCTGGGAATGGAAAGAGCAGAGTCCCATTTAATGCTTAAATCGTCCTTGGACACTTCAGCTGTCAGATTAGGAATTCTCGCTTTCCCTGCCCAACTTTGTATTTGGCCCCAAAATATCTGTTCTTATTTCTTCTGCTTCCTCACAAGTTGGAGAAATAGGAGCAATTCCTAAATCTTTCACTTCAGTTATCCTCTTTCTAATAAATGACTTAAAAAAGCATTCAGGTAGGATTTTAAAAATTTATGATCAGACTTCTTGTTTTCAAGGTAACAGAAATAACCAAAAGCTTGAAAACCTAAAGAAATTAGAATAATTTGGCTCAGGTCAAAGTGTAATTTTCTTTATGAAAAAAGCAAACATTAATCTGATAGTTTTCCAGTGAGATACTAAAAAGAGACCTTAATAAGTAATAAAATCCAACTTTGTCTATTGAAACAATGAAATGTTATAACTAGAGGAAAAATGTTACATTTTCAGCCTATATCTAAATATTAACTCCATTGAATTATTCCTTTAACGTCTTTCAGATTTATCCCTTCATATAAAGTGCTTAATTTTTTCCAAATATAAAGTAATGTATATTTTTTGCACTAAAAAATTAGAAAAAAAATTAAGAAAAAATTAAAAATCATCTATAATCCCACCACCTCTATACAGCTACTGTTAACATTTTGAAATATATTTTGATTATATGTTTAACATCATCATATTCTACATACTCCTTATAGCCTGATTTTTTAGTTGACAGAACATCATGGCTATTTTTTCCATACCAATAAACAGAAATTCATGTTGTCACTTTGATTCACTGCATGTTATATCCTTATAAGTCTGTACTATTCTCATATGTATTAGATTTTTAAAAAATTTTTATTTATTTATTTTTGGCTGCGTTGGGTCTTCGTTGCTGCATGCGGGCTTTCTCTAGTTGCGGCGAGCGGGGGCTACTCTTCGTTGCGGTGCGTGGGCTTCTCACTGCGGTGACTTCTCTTGTTGCAGAGCATGGGCTCTAGGCGCACGGGCTTCAGTAGTTGTGGCACGCAGGCTCACTAGTTGTGGCTCACAGGCTCTAGAGTGCAGGCTCAGTAGTTGTGGCGCACGGGCTTAGTTGCTCCGTGGCCTGTGGGATCTTCTGGACCAGGGCTGGAACCCTTGTCCCCTGCCTTGGCAGACAGATTCTTAACCACTGCGCCACCAGGGAAGCCCTAGATTTTTTTTTTACTATAATAAAATAATGCTTTAGTAAGCACGTCTGTTCCTATATCTTTCCATACCAGTCTGATCATTTCCTTAGGGTAAAGACTTAGCTGTGGGATTGCTGGGTCATTGCGGCAGGTACTTTTTTTCCCAAAGACTTTTCAATACAATTGCAAAATTCCTCTTTAGAAAGACTGTACCCAGTTTATAGTCCCTTTCCCCCAACGCTGATCTATTCTTGAATGTAATGGGTTTTTAAAAAATCATTATTATTTTGGTTTTCACTTCTTTGAAAATCTTTGTGGTTGAAGTTGAACATCTTTTCAAATGTTCTGCACAAGTTGCCTGTTCATGTGCTTTGCCTCTTTTCCTGTTGGAATGTCATCTCACTGATCTGTGAATGCTCTTTATAGTCTTTGAAAGACATCTACTGCTTATTATATGTGATGTATTGTTTTCTTCTCTGTGCATTTAAGAATTGTCATATTATTATAATTATAATAATTATAATATATAATTATCCTATAAGGATTATAAGAAACTCTAGAGACTGAATGGTATTAAGGCTCTGGGCTTTTTGATGTCGACCTTTCTCTTTGTCTCCTGCCATTGGAGAGATGAGCAAATATTTCTGTGTAAGGCTAATTGTCGAAGTAGTAGGTATGCCACCATTCTCTTAGTTATAAAAATGTTGAGACATAATCCATGTTGTTTTTTTTTTAATGTATGTGTTCTCTGACTCTTTCTCTAAGACTGAAACCAGCGTTGCAGCAGAAATTCACCAGCAAGTCCATAAGGGGAGAAAACAAAATCCTTATCCTCACATTTTTCTTACAGTTGTTGCTACCTTTGGTCCCCTCAGGAACTTGCGGTTTTTAATATAGCTCACTGTTCTTACTGTGATCTGTGTGATCTCATCCCCATGTCCATCAACATGAGAAATGGGTCCTCTAACCCTAGGCTGTATTTCCATGTATTTTCAGAGTATCCACATACTGGAGAGGACTTCTTCCTCTAGCACTGAACCTTCTGTAAGTCGGCAACTGCTGGAACCGGTCCCCCTCTCCAAGGTCAGTGACAGAATGTGTTGCTTTCTCACATGGTAGGATGCCTGGCCTGTGGCCAGTTGAACAATACCTCTTACACCTGACTCCCCTAAGGTAGCTGTGACACCCATTGTAGAGCTGCTCTTTCACTTCTTTCCATCTCCAGTATGTAGGGTTTCTTTGCCCTGCGTAAGGAGGAAAGAGATGAAAGTGTATTTGCTGGGATGTGCAGGGTTACATAGAAACGTCCAGAATTCTCTTTATTTTAAGGGAAAAGGGCAAGAGAAACTCTTTGTCATTCCCTGTTGGTAAGATGAGCTAATATTTCTATATCGAGGTTATAGAAAAAAATCACTGGGTCCAGCAGTAACAACACAACAACAGGTACAATTGTTGCCCATGCACTGCACACCAGGTGCTATACTAAGTGCTTAGATACATGATCCCATTTACTATAATCCTTATGAGCAGTTCCATGCAGTGTAGGTTTTTATTACATTTTACAAGTATGGAAACCGAGAGTTAGTAACTTGCCCAAAGTCAAAAAAGCTGCTAAGTAGCAGAGCAGGAATTCAAACTCAGACTTGTTTAAGCTCTACCCCACCTGCAGAGTAAAACAGTCCCTAGCCAGAGGGGCTGTTGTACATTCAGAGTTCCAGTCCCCTTCTCACATCTGGCCTTCCTAGCAGTGAGCTCTGAGGAGAACCCTGCGGACTACTAATGAAGACCTTTTCTGTTTCATGGAAGCCAGTGTCCCCTCCCCTTCAACTTTCTCTTCCTCGGACTAGGAGAATATCTAAACTCATTTCTGTCTAAAATGCAAAAATCACAAAGAAAAGTCAAGGAGACACCATCCTACTCACCCCCACCCCTTGCTCGATTCCCTGAGATTTTCGGTGGGTTGGCTCTCCTACTGAGAAACTCAGAAAATAGAACGCATGGGGATTTTGAATCCAAATATAAAAACAGCACTTTAATCTCCCGGAAAGATTAACTTCTAAGTATGTATAAGTGATCCATCCACATTGCTTTTCCTATATTAAACAGAATCCTTTAGGAAAAGAACGCTCTACCACACTACTATATTGTAGAATACAGACATTTGTACCTCTTTACACTTTGAAGGCATTACAAACTATAAAGTTTATTCCATCAGACAGGAGTAGACTGCTAAACTAAAAAAGGGGGAGTTATTAAACTATTTTTAAAAAACTTAGAAATGAAAAATGATCTTATTTCTATTTGAATGGCAAACAGAGAATGTCTACTTGGTAAATGTGACGACTAATCTCTTTGAAACCTCAGTCCTCTCTTATACACAGCTAAAGGACAGAGAGAATAAATATTGATTTAGGGGTGATGGAGAAGGCAGCTAACATTGACTGAGCACCCACTTTGAGCCAGGCACTGGATTAGTACATACATCCTCTCAGTCAGTCCCCAACTCGATGAAGTGAGTACCGATACCATTCTCATTTTGTTGATAAGGAAACTGAGACCTGGGGTATGTATAAGTAAGTTGTCCAGAGCCAGATAGCTGTGAAGTATGTGACATTTAGAGCAGTGGAAACAGAGAAAGGAAGACTTGTAGAATGAGACACAGAAATGGAAAGGAGAGGTGCTGGTATTAAAACAACAAGTAGGGAGCGACACATACACATGACTTGCTCTGGCCACTCCTGGCCCACCAGCTACATCTCCAGCTTCTTGGGCATTCCACTTCATACTCCAGCTGCAGCCACCTGCATGCAGTTCCCTCCGGCCATGCCTCTCTCTCTTCCACTGTTGGGCATCTGTTTCTTCCACCAGGCCTGCAGGAATGCTGTCCTGCTCCCTTCCCCTTTCTTCACTGAAATAAACTCCAACTTCTTTTAAATTAGGCCCACAGAAACCCTTTCTCAAGTGCTGGTCATTGACTCCCTCAGCCCCAGGCTGTCTTATGTAGCCCGTCTCTGTACCTACCACACTCATTACTTTATTTCACATTCTTCCTTTATGTCAGATTCCCTAGGACAACCTGAGACTGAGCTTAAGGTGCCTGTGATTTATGGAGGAAGAACCCTTAGGAGGAAATGGGTGAGCGAAGAGGTTAGGACAGGTGTCGATGCTAAGCAATAGGGGGTTCCAGCTGGAGTCCACCCTCAGCCTGATCCCATGGTGAGCTCTGGAGCATAAGTTTACCTCACAGAGTTGGACTCACCCTGAGGCAAGAAGGACTTTTCATTCCCTCAGATGTTTGTACCCTGTGTCCTTCAGTCCTTGAGAGCCGTGGGGGAGGGTCATGCTACAGCATAATTTCCCAGGTGAAGGCCCCAGCTTGGCCAAACAGCAATTCCTGGTAGAAGAAGGAAGCTGTTAGCCTTAGCAGTTCACAGTGCTCACAGCAGCTGGGACATGGGTCCACTGGCCTGATAACAGGGATCTGGGTAGGGCACCAACAGTATCCACTTCCCATTACTCCTCCGTGCAGCTGCCCGCTTGGACCTTGCTGTACAACTAATACTCTTGTGTTTTTCTGTTAATAGATAACACATCTCTTGGGACCTGATGAAATCAGAGAATCCCATCCAATCCAGACACCATAGCATCTCACCATCTCTCAGCCCCTTTGAGAGAAGATGGGCTTCCTGGGCACTGGTTGGTGGTGGAAGAACATTGTTTGAAGTACACATACTCCTGTCTCAGGATTTTTCCAGTTTCTTTGTTTGGTGCTTTCACCTCCTAAAGCATTCCATATATCCCCTGCCCACTCACACATGCACAGAGAATATACCCTTGAGAAAGGAAGTGTCTCTGGCTTTTTCAAATGAGCAGACTGGGGCTATAATTAGGTTACTTTCTGTTTTTAGGTATTGTTATTACATCAAAGGTCTTTTTAAAGCCTCTGTAAGAACAAAAATGTTTGTATAATCTGATTCAAGTACTGATGTGATCACATTAGGGCTTTTGACTCTGTTTCTAAGTAAACCTATGAAAGTTGGTGGCTTTTAAGCAGAAAATTAATATCAATTGAAATTATGAAAAAATTATTCAATATTCAGAAAGTAATTTTAGCTTTCTCAAGATAGACCTGGTCTACTAAGTATAGAGATGGATTGTACTAAGTCCTGGGATGGGATATTTCATTTCTTACACACCTTATCTGTAACATTATCATCAGTATTTATTTATTTATTTATTATTTTTGGCTGCATTGGGTCTTTGTTGCTGTGCGCGGGCTTCCTCTAGTTGCAGCGAGCAGGGGCTCCTCCTCATTGCGGTGCACAGGCTTATTGCAGTGGCTTCTATTGTTGCAGAGCACAGGCTCTAGGTGCGGGCTTCAGTAGTTGTGGCACGCGGGCTCAGTAGTTGTGGCGCATGGGCTTAGTTGCTCTGCAGCATGTGGGATCTTCCTGGACCAGGGCTCGAACCCATGTCTCCTGCATTGGGAGGTGGATTCTTAAGCATTGCGCCACCAGGGAAGTCCCCAGTATTTATAATTGAAGTAGAGAGAGTTGTTTGTTCTGGCTTTATCTTTTGCCTTTTTGTCTGTTTGACAGTTTGCTTAACTCTAAGAACTATGTTAGGATTCTTCCTAATTTCTTTTGCTGGGTTTAGTAATTCTGCATCAGAGCTGCTGCATTTATGTTTAAAAAATACATTTTAACTTCTTGCTTTTCCTATCTTACTTATCTATACCCCCCCCATTTTTTTTCCCTCTGTGGTTAAATTCCCAAAGAAGAAAAAAACTGCTGTGATAGAGATCAGTAGTCATAGCTCCACAGGGACAAGCTACTACTACCTTCTGATTTTAATTAGAAAAAAATTCAAAAAGCATTTGTGCTTATTATTAAATGTTTCCATTTTCATTAGTACACACACACAATAAATACACATACACACACACAATAAATCAAAGATGAACACTAGCCTTCAGATAAGATAAGATCTAGCCAAAAATAAAAATGCTATTCTTCTGGAGATGGTATCTATGGATGGGGCTACTAAAAATAGAAATATCATTAAATACAGCTGATATCTCTCTAAGAACAGAGAGAGCACTAATGAATATATGTACACATGTATGGAGAGTTATTCTTTTAATTTCTTGATTATACCAAGGCTTTCTAAAAGAAATCTATAGAAATCCATCACTTTTATGAATAAAAATCCATCATTTTTATCTACTTTGCTGATGAGAGTAGAAAGCCAAAGATACTGGACTTTTTATGAGAACCTACTATTTTCTTCTATTATTCTAACATTATTTATAAGCAATGCTCACCTGAATTCAATTGCAATTCATTATTAAAAACTGAAAATTCCAAAACGCTCTGCTTTGTACTCCTGATGATAATCCCTTTTATTGTCCAAAAAAACATGGTTTAGAGCCTTAAACTGTCTCATCAGAAATATATATATATATATATATATATATTTAGGTAAGAAGTGGATTTATTTAGAGAGATACACATTCCATAGAGAAATGTACATTTTAAAATTACTGTATCTAATTAACAGTTCACACCAATCACAGTTTCTGACAGTATTCAAGTAGAAAATCAGTTTGGGGGTTGTTTTCTTATGTTAAGGGGAAATTTACAGCTCCTTCAAAGGGTTCTTAATGTTGCCAAATGAACACTGGTAGGTGCGTTTCTGTAAGGGCTGTAGTTCCTTCACTAGGCACCCCTCAGGGATGACCAAGCAGATGGAGAAATAGCACTGATCTCACATTAGTTCTCAGGGCAGTGGTGGTTGTAGGGTTGGGCTTAGATGGGGTAGAAGCACGACGCTGGCTTTAGAGGGCTCTTCAGAAGCCAGGAGTATCTCCTAGGCTTCATGATGTTTTGCATGAAGCAATGTTCAGCCACATCTCCTGGAAACAATTTTTGGTGAAAATCCCCCTCTATTTACACATATTTGGGCTTAGATTTGACTCGGCCATAGGGCAAGCAGCTTCTGAGATGAAAGGAGAAGACAGGGGAAAGAGGCGTGGATGGCAAATACACAGCCCTCTCCCCCCCTGCTCCTGTGGCCGACATCGGTAACCGATTACGGCCCCTTCACCCCTGGGTCCTGTCAGAGCGTCACAGTCCTGCAGCAGGTTCTGGGCAGCCACCACCCAGACATTGGGCCAGCAAGTCCAGCGGCCCTGAAATGGAACCCACTGCCATTCCCGTTGAAGTCTTTGTGCTGTGGTCTAAAGATGATTTCTGATAGAACATGTCAGAAGGCAGCTTCCTGAGTCAGTTTGGGTTGGGGCGTTCTACAGAGGGGCCTGCCCTGATCCGTAGAGCTGCATCCGTCTTTCCAGAGCTGAGGCAGCCGAGCAGGTTATGCTGAGGGAGTTTGCTTCCTTGCACTGTGGGCAGGATTGCAGCGGTCGTGCATGGGATGTGACCTCGTTGTTTCTGCCTCTACTTTGCTGGATTGTGCCCCAAGCCTGAGATCTAGAATAGGAGTGTTTGCCAGATCAGCGGTTACGTTAGAGCTGCGTGAGCCCTTAGAAATCACCTGGTCCAGGGATTTTAAAACCCAGGATGTCGCTAAGGGGCTGGTATCTAACATGGAAGCAGACCCAAGGGGGACTGTGGTAAACTGAAGACGGGCAGCCGTCCTTCAGGGCAGGCCCAGCGTTGCCAGATCTTAGGCTTTCACAAAACACTAGAAATTTGGATTTTTAAAGCCTGCAATCCTCTGATGTTTAAAATGTTGACAATTCATTTTTAAAACTTTTTTTTAACACCATAGACGAACAAAACACGTCTCATGGAAGAGGAAACCATGATTTAGTCTGTTTTTAACAGAGGAGGGTGATATGGACTCTAGAATCCCAGATTTCTGGCTCTTTCATGGGCTCCTAAGGGTATGTGTATCTCACGATGTATGTCTTCCAAGCACGGACTGCTTGGTGGGTGTTTGGCAAGCGGGGCATTTTATGCTCACTCTGAAATGCACGCAGCCTCACTGAGAGGAAACAGATGCCCACAGCGCTGCTCTTCAGCATGAGAAGTCATGAGCCACTTAAGCTGCTGCAGCCTTTTCATTTCTACAGAAAACCAGGCCCACACACGCATTGAACATGTTTCACCGAAATGATCTTATTTTAAAACTTTAAAGTGCCTCTGTGCCCAGAGATGAACTGTCTGGAAAAATGCATTTTAAACCTTGTGAATGCAGGCAATCAAAAGTCCATTCTACCCCAGACTCCGCCTCCATCCAGCTCATCTCTGATGGACCCTCATACCTCCAGGGGTACCCGGAAACTCGTTCTCACTTCAATTATAAGTGCATAGCTGGGTCTGAGGCTAGAATTTGCTCCAGAATGTTGTTCAGACTTCTGGTGCGTTGAGTATTGCTTTAAAAGCAATTTCTACTTAAGAATCTGCTTTAAGTGTGTCATCAAACACTGAGAAACATGTGATTTGTTTTTCTTCTTTTCTCTCAGGAAGCTGACAGCTGGGAGATTATAGAAGGGCTGAAAATAGGCCAAACCAATGTCCAGAGACCAGACAAACATGAAGGCTTTATGCTAAAGAAGAGAAAATGGCCTTTAAAGGGCTGGCACAAGGTAACATTTTCATCATATTATCTTCAGATCATCTTCATAAATAGAGGCTCTTATTTGGTGTCATTAGGTGGGAAACCAAGAGTACAGTTGTATGTGTAAAGCTAGTCTTCAAGGCCTTGTTTTAACTGTACAGGCTGCAACCTATCATACCTATTTAAGTCTGAGATCTGTAATGTCTGTATGCAGGGAAAAAATATTTTACACGATATTTAAAATCCAGTTTGGACATATTTTTGTTTACTCTGCTTTTTTTTAACTTAAATTAGTATAAATATGTTCTTATTAAATACTCTTCTAAATATGAGATTTTATAAAATGCAGGCATGGCTTCCATTGGATGGATTTATACTAATTCCATTATTGAACCAGTTCCCTATTGCTGAATATGTAGCATATGTCTAATTTTTTATTGTATGAAGTTGTGATGAACATTCTTATACATGAATTTCCATTTAAGTCCTTGGGGTAGATTCCTAGAATTATTGTTACCAGTGCAAACTAAAGATGGAATGTCACTGATCTTGGAAGTTTGTTTACTGCCCTTTAACGTATATGGTTTATTCCTCTCTACCCAACTCCACATTCTTTTTCCATCTTCCAGTTTTAATTATGGAGAAAATATTTTACACTGTATTGTTGCAGTTACGTGAGTAGCAGGAATTCTGGATGCTTAGGAGAAGAAAGTTGTCCTCTATTTTCAATATAAGCCTTTTGGTAGACCACCAGTATCTTGTCTGAAATCACTGAAAAAACAGGTTCATTACCTGCCACATCTGCTGATGGATTTCATCTCAAGGCAGATAGATTTGTGGGCACAAATGGCAGGCTGGTGGCTGCCCACTGACCCAAAAGGGGAAGTTATGGATTATAACATCCTTGAGGAAATATATTTTTTGCAATTTAAGAGAAGGATTTAAAAATTAACAGTTGGGAAATGTTGCCCCAATCCCCTATCTCTGAGGGTGGAATAAAAACCGGTCAAAGAGTCTTCTTCCCTCTCACTTGTCAGAAACCTTGGCAGTCGCCCCTGCACCCATAATGTTATACCAGTGCCAGGAATCTCTCCCCACCCTTGTTCTTTCTTGGATTTTGGCCAACTGGCCACACTCCTTCCTGGAATCACCTTTGCCTTTCATCCTGACCTTACCACTTTGCAATTCCTCAAATCAGTGGCCTTGCTAATCTCTTTCCCTGTGACCATCCTATAGGTTATCCCTGCTAGAATTCTTTGATAGATAGGAATGGACAAACAGAAGAAAGGGGTCAAAGAAACACATTTTATATAAATGGCTAACTTTAATTAAACACTCTCAGTCCATGTTTCAGCAAAACTGGCTGTGGTTCAACAGCAACTCTTTCTGGACCTTCCCTTAGACATTTTGCTACATAAGCAATAGGAGGTTCTCCCTTGCATTGCCTTTTCTCTTGGTCTCTAATACCATCAGATATTTATTCAAGCATCAGCCCATTTGATTGCCCAAGTCATAGGCAGTCAAGTGTTTTTCAGCTATAGAGATTCCTTCTTCCAGTGCTTACTTCTCCCCCCGCCCCCCGCAACCCCAGAACCTATAACAAAGGGGTTACAGTGACCTTCTGTGAGTTCTGTGTAGGGTGTCTCCAGGCCTGACTGCCTGTCACCTCAGCAGCTAAGAGTTCCTGAGTCACATAAAAACTTCCCGGCAGAGTAATTTACCAGCCACAGAAAGACTCCCTGCATCTGTAGAGACTAGAGGAGGACACTGGACCCACTGTTTGATTGGGTCCTTGAATGCTGTTTTTTCTCTAGTCAATTGTCCATGGAAAGGAAGTCAACAGCAGAGAGTTCCTGAGGTTTGTGGAGCAAAAATGGCTAGATTCATTTGGACTGGACCATGAGTGTCTTGAAAGAGACAAAAACTGCCCCAAATATATATATTTTCCCCTTAATATAGTTCAGAAATAATTTTTAATCTCTTTTACTAAGAGTGAACTGCAAGTATTTTGCTAAGTGGAGATGCAAGCATATTGATAAGGCTACTTTTTAAACTTTGCAGATAATTCATTATTCATAGCTCCAGTCCACTGGATTCCTCCCTTCCCCCCCAACCCCTGACACCCCCATTAAGAAAAACCGTGGTGATGGGGGAGTTCCCTGGTGGTCTAGTGGTTAGGATTCAGGGCTTTCACTGCCGTGGCCTGGGTTCAATCCCTGGTCAGGAAACAGATTCCACAAGCTGTGCGGTACAGCCAAGAAAGAAAAGAAAGAAAGAAAAACAGAGAAGAAAAGAAAAACTGTGGTGAGAGATTTCATCCCCATTGGATTATGTATAAAAGGACCCTACTAGGTAAATAGTATGGAACTCGAGCTAAGATTTCCTTACCATTTCATGTGACTGACCGTGGCCAGGTGCACTGAATTCAAATACATGAAAATGATGAAACATACTGACTACAAAATACCAAGGAATGTTAGACCCACACTTGTGAATGTTTTATATAATTCAAAATACTGACAATAACTGGGGATTGTTTGGTTCTTGCAGCGTTTTTTTGTCCTGGATAATGGAATGTTAAAGTATTCAAAGGCACCACTTGATGTAAGTAGACACAAAGATTGGTTTAGAATTCTGCTTGAAGTGAGTAACCACCACAGTGTACAAGTGTTGTGCCATAGTTACCAGCTCTGTGCATTGCTGTGCCTGTAAGATTTAACAAATGTTGCGTGGAAGGTGTGTTTTACGCTTATGCTCAAGCTAGCATAAAATCTCAAACTGGTGCATGAAGATTTGACTTAACTATTGTGATGTATGTTGTTAAAAACAGAAGCTTAAACCTAAAAGTCACCAACTAATAAAAAATCACCCTTTCTGTCTTAGAGAGAAAACCCAAGTAGGCTTTTTTCCTGCATCTCGCAATAAACTATGCTATATGTGCTTTTTTTGAGGTTTAAAGCAACATTTGTTCTTACTGAAGTCTTTTTAAGACCTATCTTATGAACTTCATTTCTGTTTCATACATTCTTTTATCTTGGCCATCCCAACTCTAAAATTATTCGAAATTATTTTTCTTTAATATAAAAAGTCATTGTTTGCATGCAAAACTGGGAAATGCTCTCCTTCTTATCATTGTATATAGGGTAAGTAACAGAGGGCTCAGATTTCAGTTCTGTCCCCAGCTCCTTCATTGAATCAGCTGTGTGTCCTTGACCAGATGAGGGCAGCCAGAAGGAAGAGCTGGCTGCTCCGTGCACTCTGTACTAGCTGCCCAGTTTTGCCCCAGCAGCAGTCTTCTAGCTGATTACTTGGGGGTCTTCTGGGTTGTAGGTCAGAGATTGACCATAGTTATTTTAGGAACCAGTAAAGGTATCTTTTTTAGGATATAAACTGTGCAATCTAGAATTATGAAGTTATGCCAAAAACAGGAATGAGATGAATAGTCTTACTTATTGAAATTGGTATGAAGTCACTGCAACTTCAGCTGTCCTCAGATTCAGGACCTTAACTTCAGAACCTTAGCCATTTCCTCTTTGTAGAGGTGGCGTGATGTTCCATCTCCTATAGATAAGTTAAAGATTACATTAAGCTCACTTCCGTACAAAAGCATGTCAAATCACATGTCCTTCCAGCCTTTTTACCAGTCTTTTGATTTCAGATTCAAAAAGGGAAGGTCCACGGAAGCATTGATGTCGGACTCTCTGTCATGTCAATTAAAAAGAAAGCTCGGAGAATAGACCTTGACACAGAAGAACACATCTATCATTTGAAGGTAAAATTGCCTTTCAACAGTTTCTCTGCCAATATCTGGGGAAATCACTTGCCTATATCAGTGGTAAACAGGAGATTGGTTTCACCATTACCTACTCCTCTTGTTTATTGTTTTAGGTGAAATCCCAGGACTGGTTTGATGCATGGGTCTCCAAACTGCGCCATCATCGATTGTATCGGCAGAATGAAATTGTGAGATCACCACGAGATGCTAGTTTTCACATATTTCCTTCAACCTCCACAGCTGAATCCTCACCAGCTGCTAATGTTTCTGTTGGGGATGGAAAGGTATGACATTGTTATATGAAAGTCAGCCCAGAAATTGCTTGGAAAATTATGCAGACATGTTAACTGTGTCTCATTTTACAAACCAGAAAGAGAAGGTGTGCTTTGTAAACTAACCCTCAGAAGACAATAGTGATATTTACCATCAAAGTTAATTACAAGTATAGATTAGGTGGAAATGTGGACCAAGAGAATTAAGTTTTCCTTTCTATGAATGGAGTACATCTAAATTATATGTGGCTTTGTGGGAATATTAAGAAGTAGAGTGAACATTTGGTTAATCAGCACCTAGAAATTGATGTCTTCCTGGGTGGTAATAGGAAGACCACAAAGCTTTTAAAGTGAAGCTTGTTTTTTTGCCTTGAGCTGTAATATATACATGACCGTGAGAGAGACCAGTGAATTTCCCCATGAGGTTAATGCAAGTGGGCTAGAGATTGTGACAGTAATATAATATATTTGAATATAATATATTTGAATGACTAGGCACTGTGTTTAAGCATTGGACATTCATTCATCTCTAGTCTTAAATATACCCAAAGCTCAGAGACAGTAAAGAATTTTTCCAGAAGTTAAATAGACATTAAACAGCTAAGCCAAGGTCAGAATCTTCATCTTTGTTTCCAAAATCAGTGCCTTTTTCATTATACTAGGTACCAGATTAAGGGAGGCTGAAGCTATTCTTTCGGCCGTATTAAGAGTTCTTTTTCTGTGTTGCTGAAAAGCTAGAGGTGTTGCCTGTTAAAAACCAAGGTTAAGACAATAGACAGGGAGACAGCTATTTCTGCCTTTGCCTCAATAATTAAGTTTTCTGAACCATAGCCACATTGCACCGCCCAGGGGTCTTCCGGTTTCTCACTTGGCACCTGAGATTGAGAATAGAGACATCTGTGAATAACTAGCTGCCACAAGGAGTGGAGTTCAAATGTGTTTCAGCGAAGATTCTGCTTTTCTCTGTTTTCCTACATAGGGATATATGGAATAACATATCCAAGTTTCCTCTGCAAAGCATTGAAAAACCTCATGGAGCAACTGCAAGACTCATCAAATCAGATTAAATGAAACACAGCTGTATTTAGTTTTTGCTATTTTGATGGAAATTACTTACCTAATTTTTGTTAAATCCCGTAAATTGTATTTCACAAGGCTCTCAAACCTTATTTCATTATGGAATATCTCTCTCCTAGGAACAGGGTATTGGGTTAACCCTAGTACTAACTGCTTCTGAAATCAAAGGAAATGAACCAGCAGGTCGGGGTTATTAGGAAGTAGGGCACTTAGTGAATGACCCAACACAAGATGTGCAAGATAGTCCCCAAGTTTCTCTGGGCCTCCTGTGTTCTCATCACAGAATAGAAGGAATCCCAGAGTTAGTCCAAATTAAACAAGAAATGTATCCCCGATGGATATTTAAAAAATATAAGTGTTTGATCCTTTGGTTCTTCCAGCTTCTGCCTGTGTCTTCGGCACAGAGTGTTGATAAAAGACATATTATTTTCATCCCTTGTGTTATTTGTTAAATAACTTGGGTGACATCCGAGAATGGAGAACTGAAACCAGATCCTCCCCCCTGTTTGCCTTGGAATAAGAAAGCTCTTCAACTCTGGTTTTCATAGATCTGTTGCTCTAGCTACAAATGACATACCTCTGAGATCTAACTCAGTGAAAGATTTCTGTTACATTTATCAAAATGCAGTAAAGAGTGAAAAGAGCTTTTTATCACTTTGCTTGAATTCTAAGCATCAAATTATGAGACTCTCAAATGTTAATTGGTTTGTGGCCCTGTGAGGGTAATAAATAAGTCTGGGTTTGCTAAGTATGTGCATCCTTCTCTTCATAATGATTTAGAAGAGACACAGTCAGTTGTAACTGAATATTAAAGTCAAATATGGAGTTTTAAAGTTGTTTCAGCTTTGGGGGAAATAAGTTTCTGCTTTTTTCACAGCGTTTACTGTACTCCCTTTAGTATCTACATACTTCATACAACTTTTATTTCACATAAAATCCCTTTAATGGAAAGTCTATCAGCTATAGATACTAATAACTTGGCAAGACTGCCATTTTAGATGTTACAGTTTTCAATACGCATTCACAGCATGACAAGGTTGCTTGCTGGTGGGTAATGTATTTAAGAATCACAGGTAGCTGATGAGACCATGAGTTGATCATAAGGGTACAGAGAGCTTTTGGAAAGGAAAGGCCTTCGCTCATGAGTTGAGTACTGCAACAAGGACACTGTATCAGCTGTAACTTACTGAGTAATGCAAAACTATTGATAATTTGAGTTGGCGTGTCCTTGCGAGTATGAGATATAACATACTTGAACGTTGTCCCCTTTGTTTTTTGGTGGAGATGGCAGCTTAACAAGTGTCGTGTCGTTATTGCTTAGAAATTTTGACTGTACTGAGCTCATACCACATTTAGCCAAGAGGCTTCTTCCATATTTTGAGCGTGCCTTTTGTTCCTCTTTTTTCTAATGTCGCTTTGAGTATACTTGTGTTCTTTTTAGTAACCTAAATGTACTATTTCTGCCTAACCATACGCGTTTTTTTATTCATCGTAGGCGCAGCCAAACAGCTTTCCATGGCAGTCCCCTTTACCCTGCGGTAGCAGCCTCCCTGCAACCTGCACGACCGGGCAGAGCAAAGTGGCAGCCTGGCTACAAGACTCGGAAGAAATGGACAGGTGTGCAGAAGGTTAGTTCTTGCGCATTGTGGGCTCTCAGGATGAGCCAAAGAAACAGACGCAAAAGGGGCAAATTGTGGGTGCTGTACCTTTCACCCCCCAACCCCCCTTAATGCCTCCAGCTTTTTTTTTTTTCTTATTTTTATATCCCAGATCTCCTCTTTGCCATGTCTCGGGCTTCTTACCTGTCCGTTCTCCTGCGCCCTCACAGCTCCTGAATCTGGTTTTTCCCTTACCCATACTCCCACCCACTTCAACCCTCTCACTTCATTGCGTTAGCAGTTCCCTCTGGCTTCATTAGCCTCCCACACCCCGGACCCTGGGGGCGATCACCCAGCTGAGTGCTGCCTTGGGAGCACCCTCCAGCCTCGCTGCTGACAGTCTACTAGGTCACTTACACAGCTGCCTTCTCTGCTGCTCCATCTGGCCCACGGAACAGTGTATGTTTCCCAACAACCAACAATAAACAGCAAAATTATACTGATCTTAGATCCACAGTTACCTGGTAGTGGTGTTCCACTATGGATCAGTTATTAAATACTCCGAGCTAATACATGATTCTTCACTGTACCATCTCTCAGCCTCTTAATCTGCAGAAACTTTCTCCTTCCTTGAAATGAGCCTTAGCACGTTGGTCCAAACTGGATCCACAGACCATTTCCAGTCTGTGAGACAGCTTTCATTTGACCTTCAAAAATGAACAAAACAAAACAACACAAAAACAACATAACAAGTATTTAATATATCTAAATTGATTTCATTATCTTGAGATGATGTTGGGCCTAAGTTTTTTGATATTAAATTTTTTTCTTTTATGAAGTTATGGTGAAAGGAGATGTTACGTTATTTTATGTCCTCACTTAGAAAAATTGAGATTTGGCAACCTGTGTTCATGCCCCAACCAATTCTTTTTTTTTTTTTTTTTTTTTTGCTTTACACATGTGTGAACTCAAAGTCTGCAGCATTTTTATTAGCCCTCTCCACATTCCAAACTTAATCTTTATGTGAAAATATGGCTTTAAGGGGGATGTTATATTCATAAAGTGTGTCCAGCTAACATTCCATTAAAAGGGTTTTACTTGAGTATATTCACAAAACACACAGACATTACTTTGCCTTTATGAACTTCAGGTTGGGGAAGAAGCTGACCTCACTGTCCTAGACACTGCAGGCTTGCCTCTGCAGCGGTTCTAGACAGTCAGCCTCTCCTCTAATTTCTGCCACTTTGCACACGCTTTTGGAGTTTAACCTGGCCACCGACATTGCTGAAAAGATTGAGACTGTCTACTGGGACAAAGTCCATTCATGTGACCAAAATAAATTGACATTGACCTTGATGCCAAGAAGCCCCTGGCTGGTGGGGGGATGTCTTTGTCTCCCTGTATGCTTCAGATACTCTGTGGCCCATCCCTGTGCCCTCTCTCCAGTCTCGGGGGTGACCCTGCTTCCCCCCATCCTGATCTCTCTACCTGTGTCCTCATCCTGCCATTCTGTTCTCTTTCAGAATTTAGTGTAGTAATGATCTCCTGTCTTGAGAACAACCTCAGCCTTTCCCACTTCAGTCATTCCTACCCATAGACTTCAGCTTCTCTCCCATAATTTGACTTTGCCCTTTTTGCTCTATAGAAGAAGCATTCTTGGCAGCAGGACACCATCTGCTTTCTGCTTTGTTCTCAAGCCTCATCCTCTGGCCCGCCCTGCAAGACCTTCTTTAATGAGCCTCCTCTTTTAGGCCCCGTGAAGTTTTCCTTTTTTTCCAGCTGCTTCTTCTCTGTTTCATTGGGATTCTCCTCTGACCAACCTTGGTTGCAGGGATGATCAAGATAAAGTATTCTGCTTTTAGCTTCAATAATAGTAACTATAGCTTGTTGAGTGCTCCTATGGGCCAGGCACTGAACTAAGCACTTTACATATGTGGTATTTTATAGATTTTCACAATAGTACCAAGCAGGAATTTTGAACCATATTTTTATAGGTAGAGAAACTACAGCTCAGAGAGATGAAGTAACTTGTCCAAGTTACACAGCAAGTACTTGACAGAGCTGAAGGGCTAACCCAGGCCAACTTGATCCTAACGACTGTGCTCTGTGCTTTGGAGATGACAGGCATGCTTCTAGTTTCAACTGCAGTCTCTGGGCTTTTTTTGTTTTTGTTTTTTTGGGGTTTTTTTTTGCTGTACGTGGGCCTCTCACTGTTGTGGCCTCTCTTGTTGCAGAGCACCGGCTCCGGACGCGCAGGCTCAGTGGCCATGGCTCACGGGCCCAGCCACTCCGCAGCACGTGGGATCTTCCCGGACTGGGGCACGAACCCGCGTCCCCTGCATTGGCAGGTGGGCTCCCAACCACTGCGCCACCAGGGGAGCCTTGCAGTCTCTGTTTTGATGATGGTAGTGGTAGTGGCGGCAGCGATAGGTATGGGGTGCCACAGGCCCTGTTCTAGGTGTTTTAAGTGCGTCAGCTCATTTAATCCTCTCAACTCCACTTTACTCCACTAGATGAGAAAACTTAGGTACAGAGAAGTTAACTCACTTGGACCCAGTTCACACAGCTAGTAATGGTGGAGCTGGGATTCAAACTCAGGCAGTCTGACTCCAGAGCATGTGCTCTTAATCATTGCACCATATTTCTCTCAAAAGGGCTGAAAACTCTCTTTAAATTTCAGACCTCTGTATCCAGCCCGTGCTACATTCCCACCCCCTCCCTTGCTGTGGACTCTCTCTGCCTGTACACTCGGTCACGCCTTCTCCTCAGCCTGTCTAAAACCAAATTCTCTGTCTCCTCTGTGGAAATGGTCCCAGTTCCTGGGCTCCCCTGTTTTTGTCAGTGCTGCTCTCATAACCACTCCTGAAACCTCTGTCATCTCTGACTCACCTACCCTGTTCATCCAGCTGAAACTGAGTTCTGTTATTTCTTTGCAAACTTCCCCCATCTCCCCTCCCCCTCATCTACCCTTCCTCTGGAATTCCATTTCTGCTGTCCTAACTCAGGCTCACTCTTTGCCCAGTCTCTGACTGGTACCCGCACCCTCAGTCTCTTGCTCTGTGGCTCCGTCGCTCTCAGAGGCTCCTGGGAAATTACTGTGTTTGGACATGTTTGCATCCAGTGCCGGCACTTAGCAGCCGTTATCCCGTTGCCCTCAGCTATGAGACGTAGGTATTGCTACTGTCCCCGCTTCACAGATGAGGAAAGTGAAATGCACGGAGGTTAAGGAGCCTGCCCAAGATTACACAGCTGCCCCGACAGAGAGGCTGGGACTCCAGCCAACCCACATTTGACTAATCCCAAAGCCATTCTTTGTTCACTACATATAATAGTCCCTCAAGACCACTATTTCATAAAATAACTTTTTGCAAAAATCTCTTCAGGTGGTTCTCCGTGAGCTCTTGGGCTTTAGTCCAAACTACTTAGCCCAGGGTTTAACATCCAGCTTTCAGCTTTCTGGCCCTGCCTACTCTTTCAACCTTGCCTTCCATAGGCCTAATTAAACTTATTTGCTATTTCCTAAACGTGCTTGCATGTTCCTGCCTCCATGCCTTTGCACAGGCTGTCTTCCCAACCTGCAGTGCCCTCTCTGCCCTCCTCCACCTTCCTGTTTTGCTGAAGCCTTTTTATCAATCCTCCAGACCCACAAAAGGTTTTACTGTCTCTTATAAGTCTACTCTGACGACCTCAAACCACAGTAACTGTCCCTTTCCTGAACTACCACAGCACTTTTTTTTGGGGGGGTGGTCTATTTTGATCATTTCATAGCATCACAATATTGAGGTTGGTTCATCAAGTAACATCTTCTTGAACCCATAACATAGCACATTTATAGTTCCAGTACTTAAAGAGGTTAGCTATTCATAGGTCTGGACTTCCGTCAGTCCAGATCTCAAGTATGTAAGGGAATTTCTTGGTGCTTGGAGAGCATTTTTTCCCATAGAAACAAAATATTAAATTAGTTTTTCTGTTTTGTTTTTTTTTTTTTGCGGTACGCGGGCTTCTCACCGCTGTGGCCTCTCCCGCTGCAGAGCACAGGCTCCGGTCGCGCAGGCTCAGGGGCCATGGCTCACAGGCCCAGCCGCTCCGCGGCATGTGGGATCCTCCCAAACTGGGGCACGAACCCGGGTCCCCTGCATCGGCAGGCAGATTCTCAACCACTGCACCACCAGGGAAGCCCCATAAATTAGTATTTTATATGCCATCCTTATGTACCAGTATATGCCATCACTAAAATGGTATGTAATAGTTCAACATACAGATTATTTATTGTGTACATTTTCTTTAAACCAGAATGTAAATTCCATGAATCTTATTTTATTGCTATATTCCCTGTGCTTAGAACTGTGCTGGGTGCGTAGTGTCTTCCAAGTCAGTGATTCCTAAATGAAATAGTAAATGGATAACTTTGGATATACCTTAATTTATTTAACTATTCTGCAATTGGATGTTTCTTTTTATTTTATTTAATTTTAAATTTTATTTTGGAATATAGTTGATTTACAATGCTGTGTCAGTTTCAGGCGTACAGTAAAATGATTCAGTTATACATATACATATATCTATTCTTTTTTCAGATTCTTTTCTCATGTAGGTTATTACAGAATATTGAGTAGAGTTCTTTTTAGAACAAGGTAGGGAAGATGAGAAAGTAAGTAAACTGCTAGATATTTAAGTTTTAAATTTTTTACTGTTATAAACTGTCTCAACAGTCCTTTCTTGGCATAATATTTCCTTTTTCCCAGATTCTAAAATTAGATCTAATTTAATGTAATTCTAGAGATTTCTTTTTAAAGGTATTTTTATTGTCTTGGGCAAGTCCTTATAATCCTTACATACAACCAGACACTTAAGCAAGGAGCAAAATTCTGCCAGGGGTTTCATTTCTTCCATGATAGAAGTGTCAAGGAATGGTGTGCTTGTTCCAAGTTAAGGCCCTAGAAGAATGATTAAACATAGTGCAGTTAATGCTCCATAAAGACCATTTCTGGTTTTCATAGAATTTTCTCACCTCCCATCTCAGTTGCTACTTTCATTAGGAAGGTAAGAGAGTAAATAGTACCGTCACCACTTGACAGGTAAGAAAACTGCAGCTGAGAAGTGTAAAGTAAATCAGTGTCTCCCGACCCTTAGTTTTGGATCCTTTTGCCTTGAATCGAATTCATTCACCAAGTTCTCTTTCCATTCTGTTAGAAAGGATTTTAAGCCTCATTTCTATATCTCTACGCTACTTACGTACACCATTTGTGTAGAATAATCACAGTTATTTAGGAGAATTAATGTAATATTTACTGGATAGAAGCTTTAATGGATAGGTAGTGTTAGATAATGTCCGTACCAGCATGGTGCTTGTGATGTCGTTTTGTTCTTTAAAAGGCAAGTTAAAATGTAGGTCCCTTGGGCTTCCCTGGTGGCACAGTGGTTGAGAGTCCGCTTGCTGATGCAGGGGACACAGGTTCGTGCCCTGTTCCGGGAAGATCCCACATGCCGCGGTGCGGCTGGGCCCGTGAGCTATGGCCGCTGAGCCTGCGTGTCCAGAGCCTGTGCTCCGCAATGGGAGAGGCCACAACAGTTAGAGGCCTGTGTACCAAAAAAAAAAAAAAAAAAAAAAATAGATCTCTTCTAGCCAACTCCTTTCTCCTCTTCCTTCTAACCCCTGCCTTCTTTCTTTGTACTAATTTTCTCCCTCATTCCTTCCCGTTTATCTTCGGTATTTCCTACCCTTCCAAGTCACTCACTTTATTTTCTTCGTGGGGCGCGTGGGAGGAGTACAATGGTGCTGCCTCCCCTGAAATGGGGAGGGGGTGGTGGAAGGGTCCTAGCCCCCTCAGTACTCTTTTCCGTCACCTGCGTTGGGTGATTTCCTTTCTTGAGGAATTTAAAGGCCACTGATGGCCAAGAGTTCCCTGGAAGAACCACAGCAGCACTTGAACAGCTCACCTAGGGCTCCACCCTAGGGCAGATGCTGCTGAGAGATGGGACCTGGGTGGGACCTGGCCCCCGATGTATTGCTGCTGCCCTGCTCTCTGTAGAGTGTGCAGAGATTCTGAGTTCTATATGAAGACCTTCAGAGCAGGTAGACACATTCCTAACAACAGAACTGTACAACTGCTAAAGTTCCCTTGAGTGTGCTTCTGATGTGACGAAGCCCACCTCAGCAGGAAAATGAGCACACCCAATTTCACTGGGATTTTAATGGCTTTCTACACTAATAACTGTTCATTTGTAAGAGTGGGTTTTGAGGTCATCCAATAAATAATCAGCGGTTGTATGGTTCTAAACCAGAGACCAGTTCTGTTTTCTTTCATTTGCCAGTATCATCATTCTATAAACATAGATCTGCCTCATCATATTTGCCATAATTTGGATAGAGTGCCTTTTATTATCATCACCAGCACTCCCTGCCCAGTTGTAACATATTTTAATTTCTGATTTGTATTAGACCTTGCACACTGCCAGTCAAACCTTGTGGAACTTAGCAAACTCCTGCAGAATTTGGAAATACTTCAGAGAACTCAGTCAGCGCCTAACTTTACTGACATGCAGGTAAACATTTTACTGCTGTTGGTCAAAGGACCTTAAGATATTCACTCAGAATTTTTACTGGATTGTTCTATGAATATACAAGGTAACATTTAAAGGGAAATAACTACAGTAAGGATTGGTTTATATTCTGGAGTTATTCTTAATACTTTTGAATCTTGGTGTCATTGTGTTAAGATATATGTTTTGAAATGTTTTACATTTAAATACAAACTAACTGGAAGAAGTAAATATCTGAATCATTCTTTCATTTTTGTGTTGCATTAGAAATGATAGTTATGAAGACATAACTTAGATGCTCTCAGAATTATTACTGTCTTTTCGTGTAGCAAAAACGCTAATCCAGTTTTCATTTGGTGTAGCAGAAAAATATGTTTTATGTTTAAGTTTTTATCTCTGCTTTTAATGCCCACTGTGCATCAGATATACCTTTATCTCCTGGCTGGTTTGCTTTAGGTGTCTAACAATGATTCTGTACTAACTTGCTGTGCTCTCTTTGTCTATACCTGTATCATCTGTGTTAACTTAATAATGCTTTGTTGCTTTTAACTATTTGTGTAATGTAGGCTAACTGTGTAGATATTTCAAAGAAAGACAAGCGGGTCACAAGACGATGGAGAACAAAAAGTGTCAGCAAAGATACAAAAATACAACTGCAGGTACAGACTTTACTTTTCCTTCATTTATACTTATATATATATTTTAAAATATTAGTCTGTATATATCAATTCATAGAAGTTGAAAAGTTTAAAGCAGCTTTTAACTGCTTTAAAGCTAGTGTTTTTCAGACTGAGTTATATTATCTAAAGTAGTGAGAAATCTATTCTTATTCTGGCATAAGTAAAAAGAATTTAAGGCTAAAATTATGTAATATGGCTGTAAAGTGGCATTTTCATCCTCAATTATGGCCTTGGAACCATTAAAACATATTTTAACAAAAAGTCACCTTAAAAATCTAGACTGAAAATCAAATGGGTTGTAATGAAAATTCACTTATATATACTAGATCTTAAAAGAGGCTTTTATGTGTTAACCCTGTCCAAACTTGTATCTATCAATAAATGAGATGAGGACTGCAATAGGTTAGAAAGTAACAAACCTGGGTTCTAATCTAATCACTGTGATTTCCTGGCAGTATAATCTCATGCATTTCTGTTAAAGTTTCGGGGCTTCCATTAACTCCTGGGTAAAGTGATCGAGTTTACTTGATGATCTCTGAATTCCTTTTCAACTCTAAAATGCTATGATTCTACAAAAATATTATTGGCCATCAACATTCACTTTTAAAATTTGAACTAAAGTCTTCATGGCTTGTGATAAATTTACTTGAAATTCATTGTAAATAAGTTATTTAGTTGAAATGAATAGTTTAAAATTTTTAAAGTAAGATCCTTTTATGTCATTGCATGGCAGTGATACAAAATATGGCAAATGCCTAAAATCTCTTACGTCAAAATTCATGTTACTTTCAGAGCTTTAAGCTTGAATTTCTGCTACTCCAATTCTAGCTATATATTATAAAGGACTCTTGCCCTGCACAATCAAAATTAGACTTACGATTTTGTTTTTCTTTTTATTGCACTAAAATCAATCTATATTCTAACACAGAGGTAAAAGGGACTGCCTTTTAGAATTCTTCAGTCTTTTAAATAAGTACAATAATTCTTCCTTAATTCTAGTTTTATTGATAACATTCTTTGTGTTTTAATTCTGAATGTATGAATAACAAACTCTTTGTTGCTTTGCTTGCTAATCTGATATATTTGAAAATAAATTTTCACAAGCACTAATGATCGGTGTGTTTTTTTGTTAGAATGTCCATATTCTATGAACACAATTTTCTGTGGTCTTTTGTTCAGTATGTTTCTGTGCGTTTTCCCTTCTTTTCAGAAAATTAATACTATAGAGACAAATGTGCCAAATGACTTCACAAGAAAATTGCCTAAAATTGCTTTTGAGCATATGATTGTCTAGTTTTGTGGTGGTCGTTTTTTGTTGTTGTTGTTGTTTTTTAAACATGGTATCTATGGTTATCATAGCCAGGAAAAAAGAACCTTAATTATAAATAAAATAATTGAAGAAGGCCAGCATCATAAGAACATATACATTTGTGGATAGATAGCATTTCAATCTTGTTTTTATGAGGTATCCCACTGAACAAATTCCCATTCACAGTTGTGGTCTGCAATAGGTTGGTTCTCAACGTGTATGAGTGCAATGCCACTGGCTGTCCTACTGTGGTTACGAGGCCCACCATGGTCCCCATATCACTCAGTGTTTTCTGGAGGAAACAGAGTGTAATTCTGTATAGCCCTCCTATTCACAGGCTGTGCTTTTCAATGTGTGGAGAGTTTATGGAGATTTTTTTCTGAGTCATCAAAAGAAGTTGTTCAAAAAGCAGGAGAATATCCTCCATTTCATATTCCTGTCACATTTTGGGGTGGTTTGTTCTTAAATTTTCATTTATGCTCTTTTGCCTTGTTTCTGTTTTGCCAAAGAGTAACAAAATGGCCCTTGTGATTCTAGTTTAATTATTTTGGGGGGAAATTGAAACCATCTCATCCCATACTCAAAGAAAACGTTAAACTTTCGAAAGTAGATTTAGCTCCAACTCCAGTGGAAATAAATAGACTGAGAGGTGGCAGTAAGCTATCAATCCTTCCAAGAGAAACCTCACTTCCACTTGATCTGGTAAAACAAAGGATCGTAGGGTGAATGCTGCAGAATTTGGTACCATCCCTAGACATTTTCTGCTCACCCAAACCAACGGGCCTTCCAGGATCCCTCAGGATGCTCATTCTCTATCACTGAGAAGTTACTTGGAAGTTTCTTCACCATGCACACCTGACTGGGGAATCTTAAAATCAGCCAGGGATGACTATGACTAATATGACTGTCATTACTCATCAGTATTTTACCTACAGAAAGTCATAGCATTTATTTTTACTGTAGTGGATTAAACATACCCACCACTTTCTCCCACCCTAATACACAGGTTTTTCCCTCCTGTTTTAAATGTTTCTTGAACATCAGAATCCCATCTCATGATACCAGGTAATTGTTTTGAGCCCTTAATCATTTCACTACTTGAACCACTTTCTTCATTGTTGTGGCCAACTTGAGAGATTTTTTGTAGTGAGTGGCTCATTTTTCATCCCCTCTATCATCAACTTCTAGTCCACCAGACATTTATGCAGGAACCTAGACTGCCTGGTGGTGGTGGTGGTTATTGTTCCTGCTATTGTTATCATGGATCTTGTTTTACTGAAGTTTGTATGCAGCGTTCTGTAGTAGTTGTAATTTTTGAAATAATTATAAAATAGGTCATTTAAAAAATTGACCTTAGGAAAGTAAAAATGAAGAACATGTTATACTGGATGTTTGATTGCTTATTCTTAGGTAAGTTAGATTGTACTGTCGATGTGAATGTGAATGTTAAAATTTGGACCATATTTCTCCTTGAAGCCACTGGGAAGCTAGCTCAAGAATCCATTGTGTAATTCATTGGAGGCAATAGTTGTCCTAGACGTCTCTGTGGAATTACCTTTTAGAAAAAATACTTCCTGTGTCCCAAAGCTCAAATTTCTCATTCTCATAAAAATCTCAGTATCATCATCATGCAGTAAAACAGTTTGGTTGTGTTTTAAATGAGGTGGAGGAGGGCAAGAAGAGAATGATTTTATAAGGGTTGCTGTAGAAGAGATTGCTGTTACATTTCCTGTGTTGCTAATAGCATGCATTAAATACTAGATCCGTAGATATTGCAGAGAATCAGGAATAGTAGGAGGTATGAGGTAGCAGATAAATGATCTTATGTCATTCATGTGCAGCTATCCTAGATCTCACAGATGCTCAAATTACACTGAAGAGTAAAAATATATTCTTTCTCCTTTTTTTTTTAATTACAGTAGGCATAAAGGAATTTTGTATAGGAAATGTTTTGTCTAGAGCAGATTATGTGTGTGTGTTTGTGTTTAATAAACATACATATACGTACACAGAAAATTTATGACGATTGAGAGAAATGTGAATATAATTTGCAAAATTAAAGAGAATTGGAGATATAAGAATTTAAAATATTTTTCTGTTATTCCAAAAAGACTAACACAGCCATGCTGGTTTTTTTCTCAGTCTGACTGTTAGGTGACTCTGAGAACATTTCAGCTAATTAGAACTGAATTTATTGCTCACAACCTTGAAGAGTCAGGGTCTGTCAAATGCAGCAAAGCTGAGTTGATTAGAAGGCAGTGTTATTACCCTTTATCGTGTCCACCAAAAAGAGAAGAAAGAAAAGAAAGAAGGAAAGAAAGCAAGCTCTAAGATTCTTCTACTGGTTTATGCATAGTTGCACATCACTAAATGAAGCCTATACTTTCAGATTTTCATAGCCGATTTTTATAGGTGTTATCCCAGCACACTGAGGACATTGAGATTACTTTCCTATATTATGGGGACTGGCTTCCTCCTTGGAAAATTTTTCAACCCAAAAATTAATATAATTCTTAATATTGAATCCCAGAGACCTTTATAGTAGGAGAAAACATAGGGAGTTGAGGATTCCTGGTATCCTTCCCCTTACTTTTTCCTCCCAGCAAGAAACAAAAAATTCTTCCTGACCAACAGGAGGCTCTCATTACAACCTGTTTGCTTTAGCCTTTGCACATTATTTATTTAGTCACTTTTCCCTGAACTCATTTTTTTTTTTTTTTTTTTTGCTTCAATCTACTGAATGCCTTTTGGCTTCGTAGAACATGACATTGCATGAATAAAACGACGTACATTTATTTTACCTTGAAATCGTAAGCTCTTCATCACTTCATAACTTTCCATCTCCTTTTGGGGTAGGGGTTATATTCAGCAAATAGATTTAAGTGTTTGGGTGTTCTACCATGAGAACAATAAACTTTTCTCACAGTATGAATGCCCCTCCAAGCTATTTTCAAAGCTAAGATTTAGCAAAAGTCAACTTTCAGTTAAAAATTCTCCCTCTCCCTTGTCTGATTATCTTTCATCCTCCCATATCCTTTCTTCTCCCTCCCCCATCCCATGTTTTCTCCTCCCTCCTCTTCTCTCATTCACTGTCAGGAAGGGCCATCTTCGAAGGGCCAGTTCAGCACAACTCGGCGCCGGCAGAGGCTAGCAGCAGCAGTGGCTACAACAGTGAGTGGATTTCAATCTCAAGTGGATGTTTAATGAGAATGAGAAACTGTGTACTAGTGTCACCCTGCCCCGCGTTCTAATGGTGCCACTCGTGTGGGATGGCATCAAGCACAGCCCTCTCCTGTGTTGGCGGGGTCCTCGCATGTTCTCTGGCTGTCTTTGCACTGCCGGCCTCGCACACAGGTGTTTGGGTTTGCAATGGAAAACTATCATGGGATCCAGATCTCTACTTCTACTCTCGGTGTGAGAAACAGTTTAAATTCAAGGATGCAAAACGGAGTGTGTGGGCGATTTCCTGAAACGGTGTGCGTTTGGGGGTTTTTCTTTTTGGTTTTTTATTTGTTTTTTTTGCCATACTGATATTGGAACCGTTGCTAACTGATTTCTGTTTTTCTAAGAAAAGCCATGTTACTACAGATGTAAATTGTGCTTTTTTGGTAGCAATGTGACTGTTTGAAAAGGATGTGAGAATAAAGAAATGAGAGGGTGAGAAAAGGTGAATTTTGATATCATCTCTCAGCAGCTACCCAAACTTACACTTAGCAAAGGAAAGTTGTTTTCTGGAAAGAATATTCAGCTGGAAATCAGAAAATATAGTGTGGAAAGGAGAGAACCACAGAGTTAAATGGTGTTTAATTCACATCTAGATGTTGGTTTGGCTTTTTTTTTTTTAAGAGAAGATAGGGTGGATGTTAGGAGGATAGAGGGAATATTGAGATATATAAGGCAAATAACTTAAAATTGAAAAGAAGGTGCTTAGAATAGTGAACTGCCACGTGGAATATAAAATAGAATATGTAAACCAAGAACCTTATGCTGGACAAAAATAAATCATAATATTTGTTTAATCATGACATCCTATCAACTTTTTATATACAGAATGCTGAGTTCATGGCAAACATTAATTTTTTGGCTATTACGTAAGATTTCCTGAATTATCATAATGTTGCTCTTGCTGCTGGTGGAATGTATTTTAAGACTAGAATTGCTGAAAAATATGAAAAGATTTTGGTTGCATTGTAGGAGAATGGATACTGGTGTATGGATTGTTGGTTTTCTACTTTATAACTCATGACTGACTCTGGGTACTCAGCTGGTTTGTTTGAGAGACAAAAATAATTTTGATTATGAAATGAACAAGTGACATGGAATTTATTACGGACTGACTCTTTTTTTTTTGCGGTACGCAGACCTCTCACTGTTGTGGCCTCTCCCGTTGCGGAGCACAGGCTCCGGACACGCAGGCTCAGTGGCCATGGCTCACGGGCCCAGCTGCTCCGTGGCATGTGGGATCTTCCCGGACTTGGGCATGAACCCGCGTCCCCTGCATTGGCAGGCGGACTCTTAACCACTGCGCCACCAGGGAAGCCCCAGGGACTGACTCTTAAACTCACAGTTTTGTGAACACTTGAACAAACAAATTTTTGAAATTGATTTCATGGTTAATGTCTATCTTATGCATGTATTCAAATACAGATGAAAAAAGTGTCTCATACTGACATGGTAACAGATTCTGACAATAAATTCATGTAAAGTCAATTTTTAAATTCTTAAATGTAACCTTTCATTTACAAAATTCAGAAATCCAAATGATTATTAGAGAGAGAACAATATCTCAGTCTGGAAAGGGAGGGTCAGTCATTTTATGAAAATACAAATGTTTCCTTAAATAATGTACTTCTAAGATGGCATGCAGGGAAGTGATTGTGTTTCTACTGTGTTCATTTTTTGATTGCAGATAAATATAGTGAATATAATAAAACTGAGATTAGAACCTATTTGAATAGGTTGATTTTTTTTTTTTTTTAGTTGGGAGTACAAGAGAAAAGGCTTTTGAAAGATGGAGGTATTAATGCTCACCTCCTCCAGGGTAGCTGTGACCACAGAGGTTAAGAATAACTTAGAGCATCTAATGAATGAAGCTGGCAGCATTTAGTCATGTATTCGGGAATAACTAGAGGGAGTGGTTACCCTAAACCCTCTAGGATCTATAGCTTTTAACTCCATACCAGAGCAGGACAACATCTAGCAGGACCTTCCGCTGGCTCCCTCAGCCCCCTTGCCCACATCGCAGTGACCTGTTGCTGGTGACTCAGCCCTCCTGTTTCTTTTAGTGCAGTGGTTCCCCTTAATTCCCTGCCTTTCCTCTTGCCAACAGTAAAGTTAGCCCACACATTTGGAGTCTGTCCTGTCCTGCTAGTTGCCTTTTGTCTGGAATTCTTCCAAATGACCCCAGCTACTTGTTCTCCTTGCCCACTTAGGTGTGTAGGGCAGCTGAGATTGCTCCCAAACACAAGTACACCCAGGATGTTCCAGAGATTTAGTCTTGTTGATTCTTAGCACTAGCATCCATAATGGTCCACTTGCACCATCAGGCAGGCCCAACAGAATAGGGGGTTGGAAAGGAGAAACGCTGGCCCCTCCCCATGCAAAGACCCCAAGAGTCCCAGTGCAATCAGTACCCCACACTAGCATCCCTGTACGTGTGATGCAGAGTACCAGTAGCAGGTGACTTTTCATATTGGCTCCGTGAGTTGTGTATGCTCAATATCTTCCTTAGACTTGCTGTTGTGTGTTCTCTTTTTTGTTCATGTTTACCGCTGCTAAATTTCAGTGCCAGTCCACTGTTCTGTTTCTCTTTTGGCTTCTTTGTAGACAGGTGATAAAAGCGTCTCCTAACAGCCCCCTTCCAAACTGCAGTTACTGGTACCAGAATATTCCAGGATCAGGCTTCCTCCCTGTCACAGGATTTCAAGGAAGCCTTGGATTTCTTTCCTAAGGAGGATGTGAAGTTGCATTTCCAGCATTGAGGTTTCTCACATACAAACATTGAGAGCTGTAGACAGCCCCACTCCAGTCATCACTGACAGAGAACCTAGTTACCGTTTAAATTTTCAAATCCCATAATACTCACATTGATGAATAAAAAACTGAGTAAATAAGCCCCCAGGCTGAAGAGATATTCAGTTAGAGTTAGATTAATACATCTCAATTTGTATTTTCAATTTCATTTCATGAATTTTTCAATTAAAATGATCCATTCCACATACTTATTTTAACCAAAAAAAAAAAAATCAATGTAAACATTTTCAGTCAGAAGTATATAAATATTAGTTTTCAGTGTCCCAGGGAACTGTTTGACTGCAGTTTGAATAGAGCATTCCAAGTCCCTTTCCCTGTGGGTTATACGCAAAATCATTTTTACCATTTTAATTGCCAATTTAAACTTCCATTATGTTCAAAATATAAATTTGTAACATGTTTTTCTTCTCAGTGTCTGATTCCAACTTTTAATAAAGAGCCCATTATCTCAGGAACAAGTCTGGGTCCTCACTGGACTCTCTGGGCCTCCACTACACCCTGGCCTCCCATCACTACTGCTCCCCCAGCCTCCCTATCCACTCAAGGGAGGAGACCCCTCTCCTACGCCATGCCCCTCCTCGGAGCGTTGAGGGCACCTGAGTGCAGATAAAACCCTTTTGTTGATCCTCAACACATTTCATTCCCCACCACCGAACGTGCACATTCCTTTTTCTCAAATGCTCTTCTAGTTCATTGCATCCTGAAACCATATCCTTAAATCTGCAAACTCCTTGGTCTGTCCATTTCCTCAAGTCACAGTCTCTGCCCATGACCTTCTCATCACCAACCTTTCCATGGATTCTCTCTGTCCCTCCTAGAGGGCCTTGAGCTGACTGCCCTTTCTAGATTTAGCTTCTAGATTCTAGATTTAAATATTCTTTCACATAAACCCATTCCCTTATGGATATCCTAAAAAACCTCAGTCATTACTGTCACAGAGTTGCCTGGATAGGATTCCAGCAAACTACTGAACCCAAGGACTCCATTTTCTCAAATGGCTTATCTGCCACTTTTGTGCCTCTTCTCTGGAATAGCCAGGAATTCAGATCCTGATGAGATAAACAAGCTGTTGACACCTCCCAGCCCAGTGTAGCCAAGGTCCCCATGGGGGATGAGGAAGAGTTACTTTGATGACTCCAGATACCAGATTCTTCACAGATCATATATTAACATGCTTAGCTTAGCAGAACTGGGGAGAAAGCTTCATGCCCACTTTCTTTCCCAGTAAGCCTTGGATATCTTTTGAGATAAATAACTCCTTGCCAAGACAAAGCTACATCCTAAGGACCCTCTCCAGTCTCAACTGCCCTCACCCAGACCCACCAACTGCAGCTCAGGCTAGATTTTTGGGGTCTCTCCATCTCCTCCATCCCTGTATCCTCCGTGCACAGGCACATGCTTGCAGGGTCCCTCCCTCCCCTCTTTTTCTATCATGGGGTTTAAAGCTAAATAAAACAATGAAAAAAGGAAGTGGTTCTGACATACATGTACATCAGACAAGATATTGGTTCCTTCCTCCTACAGCATATTTTCTCTTAGGTAGAGGGTGTGAATTATCTTTTAATTTATACAAAATTCAGCTTGTGGAGGAGTCTGAGAGTCTGATTCTTGAAGGTAATTGAATGTATATCTGTGTGGTAAGAATTAGGGGAGGTTACTGGTAATCTGATTTATAAGAGGAATTGGTATTCTCATTTTCCAAGAGTGTTTGGCTGACAGCATTTGTAATGGTCAGGTAGAACCTTCTAGAAGGAGAGGGAAAGGTGCTTTGCCTCCACCCATCAGAAGCCTAGCCCAGATCCAGCCTGGGCAAGGAAGTACCTCTAGCCATTTGGGAAAATCTATAGGAATATGACTTTTTTTACTGAATGCTTTTCAATATTGGCCAGTTCATAAGCCATGTTTATGTAACATACAAAGGTAAACTGCAGTAACTTACATTTCATTTACAAATACATCTTGATAAATCAATTTCAAATTTAATTGTGAGTCCCTTTAAGCCATTATTATATTTAGTATTAAACTTACTTATGTTTTATCTAATGGCAATGGAGCAAGTGAATCTTTCTGTATACACACCTCTTGAATTTTTACCTGTTCAGTAAATTCCTGCTCCAGGCTCAGAAAGAAGTAGGCATAAAAAGTGCTCTGACTTGAGTACCCAGACTTTGTGAGAGAAGGTCAGCTACGTCACAGTTCAGACTGCTTTCTGCCAGCGCTGTTTCTGTGGGTTCAGAGCTGAAGCTTATCTGGGATTGTGCCTGTTCTTCCTGTCATTGTGTAATCATCTCTCCCTGTGACAGTGAAAAGCCAGTGAGTCAGTGGCAGTACTAAATCAACTATGGGAAATGAGACTCCTTCCTACCCAGCCACCTGCAAAATAAATGAGTACTGTCTCCGAGTGTGTCCTCAGAGAGGAATCTATTATTCTGGAGACTGAAAGAGATCTTTTCTATGTAAGAGAGGGTGGAACAATGTGCTGTTGCTCTCTAATAATTTGTGTCCTCCCCTTTCAGGTTCCTTTCAGTGCTACCATGTCCCCGGTTCGCTTGCATTCCTCCAACCCCAACCTTTGTGCAGATATTGAATTTCAGACTCCCCCTAGCCACCTCACAGACCCTCTGGAAAGTTCAATGGATTATACAAAGCTTCAAGAAGAATTTTGTCTAATTGCACAGAAAGGTAACAATAAATATAATGTGCCCTTGAGAGAAGCTCTCTTTCTTGATGGGAAGTTGCCATTTATTCTCTTATCCTTGTTTAGGTGGTCATGGTAGAAAGGTCAAATGGTTTATATATTTATTGCAGTTCTATAAACAAAATGCAGTGGGATATGATGCCCGCCTCCTGGGAGAACACACATCATAGGGTTACAGTTTTGACTGAGTAAAGAAAGTAGCATTGAGGGTGAGAAAAGACAGAAAGGCAGAAAGACAAAAAGGGTGTTAACCTTTGATGACTGTTCTTCCTATTGCCTTCAGGCCTGGCACTAGGATTGTAGGTCATCATAAATTAAAATTTGATTTTCTTCACTCAGAGAATATTAGGATAATGGGATTATCTATTTATTCTCTGAAATTTGCGGAATCAAACACTTAGGGGAAAAAAAGGCATTATCCTAGGCAGGTCAGCAGACACTACTACTCAACATCTGTTTTTCATCACTTAATACATACTTGTGAGTTAGCCTTAGCAAGGGAAAAAAAGAAAAGAAACATTCTGTTTGAAACTCTTTTTTTATTAAATGACATAATAAGTTTTACTTTACAGCTCGTGGGTAAGGAATTCAGGAAGGCTCAGCTAAGCAGTTCTTCTGTGCCACGTGGCATTGGTTGGGCTCCCTCAACAGTATTCAGCTGGAAGCTGGGCTGAATTGTTCAAGGTGTCTTCACTAGCACTTTGGTTGGACCGCTGGGAGGCTGCACACAACTCTGTCCCTCTCCTTCTCCCTCTCCATGGCAGCTCAGGGCTCCAAAAGAATGGAGTGGATTGGAATGGAAGCAGCCAGCTCTGGACCTGAAGCACTGTCCCTTCACTGCACTCTACTGGTCAGAGCTTCACAGGCCAGTCCAGATTTGAGGGGAGCAGAAGTCCACCCCACCTTGGGGTCTCCTTTTTGATGTTAACTTTTTAATAGGCATGTTGCAGAAGTTCAATTGCTGTCATCAGGCACAGAGAGTAAGAGTATAATAAATAAGAAGCAGGAGAGTGGAGTGTAGGTGGATTGGGCAGTCTTGTCTGTGTTTACCAAGAAGAGCCTCAGCTCCCAAATTAACTCCCTCCCCTTATTGCTGTAGTATTTAAATTTCAGCCACTGAAACTGTGTGTGTGTGTGTGTGTGTGTGTGTGTGTGTGTGCGCCTTATGATAGTTTCTTCCCAGTCTCTTGGAGAAAGATACACATTATGTTGTTTTCAGTCACTAACATCTTATTATGAATCAATCACATTTATTTCCTCTGGGCCCGCTGGTAATAGATTATAAAATATTCTTGAAAATGTGTGTTAAATGGAACATCTCAAGTAACCCCCGTAATACTCAAGAGCCTAGTGACTCAGGAAAGAAGGGGCACACACTGAGGACATCTCTGGGAATGCTGAAGTCAGCAAAAATGTATAGTCTCCTTTTTTTTTTTTTTTTTTTTTGGCGGTACCTCTCACTGTTGTGGCCTCTCCTGTTGCGGAGCACAGGCTCTGGACATGCAGGCTCAGCGGCCATGGCTCATGGGCCCAGCCGCTCCACGGCATGCGGGATCTTCCCGGACCAGGGCACGAACCCGTGTCCCCTGCATCAGCAGGCGGATTCCCAACCACTGCGCCACCAGGGAAGCCCTATAGTCTTAAACCATCAGCAAAGATGTGCTAGCAGAGATTTCTTTAATTCCACAATCCTGAAGCAATTAAAGTATCTCATCTCCCCCACCTTTTTTTTCTATAGATTTTTCAGTTGAGATTCTGTAAGGCCACCTCTCTTTCACCTCCTGTTTTACTCCTTTCACATTTTTATTGCATGTCTTAGCTGGATGCTAATCATGTCATTAGACTAGAGCAATGTTATTTTGTTTATGTAACAGCATAGATTTATGGCCAGGAAACCAGTAGCTTTTACTTCTAATGTGAGGTTATAGCAGCAGGTAAAACGAGACAGCAAATGTGTGAATTAACTATAGCACAGCTTCTAAAGGAAGTTGGGTAAATTTGAAGGTAGCCCTGGGAAAGCTTTGTGTATTTGGTTGCAATCCAGAGGCTTTCAGGAAATCCAAGTTTCAACAGAATTTTAAAGCCTTTGTTGAAACAACATGTTTTCTTTTCAGTTGTGCTAGAAAAAAAGGGGGGGGCTTTTCTATGACTATTGAATGAACTCTTTAGGAAGAATTATGGATTTTGAAATGAGTGAGAGTCCACTTTTAGAGCTGCCAGTTGGGTTAACATATTTCAGCTATCAAGTTATTACCTTAAAATTGATAACTAGAACGTAGCACATAAATCAATGGATTGTGAATCCCTTATGATCTCACCATTTTTCCCCTTTAATTCAGGCCACTGTTTTATGCTAAATTTTTCTACTTCTTTTAAAAAATCCTTTCTCTTATAAGGAAATCCCTATTTTAGAAGACTTTGCATTTTATAGAAACTGTTATTGTAAAGATAGGAGTTGGAAATTCAACCTTTTTGTGTTTCAGAATTAAAGACTGCCTTGAATTTTTACCAATGTATGTTGTTAGGTATGCAGAAATGGTGGTGGAGGTTGTTTTTATTGTTGCTTTTATTTTGTTTTATTTTATTTCCAGCTCTATTGAGATATAATTGACATGTAATATTGTATAAGTTCAAGGTATACATGTTGATTTGATATACTTATATACTGAAAATAATTGTGATAGCTAACACCATACCATTTCTTTTTTTTTTTAAATATTTCTTTGGTTGTGCTGGGTCTTTGTTGCAGCAGGCGGGTTCCTTAGTTGCAGCCCGCAGTCTCCTTAGTTGTGACTCACTGGCTGCTTAGTTGCAGCACATGGGCTCCTTAGTTATGGCTTGCTGGCTCCTTAGTTGCAGCAGGTGGGCTCCTAAGTTGCGGCATGCATGTGGGATCTAGTTCCCTGACTAGGGATTGAACTCAGGCCCCCTGCATTGGGAGTGTGGAGTCTTCACCACTGCGCCACCAGGGAAGTCCCACCATTTCTTTTTTGTGGTGAGAACATTTAAGATCTACTCTCTTAGCAACTGTCATGTAAATAATACAGTACTATTAACTATAACACTATACTGTATATTAGATCCCGAGAACTTATTCATCTTATAACTGGAAATTTGTACTCTTTAAAAACACTTCTGATATCATGATGTTCTTGGCTGAGAAAGTAATGCAAGTGCTGTTCTTAAGACCAAATCATTTCCTACCCGAAAGAGAACTAGTTAGAACTTCTAAAACAGCTGTCTTATTTATATTGGCAGGACTCATAAAATGCTTTTGTTTGGGTGCACACTTTGGGGAAATAATTTTTGATAGTTCTAAATGATTTGCATGAGGCTTCATTGTACACAGAACTGCTCAAATATTGCCTTCAAATATAGCAGAGTAAAACTTGTTCCCTTTTCTTTCTAGGAATTATAGTTTAGTTTCTAAATATTGAAATTTAAAAATATATAATTTTTTATGCTGCTTCCAGGTCTTTGTTGGTTTATCTGGTTTGAAATGCTAAAACTTTCATCCTGATTAATTACCATTCCTATATTTGTTTTGTGTATAGATATTCTGGTAGATTCCATTTTATGGCTGACTTTCAATTAGACTGTTAACATAAACTTTCCAGAAAATATCTGTGCATGAGTTAAAGTACTGAGAAGTTTATAATTTTGTATATTTTTTCTGGATCCATTTGATTTTGTTTCTTACTTTTCTCCCCACGCAGTGCATTCTCTTTTGAAGTCAGCGTTTAATAGCATAGCTATAGAGAAGGAGAAGCTTAAGCAGATGGTTTCTGAGCAGGATCACAATACAGGCCACAGCACGCAGATGGCACGGCTCCGACAGTCACTGTCTCAGGTAAATGAGAGTGTTTGTTTCACTCTCATAATACATTCCTAACCCTATAAGCCAAAGATGGGGGTGGAGGCAATCCATCATGGGGATGGCACATCATCTGAAATTCTCCCAAGACATTGCAGTGTCAATATTACGTTTTATTACTTTTCTTCCAAACAATATCAAGGTAAGAGTGAAAATCAACCAAACATGCTTGCAAACATAATTGCTATTTTGGCTGATTGAATACTTTTAATGCCTCTCTGTAGTCATTATAACGCAGTCCCTGGTTTAAAAAAAAAAAAAAAATCGTGCATTTATACATGATTTACATACACATTTAAACAGTTATGTTCCAGAATATGTTTGATCCAATGTCAAATAGACAAAATCTACCAGATCTTCCACACTTACTATTTTTTCCCACTTACATTTTAATCTGTTGAAAATTACTGATAACTATTACCTATTTTTTCTATTCTGATTTGCACTCTTAGGATTTTCTTCCTAAGTTATGCTCCCTGAGGCTAGACTCTTATATATATTTCAGTATATATTTTACACTATAATAAATATTACTCAATATATATTATATTGATCTTATTAATACTAATCAAGTCCCTGTGTATTTCAAGGTTGAAATCTCTGTTAAAAATCCTTTAAAACTGTCCTTATGCTTTCTTACACTGAGCACTTCCTCTGAAATATTTTCATTTAGTCTATAAATTAACCTTTAAAACTTCCTTTGAGACTTCAATGTTGTTATTGATTTTGTGTGAGAACTCAGTGTTTATATAAAATATTGTTCACTTCCTGGTGCCTTGGATCAGAGCGAAGGAGCAAGCAAATCCTGGGTAAGTGGTTTTCCATGTGGATCAGCTCCTGCTTGAAGAGTTTCCCTCAGTTCCTGAAAATTAGACTTAAACTGGTCTCACCATGTTTTATGTACCTGACCTGTCAGCTTCTTTTCAGCGTTAAGTTTCACGTTATTGAATGCTGTTTTCTGGGCCACACATTCTGCTCTTTACCATCAAACACTGTCAGTTGAGGTGCATATGCTGCTTCCAGTGCAAAACTAGGGAACTCGAGAGCCTGAGCATTCAAAGCGGCAACTGTGTTCCAGTCTTCAGAGGGCTTCCTTCACATGCACACTTGAATGGTTGCCCTGTACTGATCTCATGTCATGTATCTGTTGAACACCTAGTCCATGTTAATCGATCTGCTGAATCGTGATCCTGAAAGGATCATGAATCAGAAAGATCAAAATAATGGTTAGTAAACATCTTGTATGTCATCTTGTAAATGTGTCAAATACACTGTTGTCCCCCTACATGTTGCAATGTTTTTCTTCAGATGTATTAAGGATTGAAGTCTTAGTGGTATGAGATAAGCTTGTACTAAGAAAAATAAGAAAATATGCTTGTTTCCCGCCTGCTTGCTTTTATTTGCTTGTTGGTAAGACAGAGAATAGTAAACACATCTAAGTTTGGGAGGTCAGGTGAGATTAGAAATGGTGATGAAGAGAAATTTTAAAGCAGTCATTCATTTGTTCATTCATTCATTGTGTTTCATTCAACTACTGTACTTTAGGTACAGTGCAAGGTATAGGACACCAAGTTAAAAGTAGCCCTGGCCATGTTCCCAGGAAGTTCATGATCTGACTACTGAGATGAGCAGTATTTACTCAGGAAACAGTTAAATGGACCATGCTGTAGTCCATTCCCAGTGGCACACGAGCGGTGCAGATTTCCAGGCCTCTGCGTGTTCAGAGAAATGAGAGATGCCTGAGCTGTGAGCAGACCCAGAGATCAGGTTCGTGGAAGAATTGGACCTTGATGGACCTCAGGAGACAGCAGCAGCTGTTACCAACCTAATAAAAGTAAAATAAAATGAAATTACATCAACTGCGTGCTTTGGGTTAAATGTTTCCTTCTCTTGTCTAAACATTTATTTGTATCTAGACTTAGAGCCTCAACAGATTTTTGTTGGATTATTTGCAAGGGGCGGGGCGTGTTATATTTACTTCATTTTCTTGAACTCAAAAAATTTGAAAATAATTTGGGACTATAAAGATAGTTATACCCTGTCCACTAGCGAATTCAGTGCTTCCAGTTCTGTGTTATCACAGCATCTTGGCTGTGTTCACATCCTTGTGTCTGTACATACCTTCCCATTGGGTGGGTCGTTTCCTCCTGAGCTCTAGGGCTCAGGAGAGAGGCCCTGGCAGGAAGATGTGGATACCCCCGTATATCGGTGAATTTATAGATGTTGATAAATTGTGTTTTCAGTCAGAATAAAAGAGGCCAATGGAGCTGCCACAGAGAACATTAGTATTTAAAGGACAAGCTGGAAAAAAAAAAAAAAAAAAACGAGGATCCTTTGATGGAAACCCAGGGTAAACAGCTGACAAATTTAGATAGCTATGATCATTGAGATCAAGGGTAAACAGTTTTGATAATTTCAAGAACGAAAAGGTTAACAGGGTCTGACTTAGCAGCAAATGATATATGGACTGAAAGTCAACCTTGAATTTGGCAGTCATCTAAGTTTGTTTGTGTCATGAAGGGAAGGAACTAGCAGATAAGGAGACATTGAAGATGGGAAACAACTGATGTAGCCATCCTGATTGGCTAATTCTGTTGTTTTCATTGTGCCTCTTTAAATATAGCACTAAGGATTGAACAAGATATGAAATAGCTTGAGTACATTGAGACAGCTGTTCTACATATGTTTCTATGTTAATATAACTTCACATTATAGTGTGATTTTAGGTAGCCTAAAGACATCTTTGATCCTTATTCAGGTATCATCAGTTAAAACCCAGATATTTTTTTAATGAACAGTTACCAATCCAAGTCTCCCCCCAGAAAGGGAAGGAGAGAGAGAGACTGTTTAAATAACTTCTTAGATTAGTCTTACGTTTTTAAAGCTTATTTTTTATTTGACATAAGTCTGATTTGATATAGGTCTGATGATTAAAATGCAGCTTTTCAATAAAGCTTCTAAATATATCAACTTGGCAAATTCCATCATCCTTTTAGAAGGTACATAGCATAATAAGATAAGTAAAATTAGCATTCTTCACTACATGCTCAGCATAAATTTTTACCTGCCTTGGGCATGTAATAATTTGCAAGGCTGAACAGTATAATGAATTTCTCTTCTAAAGTAGTATTTCATCCCTGATCTATACGTATACAAAAATGTACATAGTTCTGTTATTTTACCCCATGAAACTTTAAAAGTAAACTTTTACACCTGAAAGGCAGCATAGATGTTGGATTTACACCTGTAGGACAAGGTATTTTGTGTGGCATATATCCCTTTGTAAATGACCTTATTTCACAGCAGCTATAATTTTAAGTACTGAACACCAAAATCAAATAGTATATAGTAAGCCTATGGTAAACTCAGCACCCTAGATTACTATAAGGAAAGATTCAACTTGCCTTGAGTCTGTCCTCAATACATTACACTCCGTCACTATTACCAGTTTGATTTCTGGCCCCGGAGTTTGTACACAGCTTGTGCTAAATGCATTGGGTGTTGGGTCCATACAAATGTGAGCAGCAGAATATGACCCAGTACTCAGTCTAGAGTTACTGAATTTCATTAAATCAGTACGGCGTCCACCGTTAGATGTGCCATCATTCTGTGCATTACTAAGAAGGAAAAAACTGTCAATTAAACTGACCAGTGCTTCAGAGGTGTTAATGTTTGAGGAATTGTGCGTATTAGAATAGGTGAAACGTGGTATGTTTGGGAATGTAAGCAAAAACATTGGCTTAAGGCACATAGCAGCATAATTAAGATCCCAGTCATAGCGTTTACCATCCTTCCTGTCTACAACATTTTATACACCAAAATAAGTATTCTGTGTTGGGATAAATGTTTTAAGTGTCTTTGTTCCTGAATTTCAGAGTTCCCTGAGACTTGGCCAAATTTGTTGTATATGAAGATATTCTTCATAGAATCCTTTACATCTTTTTTTTAGCTATCCAGTAACTTTAAATTGATGTCATTTTGGACATAATTTGGCAATATTTATTAAAAGCCTTAAAAATATTTGACCCTTTGACCCTTTGGTCCATGGCTGATATGTATAACCTAAGGGGTTAATGCTGAATGTAGAAAGCCTGTATGCACATAAACGTTCATGGCAGCATTATTTATGCTAATAACAATCAGTAACAACGTAAGTTCCCAAGAGTAGAAAATAATCACTTGTTCTGCAGTTATTAAAACCACATTTGTGAAGAGTTTGAAACATAAAATAAATATCTGTGTACAAAGAATAAGTGGCAGACACAGGATGTAGAGTATGTTCCCATTAAATAATGTGGAAAATGCATAAGAAAAAAAGCTAGAAAGAACTATACCAAGCTACTAGGCTTCCCTGGTGGCGCAGTGGTTAAGAATCTGCCTGCCAATGCAGGGGACACTGGTTCAAGCCCTGGTCCGGGAAGATCCCACATGCCGCGGAGCAACTAAGCCCGTGTGCCACAACTACTGAGCCTGTGCTCTAGAGCCCACGAGCCACAACTACTGAACCCATATGCCACAACTACTGAAGTCCGCACGCCTAGAGCCCGTGCTCCCCAACAAGAGAAGCCACCACAATGAGAAGTGCACACACCGCAACGAAGAGTAGCCTCCGCTCACTGCAACTAGAGAGAAAGCCCACGTGCAGCAACGAAGTCCCAATGCAGCCAAAAATAAATTAATTAAATAAATAAATTTAAAAAAAGAAGGAAAGAAAGAAATATACCAAGCTACCAGAAATTGGTTGATTGGGTAGTAAGGTATGAATTTTTAAAAATATTTTTCTACTTTTTTGTGTTTTCCAAATACACTATAATAGTATTTTTTTAAATAAAAAACAAGGTGATTTTTAAGAGATACCCAGGTTCTTGATAGCTCTAGCTTTGACAGTTTCCATACTCATATTCTCACTCCTTTTCAACCAGTGAGAAAAAATTTGCTTTTTTACCAGTGAGGTAAAAATTTGCTTTTATCTGAAGGGTTTAAGTCTTCTGGTGATCCCATATTGCCATGTTTCATATGCTTCTCCAGCCTTCAGGCTTCTATGTGTCCTTCCCAGAACCCACAGTTCCATTCAGTAAAATGCATATGCTATGCCAGAGTCTCACCCAGTCTAGGGTAAATTCTCACCCATTGTCTGCCTAGGAGGGTGAATGGTAGTTAATAGCCAAGGAGGTGAGGATTTGGGCAATTAACTCTGGCTCAGAACTTCAAGATGGTAACTTCTTTTATAGGTGGGTCAGGAATTATGTGTTTCTTGGATATATTACACTTGAATGTGTATGAGGGACATGAGGTGTGGGAAAATGAGTATACTTTGCAGAGAGTTTGTAGTGCGGTCTGAACTCACTTATGGAAGCAAGTAGTGAGACTTCCTAAAGAATCTAGGCACAGTTCCTGAGCCCGAGGCTGCTTCCTGCCTGCTAGGCCTTGGCCCCGTCTGCCACTCCTGGAGCAATGTTATTACTCACAAGTTTCCATGGCTTTTCTTGCTCATGAGCTGGTGCAAGTGGCTGGCGACGTGCCTCCTTTTCCCTCGCTTCACCACTGTACAGACTCCTCGGGTGCATTCTGTATATTGTTTCTGCCATCAACTGGGCTCTTCTATGTTAATTATCACTAATAGTGTCATTTCACTGAAAATATCTGTATACCTCGATGTTCCCAAGGATGTTTCCATAATATCGTTGTAGAGAAAATAGGTGAGCTTCAGGGAGGGAGGTAACAAATGTGGTCCTGAACACTCCCTAAGAGCGCTCATGGCGCTTGGTTGTAGCCAACTTCCAAACAGTCTGTGTGATTGAGGCAAAAGGAGGAGCCGTCCTGGCAAGACACACAGAAATGGGCTGTTGCATGCTCCGCATCCGCTTACACTCTCTGCCCTTGGGGTTGCCGGAGTTGGAATAGTTATTTATTTCCACGCTTTTTTGTGCCACGTAACGTTTTTCTACCACTGCATATATATTATTAATACAATATTCCTTTAATTTTCATCTCATTTCCTATTGATATTATCAGCTAGAGGCCACCTTGTGTGCCTTCACACATACCTGTAGGCAAGATTACATTTAATGAATACTGGATGAGATGAGCGCTTAAATGGGAATTCAACTTTCTTAGACATCCAGAGCAAACAATTCTCCAAGTTTCCTTATAAATGGGAAACTTGTGTGTAAAACTCCCACCCTCTGAAAAAAACATTACTTATCCTTGCCCTTGAGTTTTTGTGGGGTTTGTTTTGTTAGCTCTGTTCCAGGGACAACAGAAGGTGCAGTCACTCTGGAGGAACCCTTAGTTGAGGTTTGTGTGAAACCCGGAAGCCATGAATGTGATTCTGCAATTAAAACCATCAAACAACCTACAACAAGGCCTCCTACTTCCAAGACAACAAAATATATCTGGTTCCAATTATTTCAATAACTAAGACAGCTTTCAGTACACTTGTGGACAGAAAAATAATGAAAGAACAAATAAGCATATGTAGTCACAAAGAATATGAATGATACAGTATTTTTTTTTTCAAATTTCAAGTGTTCGAGATTTTGCTCCAAGAAAAATGATCCTGAGCACTTTTGCAGAATATAAAGGTATTAGGAAGCACATGGTTTATTTACTAAAAAAGTAATCACCTTTTTTCTCACTAACACATCCCTGTTTTCTCAGAGAAGTGGACAGATATTTCCTCCTGTCTGCAATATGACTGTAGGATCTGTGTCCACCTTTAATCCATCAATACCTGACAGCCCACAAGACCAAGTGTGTTCTATTTTACACATATTTTACGAACTGGTCCTAAAGACTTTAAACAAAAGCCAAAAGCTGTGAGTGAACAGTTTTCTCCTTATAAAGCAAAAGCTGGGATGAAGGGAGAGGGGCTGTTCTGTGCTCCATGCCCAAGGATTCTGCACCACTCAATGCAAGTGTGAAGTTTAGCCACTGTGTAATTTGTCCTGGGTGATTTAATAGGTACAGAGTTATAGTTATGCTGTTATATTTGTCTATGTATTGGTTTCCCGTAGTCATCGACTCTTTACAAAGAAAAGCAGAATCCTCACTCCCTGGGGCAGATGTGCTCTTCAGTAAGTCCTGACATTTATCTTTCGCTCTGAAACATTCACTTCCATCTTCTAATTGCTGGTTTTAATGGAAAGGAAAGGAGCTGTCCAGCTTTTCACTGGGCTTTGTCCTCACAAAGGTCTTTTACTTGAGACTTGGTGTAATCCAGTCAGCTACATGTGTCTTCTGTATATGGAACAGGTTCCCATGCACTAATGTGCTCCATGTGCCTCTGTCCACAGGGCCCCTGTTAGGGAGCCCATGCTTATGTAAAGCTGTTCTCTTTCTGCCCCACCTTCTAAACTGGGTTGTAGCAGATGGTGTTTTACTGATGCTGACTTAGGATGTGTTAAAAGTCATGAGATGCAGGTAGCTTGGAGTTAGTTTCCTTTTTGTGATATGTTCTTTATTATACTTGGCGATGTTTACACTGTTCAAGGAAGGCATCTTTGGTCTACGCTTGAGTTAGTTCTGCGGTACTGTCACAGGTATTAATTATGTGCTCCTAGAAAGTGGAAAGACAACTATTTTCTTTCACCAGACTAAAATATAGCTCTAAAATATAGCTCTAGATATAAAATGAAGCCAGTTCATTGTTCACTACATTTCCAAATAATTTTTAAGATATCTGGTTTTGAAACAACTCCCAAATTTTAGAAACTAAAACCAAAAAAAAAAAAAAAATGGAAAGACTCAATAATTTTTATCCTAGGGTGTAAAATGTGATATATATGTGGTGGTAGACTGGGCTTGGGTGTAATGGACCTGACTGTAAGGGAGAGAAAATCCCATGAATCATTTTTATGAAATCCATGAACTCTTTCAACCCACTAACCTACTAAGTAGTGGCCTTATATTGCAAAACAATGAGTGCCTCAATTCTGAGCCATTTACCTCCTTCTTACCAGGGGGATCTGGCCTATGGTGGCTCCAGAAGTTTCAGCTAAGAACATCCTAAGACTTGTTGTCTGAAGTGTACCTGTGTGCTTGTTCTGCTTTATGCTTGCGTCACAACTTGAAATTACATATGCGGTTTTTGTTATTTTAAGGCACTCAACCAGAACGCTGAACTAAGGAGTCGGTTGAACAGAATACATTCAGAATCTATTATTTGTGATCAGGTTGTCAGTGTAAATATTATTCCTAGCCCTGATGAGGTAAGACTCATTTTTAATAGATGTAGAATACTTATTTTATAGCACCTAAATCTACTGCCTATTTTTATTTATTTTTTATACAGTTCTTTCACTGCTGATACGATTCCCTGCATAAATATTGTGTTGCTGACAGTTCAGTGTTCTTTGGAGTGAAGGATGTACATGAGCTTGACATCATTGATTACTGGTGATCCGTTGTCTGTTTTTATTTATTCCTGTGTTCATCTCATGCTACTGAATATTTAGTTTGTATATACTCCAGCTTGTGAACTTTCTCTCACTCTTCATTTGAAATATTTCTTATCATCAGTGGCCCATGAAATGTTGAAAACAAACTCTTTCAGCTGAGAAGGTGCTAAATAAAAGTTTGCTTAAGGTTTGTTTTAAAAGTCCTATCTAAGAAGAGAAGTCACCTGACCTTGCTAAGATACTACTATTAGTGCTGCTACAGCTCCTACTGATGATGATGCTAATAATTAATGGTTAACGCGTGTCAAGTGAATGCTTACTATGTGCTTGGCATTGTGCTAACCCAGTTTATACATGTTATCTCATTTCACACCCCCAACAACTCTCTGAGGTAGGTGCTATTACTCCATTTTTCAGAAGAATTTTTGAAGAAATGGTTAGAGGATAGGAGAACATTCAGTATTTGGGCTAAACTTGAGTGTATAATTCTGTTTATAATCCTTTATAAAATTATTATTTTTAGCCATGAGAATTTATACTTTTCAACAGTAATACATGTAACAAGGTGAGAGCTTTAACGAATACTAAGGCCATATTTGCACCAAAAATGTACATTTTTCTAGAAATCTGTGGGTGCAAGTGTTCTGCCATCTAACTGCTTAGGAAATACCATCCCCAGACAGCTTCTCTTTGATGTAAGTTACCCACCCTGCGTCCATCCACCTCCATGGGTCCTGTGATCTCTGATGACACTTATGCCTACTCAACTGCCCAGAATCTAGAGGTATTTCTAAAATTTTGTCATTCAAAAATTAGTCAACAATCTCAGTTTGAATCTTCTTTGCAACTTGAAATGTGTACTAGAATATATATATTTTAGTTCTCTTACATATTTTTCTGATTGAAACTTAAATTGTATCCTTGAAAACAATATTTATTACTTACTGAATAAAAATACAATTTGAAATAAGGTTCAATACTCTAATCATATGTTTCATTGGATAAAATTCATGATCAAACTGGAAAATGACTTTTATATATTCCGTCTCAAAAATTAGTCTTCTAGACTGTTTTCTTAGCATATCTCTAGTGGTGTCTACAGATACTGCTTGAGGTGTAGTATACTGGTTAGAATACGGCTAGTTAATGACAAGCCTAAGCATATGACAAGGAACTTGTCTCCACAGTCAATTCAGGGTATTGATAGGGGCTCAACCTGTTACATTCCACTTAATATTAATTGAGCATAGATTTAAAATCAACTCACCTTTCAGCTGCACCTTTTGGATTCTTTAGGCATATTGGAAGGAAACTTATGCAGTGGTCATTACTCAGTTGCAAGTGAAAATTAGCTGTGGTCACCACTTTTTTAACATATAGTATGAATTTTTCTAGAAATCTGGCTAGTACGTCATGGTCTCATTTGAACAAATAGCCATTCTTACAGGGAAGAAAACGATTACACCATCTGCTTTTCTCTTCTGTAGGCTGGTGAGCAAATCCATGTCAGTCTCCCCCTGTCACAACAAGTAGCCAATGAGAGCCGCCTCTCCATGTCGGAGTCTGTCTCTGAGTTCTTCGATGCCCAAGAAGTGCTCCTCTCTGCAAGCTCCTCAGAGAATGAGGTAAGGTTCCTTGATGCATCAACCCTAACTGCTTCTGGCCATGAATTTCGGTTAAAGAAAGTAAGACTGTGGAACTTTTTTTAAAAAAAATATTATAGTAAGATGTCCAAACAGTAGCAAAGCCAAAAGCATGCAAACTATATGGTTTCCATTTACTGAGCCCTTAACACTGGGCACCAACTCAATAGTCACAAATTTGATGAATGAAAAGAAAGAATCAAGATTTATTCTGACTTACCTGTACAGTTCATATTTCAGGGTAAACAAATAGTTGATAACAGACTCCTTTATAGAAGGAGACTAGCTAATAAATACATTAAGCATGAGAAAATAAGAAAATTACCATTCATGTTTGTACATACACACACACACATCCATACACATCTTTACCAGAGACAAGAATTTGAACTTAGAAGGATGATGTCTAGCATATATCTAGTTGGCTAATTATCATTTTTGGAGGTTACCACTGGCTACCATAAAAGCGTTATTGGATTGCTTGTCAGGCCCGTGAATCTTGACAAGGTCTTGGAAACAAGAAATCTCTTCCTTGGTCAGGTTGCAGAAATTCTTTTACTGAAATTTAGTCAAGTACACTTAGAATTTTTTTTTTTCTTTTTTGGCATGGGAGAAGCAGCCAAAACTCTTTCCCACACGGTTGTTTAAGAATTTTTTCATTTGAGATTGCAAATCTGTACTGCATTTTTACAAAAAGGAGATGAAATAGTTGCTCAGTGTTATTTCCATATGCATGGAAAATAGATTGAAAGGAAAAATCCTGACAATTAGTAGTAGTTCTTTTTGGATGTTTGGAAGTATGAGTGATTTTAGAAACAAAAATAAGTGGAAAATAGAAAGAGTGAACACATCACTTTTCTAATGGAGAAAAGCTAAAACAGAATTCTTGTATCAGGTACTGAATTTGTTACCACATCAAGCTAGGCACTTGCCTCTCAGATTCCAAGTCATACATTAAAAGATTCACAGAAACTGCCATTCACAAGACAGAGAACTAGTTTAATGCTAGTTCTACATGCTACCAGCATTTTTTTCTCTGACTCTCCCTTTTCTGGGCCTCCATTGCTGACCCAGTTCTTTGTCCTTATTCAAGCAGACAAACTTAACTATACATTATCTGGGCTTTGACCCATCATCTGATAAGTTTATAGCATAGCCCTATGAGAGCAACCTAATTTCCCTATTTCTAGTTCTTGGGGTCACACTCAACTGGGCACCCAGTTGCCACTTGCACCAGCCACTGGCAATGCAGAAATGAAGAGGATGTGAAGCAGGTTACATGCATGAGTCCAAGCAAGAGGGTGGTGCTACCCCCGTGAAAGAGTGGACCAAGTGGCCGATAGAGGGGCAAGGTAGTAGAGGACAGAGGCGTGTGGAGTTGATATACTCACTTTAAGGCATTGTGAGTTTATCAGACCTCCCAGTGGAGTTATCTGGCAACCTGTTGGATATTCAGGTCTACAGCTCAGGGAGAAAGCAGGTCTAAAGAGAGAGCAAGAGTCAGCTCAGGATCCACCCAACCACCTGCCTGTGAGACATTGCCACCTGGGTGCTCCACAGACTGTCTAATTCAGCATGTCCAAGTGAATTAATCAGCAGCCCCCTTACACACATGCACACACACACCCCCCAAGGGGAAAAACTCAAACTTACCCATACTTCTCATATTGCTTTTCTAAGTGCTTTTCTCCCCAGTTGTTCACATCAAATACCTGAGTTGCCTCAGTATTTCCCTTCACTACCACCCATCACCCATGAGTTGATTTACTCATCGGGTTCTGTAACTTCTGTCACCTAAATACTCTCAGATACATACATTTTCCTAAAGCTTCACTGCTGCTACTGCAATTCAATCCTCCATCAGCTCCCCACCTAAATTACCCTGTCAGTCTCCATAACTAGTTTTCCTGCCTCCTTTATTGCCTCCTCGAATCCATTTTCCACTGGGCAGCCTGGCTAATCTTTCCAAAATGCAAATCTGATGATGTCCCTATTCCCCAGTGTCCAATATAAACTCCTTAGCTATTGTACAAAGACTCATAATCTGGTCTCTGCTCTCAGCTGCAGCTTCTTGCAACCTCTCTTCTGGTGCCTTCCAGAGGACAATGGAGTACTTCCTGCAGTTGTCAATTTGCTCCAGACACCCCTTGTCCGTTGCTGAAATAAGGAAAGTGACTCTCTCCTACAATCCACACTGGAAAAAACTAAGCTATACATCTATTCTTTATGACTGGATCTTACAGGTTTTCATAAAATGTCTGTGTTTTACTTAAATCTTTCCCCTTTATCACAACACTCAGTCTTAAGTATTTGAAGAAGCTGGACCAGGAGATAAACCCAAGTGACAGGCACCTCCATGTTCTCAAGGTTGCTCTTCCCCTTAGGCTAAGACTTCGTTCCTGAGGCAACCTCATCTGCCCAAGTTTCCAAGTTCCCTTGTGATGAGATGCCCCCAGAAGGCTCCTTGAGTCTCTGGACAACAGACTTGGCAAGCCCACCTGGTTGGTTTACTGTACATGTGAGAATCCTAGTAGCTGCTGCAGGATGGGCTCAACTGCATATTCTGCATGACAGCTGCCGAAGGCTCTTGGGCCTCTGCATTGCCGCCCACCCTGGCTGAACACTTCCAGCGCCACGGGGTCAAATCGCTCACTCACTTCAGTCTACTCAAAAGTCACCTTCTGAGAAGCCTACCCTGGATGCCCTACCTACAGTGTAGAGCTACCATTTCCTCCTCACCCCTGACCTTTCACATGCCTCTTCCCTTCTGATTTTTTTTCCATAATGCTTATCACTATCCAACAAAATACATTTTTCGTATGTTTATTGTGTGTCTCCCCCCACTAGAGTGAGGGCAGAGATTTCACCACTCTGTCCCCAGCACTAGAACATGCTGGTGAACCAGGAACTCAGTAAATATTTGCTAACTGAATGAAGGAAAGAATGCTTATAGCTCATTACATATGATTAATCGGAGAACCATCTGGGCCTTAGCTGTCTTACATTAACATTTTCCATAACTGAGAGAAAAATCTTTATGTGCTTCACTTAATGAATGCGCAACCTCTTTAAAAAAAATGTTCTTCTCACTTCCAGAATGATCTACTTCCTTGCCTTTTAAACTTGCCTTTTAAACTTGTTTCTGCAATGCTGCATGCCTGGTCGCAGTTAGAAAAAAATATTTCCTGAACTCTCTTGAATCCCAAACCTCTTAAAGAGAAATATTTGGCTCCAAGACTTCTTGAGCATGGGAGAGAAAACTAATATATATTAACTGTTTCATTATAATATGGCAGAGCCTTAACTGTATATACAGGACAGCGTGAGTGGACCATAGCCAGACTGCCCGGCCTTAGCTACTGCTCACACGTACGATAATATAGATCTTATTCAGGGCCCACTGTCATTGTAGAGCTCTTTTATATTCTACACGGAACTTTCTACATGGGCATGGATATTGGACTATTTCTATCATATATTAGTTTGGGTGAAATTAGAAATTGAAGAGGACTAGACTGTTTATAGCTTCTAAATGTTCATGTAATACACATGCATGCAACATGAATTAGGTTCAGGCAGGCCTTTGTCTTCTCTTAACATAATTGGATGTGATTAGCTTTTTTCAGAGAAATCACATGGAAGAGTTTGATTTACCTTTTATTTCTATCAAGGTTTAGAATGTGGCTTTCATGGGCCTAAAGGCTTAGCCTTCCATTTAGTTGCAGTCAATGAGAACTGGAAGCCAGCTGCAGTGGGAAAATACAAATGAGAAAAAGACTTTATTCTCAATTTGCTATCTTTATAGCATTGCTCAGGGCGCAAAAGCAAAACTATCATTATTCATTTACGCAAAATCATTCTGAGTATAACTCTATCTCCCTAAATATATGAATTCTCCCCAACTCTATTAAAAACATCAGCAATAAATCCAGAAACCTTAAAGGCAAAGGCTGATGGTTTTTATTACATACAAATTTAAAACTTTTACATGGCCAAAAAGAGTGGCATAAACAAATTAAAAAATAAATTGCAAACTAGAAAAAAATGCAGTGTATATGACAAGCTGAAAAATGTGTGAAAGATAAGACAGCAGTTTCACTAAAGATGAAATTCAAACTAGAGATCTTTTATGTGTGTTAGGTAGATACATACTAATATAGATTGATAATGTATAGTGTTTAAGTGGGTGTGAGAGATGGATGCTCTCATATACTGATGATGAGAACGATGTAATACAGTACAGTCTTCTAGGAGAGCAATTTGGCAACATACAGCTAAAGCCTAAAAGAGACTCATTTGACCCAGCAATTTCGCTTCTGGGAATAAATCTTAATGAAATTGCCAGACAGATTCACAGAAATATGTTTACAAGGATGTTCATCCAAGTATTGTCTGTAAGTAATAAAAAATTGGAAGCCACGTGAATGCTGGTTAAGTTCCTTGTGTTATATAACTGTCTAATGAAATACGTTGCCATTCCAAGTAAGGATGAAGAGCTATATTTATAAGAATGGAAGTATATTCAGAACACTATAAAATAGTATGTAAAACAATCCCCTTTTTCAGTATCTAAAGATAAACGTATCAGTGTGTTTACATAGGCATTTTGAAATTGGGGGTAGTACCTATGAAATGTTGAAAGTGATTTCTTTTAGGTCATAGAATGGATGATTTTCATATCATCTGTTTAGCTTCATGTAATTTCTAACTTTTTACGATAAGAATGTTTTGTTTTTATGTTCAGAAAAATTAACAGCATATTTCCATTTTGAAGATAGTAAATAAGTATCAACAGCTTTCTTGCCTATAGTAGAAACATTGGTTTTCCCATTCCTCTGAATGGCTCTACAGTACTTCTCTGTTTTCTTATCTGCTCTGTCTCTAAATCCCCTTAGTACATATGTTGCCCCTTAATTTTATTCTTTTTTTTTTTTTTTTTTGCCTGTGCTGGGCCTTCGTTGTGGTGTGCGGGCTTCTCTAGTTGCAGCACGCGGTCTCTAGAGCACATGGGCTCGGTAGTTGCAGTGCGCGTGCTTAGTTACAGTATGTGGGATCTTAGTTCCCTGACCAGAGATCAGACCCAGGCCGCCTGCACTGGGAGCACGGAGTCTTAACCACTGGACCACCAAGGAAGTCCCTGCCCCTTAATTTTATTCTTATGTGAATTTTGGTTTCATTTTAGTTCCATGTTTCTCTCACGTAGAGAATGGCTTAATTCTCGATTTCTCCCTGTCCCTAAATCTTTCTCCCCTGCCCCCAGATAATCTGCCAGATTTTGTCTGTATACTTCAGATGTGGTTCCCAAATGCAGTTTTACTACTTGATCCTTACTGTGGCCATCTTAGTGTTACTGGTCAGTATTTCTTACCCAGATCTATGTAGGATCCTATTGTCTGGCCTCCCTAGGGAAAGCTGCTGAGTATCTTCCTGAGAATTAAATATGACTCTGTCATTTCCTTGCATTTAATAACTCATATGATTATATTGTGAACCCTTTATGTTGACATGAAAAACCCTTCACAGTCGGACCTCATCTCGTTCACCCTGTCCTCTGTTACAGCCACTCGACTTCTTAGCACTCCTAGAATAAATGTTTCTCTCATGGTCCTTGCTGTTGCACACTATCCCTTCTTCTTGTGCTTCTCCCCCTTCTAACAACTGGGCAACTCCTGCATCCTCCAACACTCAGTTCAAATACTACTTCCTCCGGGCAGCCTGTCCTGACTCCTCTAGGGGGATCCATAGGGCCTCCTTTTTTTGCACATTCTTACTGTGTTGAATTGAAACATTTCTGGTTATGCGCTGGCCTCCCCCAGCGTCTCAGCCCAACTAAGACAGAAAGCTACTTAAAGACAGGGCTGCTTTCTGGCAATCCTACATTCTGGCTCACGGGGGACCCTCAGGTGTTCATTGCACATATGCCACATACAGTTCCCACTGTGACCTCTGCTTCTCATTTGGGCAATATCCTGTTGTTTTTCATTGTTTGATTTTTCTGAACTTTCAAGACTGAATGAGAGTTCTGATCCTTTCTACTTTCTTCCCTTCCTTAGGCTTCAGATGATGAGTCTTACATCAGTGATGTGAGTGATAATATATCTGAAGACAACACCAGTGTTGCAGACAACATTTCTCGGCAAAGTATGCATCCTTTGAGCTTCCAGGTGGTTCTATCTACATGCCAAGTTACAATGCTGATGATTCAATGAACAATCATTTTGACCCCATAGCTAATTTTTCCTTTTGCAGCTGATCAATAAATTGTTACTCATATAATCTGGTGAGGTAAATGGTTGAAAATTTTGTTAGGTAGATGGTTAAAAGAAAAAGTTTATCGTATATTAACGCATATATATGGAACCTAGAGAAATGGTACAGATGAACCGGTTTGCAGGGCAGAAGTTGAGACACAGATGTAGAGAACAAACGTATGGACACCAAGGGGGGAAAGCGGCGGGGGGGTGGGGGTGGGGGTGTGATGAATTGGGAGGTTGGGATTGACATGTATACACTGATGTGTATAAAATGGATGACTAATAAGAACCTGCTGTATAAAAATATAAATAAAATAAAATTCAAAAATTAAATAATAATAATAATAAAAGACATACAGAAAAAAAGAAAAAGTTTAGTTCTTGGGCAAACCAAAATTTTATGTCCTTCGTATTAAATATATTTAATTTTTAGAAGTTTGACTTGTCTTTTTTTGTGTAATACTTAAGTATATTTAACAGTTTGTTTAAAAAACTGTACGTTGATGTTTTGTGCATTTATCAGCAACCTTGTATTGAAATAATTCTCTTCCCTCTTGAGAGAGTATAATGAAGGCTTAAGAAATGTATCACAATCAGAATTATTTGAAAGGGTTCCTACCCTCCCAGGTTCTGGGAAATAAGAAAAGCAAGATCTCTTGCACTGTGATTCTCCTCTTTCTCCCTCTTCCAGTCTTGAACGGGGAGCTTACAGGAGGAGCCTTCCGAAACGGACGTCGAGCACGCCTGCCAGCTCCCTGTCCCGACACCAGTAACATTAACCTATGGAATATCTTGAGGAACAACATTGGTAAAGACCTGTCTAAAGTCTCCATGCCTGTGGAGCTAAACGAGCCACTCAACACTCTGCAGCATCTCTGCGAGGAAATGGAGTATAGTGAGCTTCTGGACAAGGCTTCGGAAACGGACAGTCCCTATGAGCGCATGGTAATAAATAACAGAGCAGCGCCCTTTGGAGATTTGCCAACCCTAGACCTGGGCTAAGGCAGAATTCATTATGATAGCATATTTGGTTGTTGCCTAATACTCTCACCACATAGGTAAGAGGAATCCATTGCATAAACCAGGCAGGGCCAAAAAGATCCAGATACCTCTACTGAAAGATACACACCTTGTGACTTATTCTTGGTTCTGGGTGGTTCTAAAGTTAGAATGTAAAGGTATCACCCTCCTCACAGGTTTAAGACATGCCTAGCCTTGCTTTATCAGCTTTTCCTGAATGCCAGGGGAGCCCATTTGTTCAGGAACTTAGGTCTGAGAAAGTAACCTCCTGTTTGTTCTTTGCCCTGGCCTCTACTCCATGTGATTGTGGAAAACTTGACCTGCCCTCTGAAAAGCACCACCAGCCACAACCCTCCTGCTAAGATTGTGCAAATGGCATAACCTATACACTGGCTTTCAGAACCTTTGAACTCTGTGATACTCAGGAAGTTGGACAGACAGATAAATGAAGAATATTTGGCTTCAGTTGTCTGCTGGTTCCCATGAAGAGAGTTTAACCTCATTTTCAATTATCTTTTTTTCCCTATGAGTATATGAAGAGTGTGTGCAAAAAATAGAAAATGCAGATGCCGTCAAATGAGCAGCCACTGATGGGGATGTATAAAATCTAGAGGAATAAGAGACAAGCAGACCTGGAAGTAGTCTCTCCTATATTATTTTCCTTTCTTAAATGTTTTAACAGGTTCTTATTGCTGCATTTGCAGTTTCAGGATATTGCTCCACCTATTTCAGAGCAGGAAGTAAGCCATTCAACCCTGTCCTTGGGGAGACTTATGAATGCATTAGAGAGGACAAAGGATTCCGTTTTTTCTCAGAACAGGTAAGTCCCGTGAGTTTCTGTATAGAAACTGTAGGAGTGCTGTTTGATGATGAAAATAGCTTTTTGATAAACATCTGATTGAGATGGGTTATAATACTAATTAACAGAAAATTCACTTAGCCTATCTATATAACTACAACTTCTAAATGTGTTTAAGCATGAAGTTGTAAAAGTTAAAGATTCAGTAATTTACTTATACATTTTGAGAATAATTCACTAATAGAGATGGATGAGTTGAGTAGTTTTTATTTGGGGGTAGCCAATATACGTTGTAAAAAATTATCATTTATGGAAGTTTTAACACTGATGTCATTTTTTGTTTTTAATTCCCAGGTTAGCCATCATCCACCCATTTCTGCCTGTCACTGTGAATCCAAGAATTTTGTGTTTTGGCAAGGTTTGTATTTCAATTATCACTTCAAAATCCAATTGATGAGCCTATGAGAAAGTTTCTAGTTTCCAAAGTACTCAGTTTAGATTTCTACTTTTAGAACTCAGAGAATATTGGTAGTTGGTGTGGAGTTCAGTTTGAGAAATTAGATTTCTTGATGTAAAGATGGAACCATGTCATCTAGGAGATGGGATTATTTATTTAGGAAGCAAAGCCCTATGGGACAGCAGAGCTCTATGCTGACTATGCCAGCTCAGGGCTATTTCCTTACCTCATTCAACTCATTGTCTGCATCTTTAGCACGGAGGTTGTATCTGCTGGCTTCTTGCTTCTTGAGGGTGTGCAAAGAGATCTTAATCCTCAAAGAAGGCTCTAGAACACGTTGTATGTGGTCACAGTCTATTTAGGTATATATACATTGCAGTGATTTCTGGTCTTTTAACTCACTGAGGCTTGGGGGTTTGGAATGAAGTCTCTACTAAATCAATACCCATTGTTCGATTAGAATGTTGCAAACTCGCCTAGAATAAAAAGTTTCAAAACCCCTCTAGAAAGAAAAAAATATATATATAAATTTACCACTAAGTGTGAATAGTTCCCTCACATTCAGGGGAGGTCCAAAGGGTACTTCACTGATCGCAGTATGACTCTTCTTACATGTACTTCCTCAACCTAAAAAGGATATAAAATGATAGAGCAGCACTGTGACTGTACTTTATTTCAGATTAAGAAAGTAAATCATTTCTTGTTCGTCAGAACAAGAGAGTCAGAAATTTTGTGGAGATGGCACTAAGCTCCCTTATTTCATCAGAATGAGACCGGGCAGTTATTACAAATACACAGATACACCTGAGTGACCACAGGTAAAACATAAAGCCATCATGTGAGATGAAGTGCTGGGCCCTGGGTAGTATCTTAACAGCCAGCACAGGAACATGTTCATTAAGTTAATCCCACTTTCTCATAAATCTTACCTATCTGTGTTTAGAGGCATTATTTTTTTACTGTTCTCCCAAGTCATGTACTCTTTAAATATGTATATAAATCAGTCGTACTGCAATACCACAATCTGCAATTACTTTTTCTATACATCATACACACACACATATACACATACACATATATATACATATATATATAATATTTCCACCATTTAGTTAAAACTTGAAACAACATTTATGGAGACATTAACGCAGAGTAGAGTCTATGTATGTGTGTATGTGAATATGCACACACACACACACAGGTTATTCCAAGACTTTACCAGTTTTATTTGTTGAAAACACATATAGAGCATATATTATGGAAAAATATACATAGATATTTGCGGGGGGGGTTCACAATTAATCTTCTCACCTTGGGCCATCCTCAGGCACTTGTCTTATTAAAGCAACACTATAGAATCAGTTGGGATTACAAAAGTTTCCTTTGTAAAATATAAAGTGTAATACAAAAGTTCATTTTTCTAGAGCAAATGATTAGATATGGAGTGTATATTCTTGTCCTCTGCCTTATGTCGTTTAGATATCAGATGGAAAAACAAGTTCTGGGGGAAGTCGATGGAAATCCTGCCTGTGGGAACCCTGAACGCCATGCTTCCAAAGTAGGTTGCGCTCATCTTCCTTTTGGTCTCTTATCTGCTTTTTTAAATCATAAATGGGTATTTGAAACTCTAGAAGGTACCAAGGGGCCATTTTCCTGTATGGCCAATGTTTCTGTTAACTTCACCGAAGTTTTGAGACTGGGCCCCGACAAAAGCAAATGAGAACTTCAGCAAATGTGTCAAAGCTTCCTTTTTATCTCTTCACATCCTGCATTCATCAGTCAGCGCCTACCTGTCCCAGTCACCACATTAGTTTGCATTTTATATGAAAATAAAATGCAAACTAAAATGGCTCTTTTTAGCCATTTCTTTTTTATATAATCTATACTTTCACTTTTGAGTTCATCTTAGATCCAGGCACTATTTTTTTTTTTAACATCTTTATTGGGGTATAATTGCTTTACAATGGTGTGTTAGTTTCTGCTTTATAACAAAGTGAATCAGTTATACATATACATATGTTCCCGTATCTCTTCCCTCTTGCGTCTCCCTCCCTCCCACCCTCCCTCCCGTAGCACTATTTTTAATGTATAGTTAATTAAGGAAGTGATAGAATCCTTTGATGGTTGTTTTCTAGAGGATATAGCCTATACATCTTAAAATTAATTGAAGTTTTCATTGAGGCCAAAGGCTTGATTGTTTTTCTTTCTTTCTTCATTTGGTTGATTTTTGTTGTTTTGTTATTGTCTATTTGAATGACAGAATTTGCTGGTAGATTCAATATAGAGGACGGTGGGGAGAGGGAGGAATTCCCACGGCCACAAAATAAACTTTCAATATTTACAAACTCATGAGGAAGAGAGTTTTCCATAGTGCCTACATCATACCAATTCATAAATTTTTTAGAAACCCAGAAGCATTTCATTTTGAAACAGTGTTTTATTTGAACATATATGTAATGCGCAAATTTAAAGGTGAGTAGGAACTGTCATCGCCTTCCTTGGCAGAAACTCGGTAACCTTACTCTCCAGAATTTGTATTAGATTCATGCCATCTATGCTCATCAGTCTTTTCCCAAAGAATTATTCACATATTTGGCCTTAACTCACAGCATGAAACAATGTCCTCAGAGTAGCCTTTCTTGAATGTACACCCTACTCTCTCCTCCCTGGGACCCTACTGTGATGGCCCATTGCCTATAGGGTAAGTCCAGACTCACTGGTGGGTCATTGAGGGCTTTGTCTGCTCTGCCCTGTCCCACCTTTCCAGCCTTACCTCCCGTCACACCCACTCACCTGAAGCATGCCACACACAGGTCCCCGGATGCATTGTGCCCTTCTGGCCTCTGTGGCTTTGTCTCTGCCTTTCCCAGCCTGTAGTACCTTCCTCTCCACCCTCCAAGCTTAGACCAGACGCAGCCTCTTCTAGAAAATCTTCCTTGCCACTCGCCCCACGTTCCAGGCAGATCTAAGGACACTCCTCTGTGCTCTTATAAGCGTCCATCTATCCCTACCGTACTATTGGCTCCAGGAGAGCAGGAAACAGACCCTATTCAACTTGGTAGCTTTAGCACCTGGCCCATAGAAAGCACTGAAATGTTCCTTAAATGAATGAATCATGTCATAAATGGCCTTGAACACATAGAAACTTCCAAGAAAGAAATAAGAGAAAGATGAGGGGAAAGGAAGCTATGGCTAAAAAATATTCTCATTGGTAGAAACAGTAATATTTATTTGTTACCTTCACTGTTTTTCATCAGTGCTGTATTCTTCACTAGGTATGGAGATTGCTATGTGTGGAATAAGGTCACCACGTGCATACACAACATCCTGAGTGGGAGGAGATGGATAGAGCATTATGGAGAAGTAACCATTAGAAATACCAAAAGCAGTGTTTGCATTTGCAAACTCACATTTGTCAAGGTAAATAATCTTACAATAGCAAAGGACATAAAATGCTTCCTAGGGAAGAAATAAAACAATTACCTTAAGCCGCAGCAAGTGAGTTAGTTCTGTATCATTGATCCTTATGGACATTTTAGATAAAAAAGCAGGACCAGCTGGTGGAGTTGCTCCGGGCATGCAGACGTCTGACGGTGTAGAGGTCAACAAAGGCACCATCTTGAAAGAGAAAAAAAAAATTCTTGTTAAAGAATTTTCTTTTTAAGCAGCCAGTTCATTAAGTAAAATTCCAGAGAGTACTTCTTGCCTATAACAAGTCTCCTGGTTTATATTCCATTTATATTCCTGCTTGATTACAACATATTCAAGTGATCTTATTTTAGGGAACTAAATATATCGCACTTGTCATTTTCTGAAGATGCATAGAGATGATAGCTTCCAGTCCCTATAAGCTTATCCAACTCTGCCATTATTATATATAATCTTAAATAAGTTCAACAAAAAGCAGTACCTTTATTAACAAGAGAAGATGTTAGATATTTTTCTTTTTTCCTTTTTTTCTTAATAGACTGATTAAGTGGTTCAGAACTGAGGAGCCAGGATCACCATTTGCGCTGACTGGGTCGTGCGTGACAGTAACTGTGCGCACTTAGTTTTTTAGGCTAGGAGAAACTTAGATTTAGGCCTGCCCCTAATATTTGCAGAGCTCAGGGCAAGAGTACAAATGGCAGTCCCCATACCGTATGTGTAAATATTTAAAGTATGTAAATCAAGCCCACAAGCTGTCAAATAAAATATGTTCTATCCTTTCACGCTGACAAAAGTACCTTTTTTGACAAAACCTGCAAGTCCAGGTTGGACACTTGGGAACACCGAGCTGGAAACCTGGCAGCGCAGGAGAACCAGTCTGGCCCACGGCCTTCCCCACTTGCTTCCCACCCCCAGCTCTGCCCTGCGCTGCAAGGGGCCGCAAACACGTGTGTAGGCAGTCCAGTCCACACCCCCACAAACAGCCACCCTTGGCCACCCCTCAGGCCTAACGATAAATCCAAGGAAAGGCCTGTGCAGGCTGTGGAATAAGCTTAGAACCATTTGTGGGTTTTTTGGTTTTGGCTGTGTTCGGTCTTCGTTGCTGCATGCGGGCTTCCTCTAGTTGTGGCAAGAGGGGGCTACTCTTCGTTGCGGTGCATGGGCTACTCATTGCGGTGGCTTCTCTTGTTGCAGATCACAGGCTCTAGGCGCGTGGGCTTCAATAGTTGTGGCACGTGGGCTCAGTAGTTGTGGCTCACGGGCTCTAGAACGCTGGCTCAGTAGTTATGGCACACAGACTTAGTTGCTCCATGGCATGTGGGATCTTCCCGGACCAGGGCTCAAACCCATGTCCCCTGCATTGGCAGGTGGATTCTTAACCACTGCGCCACCAGGGAAGTCCCGCTTAGAGCCATTTGGACAAGGAATTCTAGGGTCTTGCGTACTTGGGGCCTGATCTAGAATAGGGGCCAAGGGATCCAGATGGGTAAATTCCTGCCGACTTCTGACCCCTTGGGGAGGAGCATGGCTGGAAGAGAGCTAGAACAAGGTGTTCCTGATTAAATTTAGTCATTTACAGCTACTACGAAAATGATTTTACAAACTATTTCTCCAGTGTTGCCAATTGAAAATCATTAAAATCCATGAGCCAAGGGTAGTTCAAGACAGGACAATGGGAGGAAGAAGTTGCTTAACCTGTAAATTAACATTCAGTTAAGATAGAAACTGAGCCTTCTCTGGGCTGTGGTCTCATGCTCTAACATGGAGTGGGGTCATCCCTTTCTTAAAAGTTAAGTCAGCTAACACTTAGATAGCCACCCTTCCATGCAAAACATTTTGAGATAGATGCCTGGAAATGGTTTGCGTGAGAAACTTCAAGGTTAAGAAAATTTTCCATGTGGAAGTTACAGGGATTGGTGTTATTAAAGAGATTGAGTGTTTTAACTGGAGTTTGGTTTCTCCAGGTGAATTATTGGAATTCTAATGTGAATGAAGTCCAGGGGGTTGTGATGGATCAGGAAGGGAAGGTGGTGCACCGGCTGTTTGGGAAGTGGCATGAAGGGCTGTACTGCGGTGTGGCCCCTTCCGCCAAGTGCATCTGGAGACCAGGTGAGACCGGCATGAGTGTCCTGCCTCAGGGGGGCGCCATGAGTGGCAGAAGGCAGGGAAGGTCAGATCATCCCATGCGGTACACCTTATGTTTTCTTTTTCTTTTTATTTTTTTTGCGGTATGCGGGCCTCTCACTGTTGTGGCCTCTCCTGTTGCAGAGCACAGGCTCTGGACGTGCAGGCTCAGCGGCCATGGCTCACGGGCCCAGCCGCTCCGCGGCATGTGGGATCTTCCTGGACCGGGGCACGAATCCGTGTCCCCTGCATCGTCAGGCAGACTCTCAACCACTGTGCCACCAGGGAAGCCCCTTATGTTTTCTTTTAATAGATTAAAAACATAGATGCTTAAGACAATAATATTTACATCTATACTCAATCCACAAGTTAAATAAATTCCAATATTTGATAGTAAGGAGTTGTAGAATTGAGACCAAATCTGACGTGTGGTCAGAGATTGGGCTTCATGTAAAATCTCTCTAAATGTAATAACTGCATTTCAAAAACTAGGTATACTTATTAAACCATTTGAATAATTGAAATATACAAACTCAAATCCCTACTCGTGTTATTTATTCTCTGTTTTAGTAAAACAAAGGAAAGCCTGCAAACATCCATAATCCACAAATTCAATAATTTAACCAGAATAAGTGATCTTTTTACTTGAGCATCAAAGAGCTGCAATATGCTGACATTTAATAAAAGACATCAAGAGAGTTCTGGTAATACACTAGCATATAATTGACTATCAAGTACAAATGGAACAAGGCTCCACATGACATTTATTTTCATTGGAATTTTGTCAGTTAATCCCTAACTTTAAAATTAGTTGTTGGTTTCCTCAATGAGTATTTAAATTCCCTGCTAGTAGAGTGGTTTGTTCATTCACTTGGCAATTATGTATTGAGTACTGACTGAGCATCAGGCTTTGTTCTAGGAGCTTGGAGCACATTAATGAGCAGAGCCTACAAAGATCCTGCTGTCGAATTTAGTTTGAAAGTGCCAGTAAACGTTAATTTAGATCTGAATCTTTTTCTTTTCTAAATGGAAGTAAATTGTAAGTGTTTTTTGGTGAAATCTTAATGCTTATAGTTAGTCACCCAAGCATTTAGTTACCCAGTTGGGTATTTGAGAGAAAAATTAACCAGTGAAGACTACTGTATGTACAAAGTTTTATTTTAAAAGCTGGATTTTATTAAATATATGAATCTATCAGTTCTGATAATCAACATAAAGTTTCCCATTTAGCAAAATAAAACCAATTTAGTTCACTTAAAAAATTTGTAGGGACTTCCCTGGAGGTCCAGTGGTTAAGACTCTACACTTTCAGTGCAGGGGGAGCAGGTTCGATCCCTGGTTGGGGAACTAAGATCCTGCATGGCACGCAGCACGGCCAAAAAAAAAAAAAAAACAACTTGATCCCAGGCCTTAAGAATTCCCACAGATGAAGATCCAAGGGACAAGAGCTCACAGTCAAAAATCACAAAACACAAAAGGAACCCAGGCAGAGTAAGACTTACCACACTCTGAAAATAAGAGCACTTGATATTTCAAGAACTAAGAGACCTCTTTCAAAACTATGATTAAATATCAACATTTATAGAGAAAGAAACAATATTTACCACGAACAGATCCTCACTAAATGAATTTCCAAAAGATGCACCTTTATCATCCCACATAAAAGCTCAGAGATACAAGAAGGAACAGTGAGCAACCATACTGTGTATATGTGGGTATATCTAAACAAACAATGACTGCAAAATTAACAGTAATATCTAACTCGTCAGGGAATAAGAATAGCACTTACATTAGAAAGTGGTGATCTTCGAGTTATTTGAGAGGAGGGTGAAGATACTGATACCTACCCAGTGTCTTAAATTAAGTGTGCAAATAATCATTAATCCTTTAAAAAATTGCAATCTAATGTTTATGACTATAAATTTGATGTTAATGTGAGTATTAATTAAGCACCCGAGTTAAGTCAGCTTCTGCATGTTCTGTAAGCCTCTTTGCCTCTCACAGTGGTTCCTTGGCCTCATTCCAGGTTCCATGCCGACCAACTATGAGCTCTACTATGGCTTCACAAGGTTCGCTATTGAGCTTAATGAGTTAGATCCTGTACTAAAAGATCTCCTTCCACCAACAGATGCCCGATTCCGGCCGGATCAGAGGTGAGCAGCGCAGTGGTATTTAAAATGAACACTAGGTCATGGCATGGTGCTTACAGAAGTCATCAAGACTTTCGCCACCATCATTTATTTATTCATTGAATCATTCATTCCCTTATTCACTCAGTAATAGCTGAGTCTTCTACCTAGGTAAAGAGCATTCAGAGGATGATCATAATAGAAGATTAGCTCAACAAAAGTTCCCCGCAGAAGGTAACACAGACGTTTTTTAACAAAAAGTGCCCCCCCACCAATTTACCAAAGGTCTGCAAATTATTGAACTCTTCACACAATCACTCCTCACCTCAGTGTTTGTATTTCTATAGTTCTATTACTCTATAACATGGACTATCTTTTTTTAAAAATTTTTTATTGAAGTAACATTGGTGTTACATTATATAATTGTAACATTACATATATAGTAACATTATATAATTTTCACGTATGCAACATTATTTCTACTCCTGTATACCTGTGTATACCAAAAATTTTGTTTCTCTCCATCACCATACAGTTGATCCCCTTTAACCATTTCAGTGAAGAATAAGAGGATAAGATACAGGGGTACCTAGAAATACTTTGAGTCAAAGTGTGGAGTTTTCCCAACATGTTTTTGATCCCCTGGGGTGTGAGATATACTCAAAATACAGTACCTTTAATACCTTCTGATTCTTTTTTTTTAAATTATTCTTACATTGTTCTGTACTCATGTCCATTCCTACAGAATTAGTTTTACTTCTTACAAGAATTCTACATGTCATACAAATTGTATCCAAGATCATTTTCTGTTCCCAGTGTCTTTGTGGCTTTATCTGTCTTCCACCAAAATGTTCCCAGTATTGAATGTTCTACTATTTAGTTCCCTCATATTCCCCCCTCTTTCTCTAGAACATGCAGTCTCACTATTTGACATTCAAACTTATCAGTAAGCTTCCTGTACAGTGTGTATCATACTGTATACCTGTTCTTTGCTCTCATTTTAGAATTTAAATATTTGCAAATCACCATTGGGTCTGCTTTTTTCTTCTCAATTCTATTTTGGTATTCCCTTTCTGAATTTCATTTACTGTTCATTTCCTTTCTGTGGCCTTTTGTAATTTCCCCCAACTGTTACCTTATCCTTTTTCATCAGTTTTACTCTCTCCAATAAAACAGGAAAACTCCTTCCCTCTCAATCTGTTCTAAAAGTAGCTGAAGAACACTCAGGTACTGTCCTCCATGTTGTGGCCTTTAACAAGTGCTTTGTGATAACATGGAAAAGGAGCACAGCCGGGGACTTCATGATGTCCTAACCCCAGACTCTCTAGTCAACCTGAAAATCTCAAGTTGTGGAACCCTAGACAGCACAGAAAAGTCTTCAAAGCCAACCACTTACTTTTCACTCCTCCCATTTTATTGCTGAATTCAGTTCACATACACAGAAAGTATGTTAGCTGGTGGCAGACAGAGAGAGTGTGGCCTGGGGAAGGGGCAAAGGGACATAATCAGAGCATTACTGTTCACTGTGTTATGTTCACAGCAACCAGAATTTAAGTTTATGCAAATGAGATTATTTTGTTCTCAGAGAAGAAGGTAACGTGTTAAAAGATAAACTGCTTTCTCCTTAGATTTTTGGAAGAAGGAAATTTAGAAGCTGCAGCAGCAGAGAAGCAAAGAGTAGAGGAACTCCAGAGATCTCGAAGACGATACATGGAAGAAAACAACCTTGAACATATACCAAAATTTTTTAAGTAAGTCAGTTTTCATGTTTTGCAAATGGTTGCCACAAGCAATGAAAAACTCTAGGTAAAAAGAAAATGAGGGATAGTTTTATGTCCAGGAAACTTCGAGGTGGAAAATTAAACTGATTTTCATCACTGGTTTTGCCAGTGAAAATACTGAATCAGATTTTGGTCTTGTGAAAAGTTTGTAGGGCTTCCCTGGTGACGCAGTGGTTGAGAGTCCGCCTGCAGATGCAGGGGACATGGGTTTGTGCCCTGGTCCAGGAAGATCCCACATGCCGCGGAGCAGCTAGGCCCGTGAGCCTGTGCGTCCGGAGCCTGTGCTTAGCAACGGGAGAGGCCACACAGTGAGAGGCCCGCGTACTGCAGAAAAAAAAAAAGTTTGTAACCATAAAAATAAATTTTCCTCGACATCTCTTTTCCTTTCATGGACAACAATAGAGAGTGAGGGTCTTGCCCAGAGGTTCTTTGTCCTCCAACTACCCCCTTTCGAATGGTAGAAACTTGTTCCCACTCCCTCACCCAGAGATAAGGTGGGACCCCACTGCCCACAAGGTCATCCTGGCTTCCTTAGTATTTAATTTTATTTCTATCACATGGAGCTTATATCCGTTCAGATTTGATCCTTCTGTGGTGTGATCGTGGGTGATTATTACAGGATTATTTGCAGGATACATCACACAGACTAAGCTGTAGTTTCCAGATCCATCTGTTGCCCTTCAGAGCCAGGACAGATCAGCTCAGAATAACCTCATACCCTTTCTAGTTGCCATCTCCTGGCTGCGCTGGAGCAGAAATGCAGTCTTGCCCTTTAGATGTTGAAAGTGCCCTCGCGTGGACCCTGTGGAGGCTCTTACAGCTAATGAGGTTGCATACTTTCCCCACAAGTGAAGCAGAGAAAATTCTTGTGGGTCTGGGGTCTGAAGTTCTAGTTACAAGGTTTGTACATGCTTTGTCTGGGCCACTTCACTTTTTTTTTTTTTTTTTTGGCCATGCTGCACAGCATGTAGGATCTTTGTTTCCCCAGCCAGAGATTGAACCTGCACCCTCTGCATTGGAAACATGGAGTCTTAATCACTGGACCACCAGGGAAGTCCCTGTTTGGGCCACTTCACTTTCTAGTCCTGCCTTGAGGTGATTTATTCCCACTCTTAGCCCCTCTCCTCATGACCCTACCCACTTCCATTTCAAACATTTCACAACAAAAGTGGGTTTATTTCTAGTCAAAATAGTCAGATCATCAATCAGCAGATAGGATGCTCACTGGCTTACCAAGTACTGCTTATATGTACACATCTTATCTACAGGAGAGGGTCCAATTATCAGGTCACCTGAATGAGATTTGTGTCTAATGTTGATTTTTATACTTTCACAGAAAAGTGATTGATGCCAATCAAAGAGAAGCCTGGGTTTCTAACGACACCTACTGGGAGCTGCGAAAGGACCCTGGGTTTAGCAAAGTAGACAGCCCTGTTCTTTGGTAAACTGGGCATATAGAGCTAGCCAACATAACACGCTCTGAATGAATGAATAACTATGCACAATTATGTTTCTTAGAGCTCCGTGTGGTTTCTGGGTCGACTGAAAACTGACCATTTGCTTTTCTATTCATCTTTATAATAGACTTTCAGAAGTGCATTAGACAAGGCCCCTAACCACTTTCAGATCCTTTCTGTTTTGCTGCAACCATATTCCTTAAAAAACATCCACACCCTCCTCGAAAAGCATAAAAGGAGCAGAATATAAAATCTGAGGTCTGAAGAGTCTATAAAGAAAAACAAACTGTAACTGGTGCTTAAAGCTGATCCAGAGAGTTTAAAGCAACATGACATATGAACCACGCATTTGGTCCTTTTCTGGAAGCGCCATCCCCTCATTGCAGGAGCTCCTGGGCCACAGCAGTCAGCTCAGATGTCGAGTGTGTCTGTTTGATGTGGTGTACTTGTGCTGGCCTTGTCAAAAAAGACGATGCTTTTTTGACATCGTGATGCTTCTCAGAACCTGTTCCATCTGTACGCCATTGTTCATGCCTTAAGAAATGCAAAGATGTACAATAAGTCATTTTTTAAATGTGTGCCCCTAGGTTTATGTGAAGGACAGATGTTTTGAATCATGGCATGATTCACTTTCTGGGATCAGAAGAATTATGAGACTAACTCAAATGGATTGAAAAAAGTAAACAACATGTGCTTTACTTTGATATATTGGTTACTGTATCATATGTCTGAAGGGCAAGAAGGAAAAGGTGTGCTAAGTAGATCTCTGTATTCAGTTGCTCGTCAGTTTCCTGTCCTGCGTACAGTTAATAAACCATCCCTCTTCCACCTAACCTCCCAGTGTGCCCTATTATTTGGCAATATCCGTATTTGATTTGAACACTCGGCATCAGTGTTAAAACTTTGGAAGGAAATAACAAAAAGCATATGGAATTTGTCTGTGGGCTTAGGAGTACTGTAAACACAACTAATTTTGAGTGAAACACAGTGTAACCCACATGTGTCCTGTGCCCAACCCATCGGCACTGTTGGAATTCCACTGGGAACAGACGTGAGACCACTAGAAGCTTATTTGCAATGTTTAAATGAGTTCTATGCAAATTCATATTTCATATTCTCATCAAGTGTTTCTGTATGATACATGACCACATATTAAACATTTACCTTGCTATTGGCAGAGATATAAAACTTAAGCTAAGGAATTTATCCATCCCAACAAAAATGGGGGGAGGTGAGGGACAGAAATGTGTTTTGAGTACTTCAGGATTTGTTTTTTCCTCCACTAATATATAGAGGCTTTTGTAGTAACTTGCATTAGTATTCCTGAGTTTCTGCACATAGATAACTATTTAAATGCCTATATATTTTTTTAAAAATCTCTTTAGAGATTTTCCTAGAGAATTATAAAATCATGTATATTTTATTCTGTTACGTTTTTATTCTTAGACTCTTACCATCAGATTTTACGTGTTATTTTAATCTCTGATAACAAGGTTACTAACATCTTACATTTTGTTATGAGGTGTTGATTTTAGTGTTGTTTCTCCCACTCAAAGCATTCCTAGTAATGGCTATTCCACTATCAAACCAAGACTGCTGAGAGCATAAGGGAAAACTCTGAAGTCTCCACTAGGTGGAGCAAGTTTTAGTTATCCTGAAACTCATTCCTCCTTTTATCTTAGTCCATACGTTATATGTACAGCATGCACTGGTTTAGAATGAAATTTCATTGTCAAGCAAACTCCCTAATCCATCACTAGCTCTGAGCATGTAAGCAACACCCTCCCTCGGTGTCTCAATGTCTTTAATTCCTATTTTAAGTCTTGGGTGCCTTCCCGCATAGTAGTAAAATTTCCCTTATTATCAATTCTTTTTCTGCTCATTCATCTTGACGTTCTTTTATCTGCATCCTGAGATATATGCCTTTAATTTTAATTAGAATTTAATTAGAATTCTTTTGACTTCCTCAGAGAGGTATGTTCTCCCATGATTGGTAAAACTTTAGATACTGTTTACAGTGCTTCTTGTCTGTATTTACTAGCACTTCCCTGAAGAGTCTCCAGATTTTAGCCTAAAGGTAAGGAACGAATTCTGCAAACAAAGGTACTACAAATAGGAAGATACCACAAGTAGGAAGGTGAGGCACCAGGTGACCAACGATAGTATCAATCAGGCAGCTGGAAGAGGACCCAGGAGGGAAGCAACTACTGTACCTCACAGTGAGTTTTAATTAAGAAAGAGAATAACTAGTAGAATGGACCTTTACTACCTAATAAGTTAAACAGACAAATCAGGTAGGTGAATGTTGGTCAGAGCTAACCTGAAACTCTGACTAGGATTTCAAGATGAGAATGAGAAGAATGTCAAATTAATTAAAATCACCACATTCTTTATAATGTCCCAGATTTATAATTTATTTTGAGGTTCTGATATCCCCATTAGAATTCGAGTTCAAGTGAGCAATTAAGTTTTAGGTAACGCTCCTATAATACCTGATTCACAAGTCTCCCCATCAAACATTCATACCAATGTAATGGCCCCATCCCCTATTTCTTTCTCACTTTTTATTTATTTGATGGTTACAGAATTGTGACACTTATTCTGTTCGGAATTTTCATCTGCATAATTTGGGGGCTTTTGAGACTAGTTTAAACAGCAAAAGGATAGAACAGATATTAGGTCATTCTTGATAAAACATGACTTATTTCTTAGAGTTTTATATAAACCTTTTTATTTCAGGGGCACTTTTTTTTCCCCTAAAGCAATCTAGGATAGAAGTGGTCTTAATATATCTTTATACCTCCCCTGTGATTTACTGTAAGCTCCTTCATGTTTTTGAGCTGGTCATTAAGGAAAGCAGTAAGTGATGATGGTCCTATGGATGTGGCTAGGCAGAACAGATTGATGGCACACACCAGCATGCATAGAGGCCGACCTGAAACTAATTATTTTGCTACCCAGGGTGCAAATTTACTCTCAGATTTTACTGTTATTTTATTGGGTTGTTTAATTAAGTCATTATTTTTCATGGGTTACTTGAAATTCCAGGCAGTCGTAAAAATAAACCTCATTTGAGATACCTTTTAATATTACACATCAATTATATGTGACATAAAAACTACCAAATGTATTTTGGTAAGAGAAACCAAGGAGTTTTTCATACAAGGGATGCCACGTTGTGGATTTTCTAAACCTTTTGCTGCTCTTCCTCATTCTGGCCCCAGGACTTTTAGCGATTCCACTAATCAATCATTACGTTGGGTCCTGCCCCCAAGGAGCACTGGAGGGCGGAGTTAAAGAGGAAACTGAGCCGACTGTTTTGCTTAGTTCTGATTACACCCTTGGCTGGAGAAGGGTTTATAATCATAATCGAATGTACATTTTGTTAGTACCTTGTGGATTATCCATTTTGTCTAATCTTGTTCTCTGTCATCCAGATAATGAAGTGTGGGAGCAGAGCTCCTCACACACCAGGGGTTGTAATAAATGTTTGCACTTGACTGAGTTGGTATATTATGACTGTGGCAAAGTAAATAAAGTTTGTGTACAAAATATTTATTTCTATGGGAACCATTATGTTCAGGATATATGAAATGTATCTAATTAAACAATTATGAATCTATTTTGTGCTCTAGAAATATTCTTTTGGAGGAGAGATGGAAAAAATGTCATTGGAGCTAGGATTAAAATGTGTGGATTTTTTTTTTCTTTTTTTTTCCAGAAAGCTTCCCAGTCATTTAGAAATAGTGCTTATCATACTAGGATTAGATTCTCTAAGTTTTAATTGAATTTCTTTTGTGAAATTGATACATCTAAAATATATATCACATGAATCATGCTGTTAAACCTGACTTTAATACATAATTTTAAGACTGAATTGTGACTGAATTGTTAAACCTTTGCTGAAGCCTTCGCTATTAGAGAAAATGGCAAATTGTTTAAGAAAGGACTAGCTTTAATTTTTCCAAAATGTATCTAAAGAAGAATGAATTTTTCAGCAATTGCTGTGCTGAGTCAGCATTCCCAACATCTTAAGCAAATGAGCCCCACGATTAAGGCAGCTTACAGGTGGCAGTATGCTGCTACCCAGGGTGCAAATTTACCCTCAGATTTTGCTGGTTTTTAATTGGCTTTTTAAAAAATTAAGTCATTATTTCTCATGGGTTACTTAAAATACCCCATAATTTCCAGCTTACATGCCTGTCAGTCATATGCATACTTCTGTTTTCCAAAACAACTATCTTGATTCATTTTCTCTTTCCCTCTGATCCTGAAATGGTGAGGGGCAGGGATACATGTGTCTGTTCTTTTGCACTATGTCACTGAGTGTTTATAAAATATGCAACATTTATGCACAGTTGCAGGGTAGTATATCAATATTAGAACCACTGCATTTAGCTCCGTGGAACACTATTAAATGTTCATGGATTAAAAATTACCCCATAATTATGTATTATTAGTTTCCTCGGTATCTCCAGATTGGTAGGAAAAAACATAAAAAAGGAATGCTTCTATTTTCTGCAAAAAAATTGTTTTTTATCATTTCTTCCTTCTAAATATAAATTAGGACAATTTTGGAAAGAGGACTATCAAGTTTTCATAAAGCAAAGTATAATCCTATTTGAGTTCTACCTGTTTCTCTTACTTTTAATTAATGGGGTAAGCACAACTTAACACTGTTAAAGACAGAATAGGGCTTCCCTGGTGGCGCAGTGGTTGAGAGTCCGCCTGCTGATGCAGGGGACACGGGTTCGTGCCCCGATCTGCGAAGATCCCATATGCCGCAGAGGGGCTGGGCCCGTGAGCCATGGCCGCTGAGCCTGCACGTCTGGAGCCTGTGTGCCACAATGGGAGAGGCCACAACAGTGAGAGGCCCGCGTACCACAAAAAAAAAAAAAAAAAAAAGCATTTAAAGACAGAATAATGCTAAAACTATCACTTCTTTTATCCTAGGTAGCAACTCCCCACCCCCTTTAATTATCTTCATTCAGTTATTTCTTTAGGAAATAATGTGGCTGCTAGAAACTTTTTTTTTCAGTCATTTCAAGCTTATTTTAAAAGTTTTATTGAGGTGTCACTGACATACAATAAACTTTACATATCTGAACTGTACAATGTGATACATTTTGACATATGCATATACTCTTGACACCAGCACCACAATTACAATAGTGGACATATCCATCATCACCAATCGTTTCCTCTGCCCCTTTCTAATCCCTCTCTCCTCCCCCTCCCCATGCTTCACCCCGAGGCAATCATTGATCAGCTTTCATCACTTTTCAAAATCTGTCTATTTTCTTGTATTAATTGCATATGGAATTTTTCTAGGAGGCTGTATGCATATGGGAGAAGTATGCCTCTAAACCCCTCCCATGCCCCTACCCCAGTATCCACCATCAAATAATAATATATTGCAAGAGATGCTCAGTAAGTCCTAGGTTTGGTAACCCAGTAAAAACTTTAGATTTGAAATACTTAGAAAACAATGAACTATTTTTCACATCAAAATAGCCATGTAAGTTAATTAATTCATTTCCATCTTTTAGGGGTCCAAAATAATGGTAACACTGAACTTGCCGGCAGTGCTGAGGAAGCCCGGGGAAGTGGTTTTCTCTTGTTTGTAATGAAAGAATACCTGACAAAGCCGTGGGAATCCAGAATGACGGCTCTTGAAATAACGTCATGTTGATGAGGAAGAGAAGGGAAGTAGCCTACTCTGAGTTACGTATTGTTGGCCTCCCCAGCCCCACTTTTAGGTCACAAACATTTGAAACTTCCAGAACTCAGGAAGGCTGCTTTTCCATCTCTTAAAATCTTCTCACTCCCCATCTGGAAATAAAGTTGCTAAACCTGATTTTGAAAAAGAAATGGAAATGAAGTGCCTGGAATCCAGTGAACTTCCTGCCATAGGCTGCTGTGCAAGTTGAAAGCTTATTCTTTATATCCTGCCCCCCAAAGCCTGTTGCTCAAAAGTCAAACCTTCCCAGAGACTGTCAAATACAGCATGATTGACATTAAATGCGAATGAAGAGAAAAGGCAAGAATGAATAAAAGAGAAATGGGATCTAGGAAACAAAAGTAGGTTCTCTAAGTGGGGCGGGGATCATGCTCCTCGGGGCGGGTGTCTGGTTCGATCCCAGGGGGCCAAGTTATTATCTTGGTTGTTGGTTTACGTGCAGATTCCTGACCTTCCCTCGAAAGACTCTGAGTCCATACATCTAGGGTGTGGACCCAGAATCCGCGTTTTAACAAGCACCCTCAGCCCCCAGGGAATCTTGCGGCTGACAGGGACTCTCCAATGAGGGTGCGCTGGCCTAACCTCCCACTCCTTCGCCCCTGTTTATTGTTTTTCTCATAGTGACATTCAAGTAGTCGCCAAGAAAGTCTAATTCAAGAACCGGAAACTGCCTAGAACTCAGTAACTTGTGACTCACTCTGCCATGTGTGGCTTCTCCTCACTTTTGTGACTTCTGTCCTTCTGCCAGGGCTGTCATGAAGGTGGAGAGTGGGGAGGGCCGAACTCTGAAACCTACAAGATGAGATTGTGTTACTCCAGAGCCCTACAAGTGTGTTCTGGAGGCATCTAACCAGCCCACGCAACCAGAATTTACTCTTCAAAGCTGAGGGTCAACCTCCCCTGCCCCACCTCCCACTCCCATTTACACCTGGTCTGTGTCTCCAAGGGGAGTTTTGTTTTGTTTTTAATTTTCTTTGGCGGCGCTGCATGGCATGTGGGATTTTAGTTCCCTGACCAGGGATCGAACCCTGCCCCCTACAGTGGAAGCGCAGAGCCCTAACCCCTGGACCACCAAGGAATGCCCTATTTATTTTTTTAACTTTATTGAAGTATAGTTGATTTACAATGTTGTATTTAACTTCTGCTGTACAACAAAGTGACTCAGTTATATATTTTTTCATATTCTTTTCCATTATGGTTTATTACAGGATATTGAATATAATTCCCTGTGCTATACAGTAGGACCTTGTTGTTTACTCATCCTATACATAATAGTTTGCATCTGCTAATCCCACACTCCCAATCCTTCTCTCCCCCACCCCCCTTCCTAAGAGGATTTTTTAAATTGGCTAATGGGGCCTGGCAGGTGGAAGCCACAGGGAAATTCTGTGGCAAAACATGCTTTGATCACCTGACTGATATTTTTATAATGAGGTCTAGCCGCAAATTCTTTTATCCAGATCAGCTTCTTCCCTGAAAATAATATATTTTAAACTTTTCATTGGAAAAAACTTCACTGTGAAATTACTCTGCTTATAATTGAAGGTATAAAGGCATTAGTCATGTAGTGTTCATTTGCATATGGTCATTTTGAGAGAGAAAAATTAAATTTTATCATATATTAGTGATAGAATTTCAGGCAACTTTCTACAGAAAAATAGCTTGCAGTTAAATTTCCTAATGAAAGAGTAATTATCCACTGAAGAAAATTGTCGATTCTGTGCCACCTCAAAATAAGAGTTGTAGTCTTCAATGCATGTTGTATACTAGAACGTTACATTTATAAGAGCACAGAAAACAGTAAATTTTAAATAAACTATATGAAGAGTCTTGTTTTTTATGAATAGTATGTTCTAATGACCTTTCCACAGAAGCAGTAAAGATTTTTACCTCTAGCGAGACTTCAAGTAGCGTGTAAAGAAGATTGAGTGCTTATTCTGACTACATTTCCAGCCCTTTTTTCATGTAATAACAATGTAGAAACTGTTTTCAAATCAAACACCAAAACACAGGGCTTTTCTCTGAATTTTGAACATATTTATATTAAAAGACTCAGAAAGCTGGTTTCAGTTTTCTATTTGTTTCTAGATTACAGGAGTAAAGCTGTAGTTCATGAGGACTGCAGGAAACCCAATATCACACAGATCAGGGTTTTCCATGGCTGGTCTCTGGGGAAAGCCCCTAGGGGTTAGCTTTCACTCATCCAAGTTCTCCCTCCCTTCAGAAAGAGAGTTTTCATAGGGAATATTTTCTTTCACAAGTGAAAGCACTTCCAATAAAGTGAATAGTGTATCCTGGTCTTTGTATGCATTGTAAGTAGAGGATTTATCAGTCTTGAGCTCCAAGTCTCTAATTTGTTATAAAGAAGTGTAGGAAGAAATAATTTCAGAGGCAGTGTCAAAGAAAGCAATATACCAAACGTTTGGGTCACTAGAATCCCCAAATCAGTTTCTTCTAAAACAAATATTGACAGTCGACCTATTTTAATCCTGCTGGAATATGTTAAACACATAGGCCCTGGTGCCATTCAACAGCCTGGTCCACTCTGGTGAATTTATAAGGTGGTGCACAGCCTCATCCCGACACTGTCCAATCACGGAGATGATCTTCTCATATCCCCTCCTGGAAATGTGTTCCTAGTATTATTCTGAGAAGCTTTGATGTGAGTTGCAGGAGTGCACAAAGAAATCCTTCTGTCTTGTGTCCTTTTCTGAAAAGTATATACAATAGAACTTCTTAGCTTAGATGGACAGAGGGATGGAGGGAGAGAGGGAAAGAGAGGGAGAGAAAGACTGAGAAAATGATAAGAACTCAAGATGTCAAAGAAATGCCCTGCTCCTTGCTGTATGTAATAAAGCAACTGGAAAGCAAATTGAAAAAAAGCAAAGGGACACAGTAGATGAAACTTTTATTTGCATAGTCTGTGATTATATAATCACGGCTACCATAAGTCAGTTCCCTAGTCCAATTACAAAGTCATGTCATAGAATTAACCTCTTATGAGTGCCCATAGCCCCAGTTACATTACACTATTGCTGGCTTGTAGGTAGTCCTTTCTTGGTTTAGTTTTAGCTTCCTGGGTACAAAATTTGAATGGCACACTGGGGTAAATACAACTGAGTTTGTGATAGCTCATCTGCTCAGAGGGAAAGCCATCAGAGAGTGAGGGTTAAATGTTGACGGCCATTGGTTGGCCTGACTCGGAAGTGCGGAGGCCTCTCTGGCTGCTGCTGGGTAGGTGTGCAGTGTCAACAGCTGCATGCCTGAGGTAGCTGCTTCCTTTGTGTGTAGGCTCAGCTAGCAGGGCTGTTCTTTCCTTTAAACAATGGATTTGATGGGCTTCCTAAATTTGGGGGGGGGAAAGTGAAAATTACAAAAATAAATTCCTACCAGGAAGCTTTCAAGTCTGAAACAAGGTCATCCAAGTGCCAAGTACTTGAGGATAAAAACCAGTGATCACGCTCAGCATTTCCTAATTACTCCTGAAATTGTCCATGGTTTTTAAGTTTACCAAAAGTTTACTTCCCAGGTGCTAACAACTCAGTATTTTAAACCACCCTTCAAACTCCGGTCATTATCTATAGAATCTTAGGAAGACAAATATGAGAATGAGAATTTTTCTTTCAAGAAAATTTAAACCACCTTACATCCAACCTTTCTTCCCAAAGTCTCTCCCCACTGAAGGCTTAATTCTCCACTGCATCTCTCAGAATTTTCTATAGGCTATCACCATACTTTTTGGTTGATATTTTTTTAAGCTTCTTGCCTTTCTTAAAATTATCTTTTAAATCCTCTATTAATAAATCTTGGGCTTCCCTGGTGGCGCAGTGGTTGAGAGTCCGCCTGCTGATGCAGGGCACACGGGTTTGTGCCCCGGTCCGGGAAGATCCCACATACCGCGGAGCAGCTGGGCCCGTGAGCCATGGCCGCTGAGCCTGCGCGTCCGGAGCCTGTGCTCCACAACGGGAGAGGCCACGGCAGTGAGAGGCCTGCGTAAAAAAAAAAATCTTCCTCTAGTCTTTTTTCCCCCATGTAGAATAAAGTACATTTATATTTATGTAATTAATATACTCTCTTCAAAATGTACTAGTCATTTTGTGAGGTCTCTGTGGTTAATTCTCTAAAGTATTCCAAAGGCATTTATCCTTGGTGTACAGAGTAAAGGAAAATGACAGAAGAAGCTTCTTCATTAACCCTGCTACAATTCTGGGCAAATGATGTTCAAACTGAGATAGGCTTGGACCTGGGACCTGGGACTCTTTACTGGAGTGCCTCCACCTGGACAAATGTCTCCTGCAGCAACAGAATACAGAGAAACTATAAGGGACTAAAAGTAACTGCCTGCATGCACAGTTGGGGCAAATTATGAACAAAGAGATACAAAAAGGCCAAAACCCAACTGACACTTCTGAGGAGCCGGGAACAAAAGCCGGGTACTGCGAATGATCCCTGCTCACAGCACCACGAAGGAGGTAGGCGGACTACCTAAGCCGCCCCTCTGGACCAACCCACCTATCTGTCCCCACCCTCATCCCATTAAGGAACCAGGTGGACCCCCTTCAGGGCGCGAGCAAGGGCACCTGTTCCTTGTTTTCACTCCTTCATGCTACAGCATGAGTCCCAATAAAGCCTTGCCTGAATTCCTTGTCTGGCCTCTTATCAATTTCTGTTGACTAATAGGTCCAATGACCCTTGTCGGTAACAAAACCAAGACTGGGTCTCAGTGATGCTTTTAAATACCATCACTTGTGTCACCAATGTAGGTGTGCACCAGCCTTTAGATTTTGTACATTTACTTCTAAGAGGCACCTGCATATGCAGGCACCTACCTAGGCGGCCACACAGGAGGATGGCATTCCCAGCGTGGCTTCTTCCATCAGTAATGTTCAGATTCATGCTATCAGCCCCAAGAGGTCAGCTATTTTCTAAATTCCTCACAATTTTGCCAAACATAGTTCACGATACTTAGTGAAACATTCCAAACTTTTTTATTTTGTTCAGTGCAAAAGATGTTTTTCCACAGTCTAGCTGAATTGGTGAAGTTGCCTAAAGCTAGTATTATGTGAGAAGCTATATGATCAGGCCTCTCAAGATGGCTGTACTCTTGCTCTCAGTCCATCCCCTGCTCCATCAATGTCTGCTTCACCTACGCCCAACTCACCTGACTGACCTTCCTACACACTTGCACCAGGCCCCAGCTAGTGATTGTTCTAATCTTTAGATCAGAGTCTCTACACCTGGAGAGCTTATCAAAGGCATGGTGAGGGGCGGGCTCCTCTGCTAGTTTCCCTGGTAACCGATGAGCCAAGCTGACGTCAATTCCGCCTATAACAGGCAAGCTCCCCCCACCCTCTGGGAGCAAAGATGGCCGCTACTTGCGCACACGGTGGCGGGTCCCTCGGGGACGTCGCTTGAGACAGGTAAGCAGCCCCCCTACCCCACCCCAACCCCCGTTCGCTAAACCACTGGTGTCTCTGTCGCTGACTCCAGCTCTCCCTTCTGCCTTGAGTCTGGACAAGTACAGGGCTTGCAGGCCTGTGAGGTGCAGCTCAACAGAAGCCCTGAGGTTATTGATTTAGATGCTTTATCTTTCATTTGTTAGCATCTGGGACAAATCCTGACAACAAATCCATGCAGGTATATTATGCGCGCTTCAAATTTGACAAATTCTGGAAAAGCCTATCTGTCCCCAAAGTGCCGTCTCACATTGTACTGGCTTCTCAGTAGATTTGGGGAACCATAAAGAAGAAAATTTCCTTTTTTCTAGTCAGTGGGGGAAATTTGCAAAACTGCTATCTCATGGATGACATTAGTGCTTTTAGATACATCCTAGACTCCACTTCTATAAAGTACAATTATACTCAAAACCTAGGCCTGTACCTGTATTAGTTTCTTACTGGTGCTTTAACAAGTTGCCACAGACTTAATGCCTTAATACAAAGATATTTATTCTTTACTGTATTCGAGGCCAGAAGTCCAAAATGAGTCTTTACAAGGCTAAAATCAAGATGTTGACTGGGCCGGTTGCTTTTGGAAGCTCTGGGGAAGAATCTGTTCCTTGTCTCTTCCAGCTTCTGGTGGCTGTCTGCATTCTTTGGCTTGTGGCCACATCTCTCTAATCTCTGCTTCTGTAGTCAAATTTGCCTCCTCTCTTTTATTAAAATGCTGTGATTTCATCTAAGGCCCACCCAGATAATCCAGGATAATCTCCTCAACTCAAGATCCTTAATGTAATTATCTGCAAAGTCCCTTTTGCCATTTAAAGTAACATTGACAGATTCTGAGGAATAGAACAAGGACATCTTCGGGGGTGTTATTCAGCCTACCCCAGTGGTATTCACAAAGCAGGAGGAGGTGAGTTGCACAGTGCAAAGGTGGGGGAAGTTTAAATGCTGTCGTTAAATAACATGGGATTGAATATTTAGCCAGTTGCTAGAGCTGAGACATCTAAGATGATTCTCTTACAAATCTGTCATCTTTACTTAAAACAGCGCTTGGCATATTGTACATATGCAAGAAATATTTATTGAATGAATAAATGAATACAGCTCCACTTGGAGCTTGCAGACAGAAGAAAATGAAAGTATCTGAAGAAAATAACTTTGAATTTTTTCATTACATTAAAATCATGCAAGCAAGTCTGTTTTGAAACTATTTTTAATAAAGGTTTCCATGAAAATGATTAATTCAGTTAAATGGGAAAATAAAACAGGTAACAACTGGAGGGGAAACCAGTTGTTTCCATTCCTCACAGACTCATCCAGTAAGGCATATAACTCTAAAGACAGAGAAAGCGGGAACATAGAAAACCACATAGATGGCCTGTCTCTAGCTTCTTCTTTAGGTTTTTCCATCACACTGTACTGCATCTGGTCACTATTATAATGATGAGTGACTAAAGGTATCATTTAAATTTAGACTCATGTTAGTGCAATGACCTGGATGACTTCAGCAATTTCAGGTGGCCCTAAAATGATCTGACTTTGGAATAACAAAATCCTATCTCAGCTAAACCCTGGTTTAAAGCAGTATGAAAACCAGAATCCTCTAATGTACTTAACTTGAAAGGAGAAGAATATTTGTTTTCAATGGAAAAGTCCAGTTGTTTGTCAATCATAAAATCCTTCTCTCAGCCCTCCTCTCTAAACAAACTCACCTTCTATTCTCATTAGCACGTGAACTTGTTGCTTAAATGAGCCAGTTGAGATTTAAAAAAAAAAGGTACCTTCTCATCAATTTCATCCTTGGGGAGCAGGAGGAAAATGTCACAAAAAAACACAAAAGAGCCTGTATGAATCTGAAATAAAGCTCTTATTTAAGAGTGAGAATATAGAGATGTTATGGAAACTCCCTGGGAGCAAGTACATGCCTGTACACCCGGCTAACGACATTCTTACACAAATCGGAATTGACAGGGAATATGTCTTCTGTGCTGAGGCCAGAGCTGGGAATGGTTAGTGCTGAGTGAGTGGCATCTGTTGTCTACCACCAGAGGTAGAAATCTGAACACTTCTGCCAGTACAAGTGGGTTCTGTTTTGATGACCTGTTAGTGAAACAAAAATACTGATGTTTAAAGGTAGTGGGTTTTTATTTTTCTGTTACATGTTTTCCCTTGGCAAAAATCCAAACAACGCGAGAGTCTTCAAAAAGCATTTCTAAATGATAACAGAGAATGTAAATCTGTACTTTTTGAGACTTCAAAAAGCATTTCTAAATGATAACAGAGAATGTAAATCTGTACTTTTTGTCGTCCACACTACCTTTGCCACCTGTATATTACTGCTCATAGCCATTGTATTAATGCATTTATCTGTGAGGGCTCTTTATTCCAAGTGGTTGTCTTTCCTTGATGAGTCGTCAAAACATGAAATAGGAATTTTCTTGCCATGTTACATAACGAGACAGATTCTTCAGGTTCTGCTGTGACCACTTATCAATGTTTAGAGAAATTAGTAGGTACCATTCAATACTAGGAAGAAAATTTTACTATTAGGTGAAAAATCATTCATAGAATTCAAAGGTTGATAGAAAAGGATTTGTATAGCAGTAACCAGGACTAAAAGTTAAGTACTGAATTTCTGTTTCTCAGTAAAGTTAATGAAGAATATGTAAATTGCGGGCTTCCCTGATGGCGCAGTGGTTGAGAGTCCGCCTGCCGATGCAGGGGACACGGGTTCGTGCCCCAGTCCGGGAGGATCCCACATGCAGCGGAGTGGCTGGGCCCGTGAGCTATGGCCGCTGAGCCTGCGTGTCCGGAGCCTGTGCTCCGCAACAGGAGAGGCCACAACAGTGAGAGGCCCACGTACCGCTAAAAAAAAAATAAAAAAAAAAAGTAACTTGCATAAAACGTTATCAACATTTACCATCCACCATTGGTAATTTCATCTACCATGACATCAGTGACCATACTGTGGAAATGGATGAAGACCATCCACATGAGCACAAAGGCTATTTATTCAGAGGTTGCTATATAGCAGGGGAGCCACCATCACTTGCCTTTGGCAGAAACCCAAAGGCAGATAGGAGGGTGGGAAAGTTCTATATTGAAAAATTTTTTTCAGATATGCTTGGATTGGAAATTGTTGACATGGGGAAGATGGAGGTATGCTAACTAGAAGCAGTATATCCTACACGTTTAGCTTGGGAAGTATATTTGGCTTTCTTTGGATGGTCCTGAGTTGGAAATCGAGGCAAAAATGAGGAAGCTGGCAGCCATTGACTGAGTCCTGGCAGTTCTGGGCTGATTGCTGCAGAGGCTGTGGGTGAGAGTTCTGTTGTCATATGTGGTATGGCCATTGTCTGTTTGTCCATTCAGTCTCTTAACATGAAAACCAGAATATGAAAAAAAAAAAAAGCCAGAAGATTCAAATCTGCTGAAAAGGCATCAGCATGCACTTGAAAAGTTAGTTGTTATTTAAGAAAGTCATGCCTGAAGACAATGATTTAACACACGCATCAGCAAAAGGTGCATTTTCACATCACTATGTGAAGCATAACTTTCATTCAGGTCACATGTATCTACTTCTAAATTACTTTTGCTCATATTGAGTCCAACTTTCTTACATGTACACTAACACATAGCAATAGCTGTTAGTGTGTTGGCTCCATTAGCAAAAGAATTTTGTATATAATTAAAATAATGTCAATTTTTAAAAATTGAAGTATAGTTGATTTACAATGTTTCAGGTATACAGCAAAGTGAATCAGTTATACATCTATCTATGCATCTATCCTTTTTCAGATTCTTTTCCATTATAGGTTATTACATAGTTCCCTGTGCTATACAATAGGTCCTTGTTGTTTATTTTATATATAGTAGTTTGTATATGTTAATATCAAACTCCTAATTTATTTCTCCCCCGCCCCCCCTTTCCTCTTTGGTAACCATAAGTTTGTTTTCTATGTCTGTGAGCCTATTTCTGTTTTGTAAATAAGTTCATTTGTATCATATTTTAGATTCCACATATAAGTGATATCATATGGTATTTGTCTTCCTACTTACTTGATTTAGTATGATAATCTCTAGGTCCATCCATGTTGACGCAAATGGCATTATTTCATTCTTTTTTATGGATGAGTAATATTCCATTGTGTGTGTGTGTGTGCGTGTGTGTATATCACATCGTCTTTATCCATTCATTTGTCGATGGACACTTAGGTTGTTCCATGCCTTGGCTATTGTAAATAGTGCAAAATAATGACAACTTCATACCAGTGTCATAAGACGCTTCACATAGAAAATCAATTGAAATAATTCCAAAAGTAGTTGTTTTTCATCCAACTCGTGTAATTGAAGTAAAGCATTTAGGAGTTAATTATGTCAAAAGTGAAATATCGGGCTTCCCTGGTGGCGCAGTGGTTGAGAGTCCGCCTGCCGATGCAGGGGACACGGGTTCGTGACCCGGTCCGGGAAGATCTCACATGCCGCGGAGCGGCTGGGCCCGTGAGCCATGGCCGCTGAGCCTGAGCGTCTGGAGCCTGTGCTCCGCAACGCGAGAGGCCACAACAGTGAGAGGCCCGCGTACCACCAAAAAAAAAAAAAAAAAAAAAAAATCACAGTTTTCCAATGGTTATATTCTACTTTTACTATATACCATCATTTGAATTTTAATATTTTTGAGTAGTACTTTGAAGTACTACTTTGTAAATCATTCTAGGTATCTTGCAATGGTATCAAACATTTTTATAACAAGTTCTCTAAATTTTGGTTTCACTTTGCTCAAAATCAATTGGAAATTGTTAATCTAAATATTCAATGAGTAGACTGCCAAAAACTTCAGCTTTTGAAGTTTTCAGTGAGTTGCAATTATTGAAAAGAAAACTTCCAAACAGGAAGACACTGAATTTTATCCCTTCAAGCACAAGGAAGGAACTGAACAAATAGAATGCTGAGAGCTCAAACAATGTAGATGTAACTTTTAAATTCTCTAACTGAGCTTTGGAGCATCTGGACTTGTAAGAAGAACCTTTACATTTTTTTATCTGAATGGAATGAACGAGAACAACCAATCGTTTTGCAGCATCAAAATCTGGCAAAATTTTCTAAAGAATTATAGAGACCATTTATTGGACACATTTTGTCTTATAAATCCTTTTTGTTGCTTAAGGCAATAGGATGGATAACAAAGGGACAGTACCTGTGAAAATATTGTGCTGAAATTTTACACATTTCACAACGAAAACAGTGTTATATTTTTTTTTCATTGCGGTACGCGGGCCTCTCACTGCTGTGGCCTCTCCCGTTGTGGAGCACAGGCTCTGGCCGCGCAGGCCCAGCGGCCATGGCTCACGGGCCCAGCCGCTCCATGGCATGTGGGATGCTCCCAGACCAGGGCACGAATCTGTGTCCCCTGCATCGGCAGGCGGACTCTCAACCACTGCACCACCAGGGAAGCCCCAGTGTTAGATTTTAGAATATCCTCCATTTAGAATTTGCCCCAAATTACCAAGTACCTCAGCAGTTGCAGAGAAAGTAGTTTCTCAATTGAAAATATTATGGTCTATGAGGAAGAAGCAATTGAAGATGTCAACAATCTAAATGTACTTATTGTAAACTGCAACTTCAAAGAATATTGTAGGCAATTTTAAGAAAAAAGAATGAAAAATATTAAGACCATACTAAAAAATACACATTTCAGAAAATGTCTCTCAGTGTGTCCAAATTTCCTTTTTATAAGGAAACCAGCCAGATTGGATTAGATTTAACTTACCTCTTAAAAGGAATTATCTTCAAATACAGTCACATTCTGATATTCTGGGGGTTAGGACTTTAACATATGAATTTAAGGGGGACACCATTCAGCCCCTAACAATATCCAAAGTAGTTGAAATTAGGGTCTCAAAGATATTTGTACACCCATGTTCATAGCAATATTATTCACAATAGCCAAAAGGTGGAAGCAACCTAAGTGCCCATCAGCAGATTAATAGATAAACAAAATGGAGTATGTATGTACCATGGAATATTATTCAGCCTTAAAAAGGAAATACATTCTGATACGTGGTACAGCATGGATGAACCTTGGGAACATTATGCTAAGTGAATTAAAACAGCCACAAAAAGACAAATGCTGTCTGATTCTACTTACATAAGTCATCTATACAATTTATAGAAACAGAAAGTACGAGGTTGGTTCCCAGAGGCTGTGGGGAGGGAGGAATGGGGAGTTAGTGTTTTGTTTGTTTTGTTTTGTTTTTAATATATTTATTGGAGTATAATTGCTTTACAATGGTGTGTTAGTTTCTGCTTTATAACCAAGTGAATCAGCTATACATATACATATATCCCCATATCTCCTCCCTCTTGTGTCTCCCTCCCACCCTCCCTATCCCACCCCTCTAGGTGGCCACAAAGCACGGAGCTGATCTCCCTGTGCTATGTGGCTGCTTCCCACTAGCTATCTATGGAGTTAGTGTTTAATGGGTACAGAATTTCAGTTTTGCAAGGTGAAAAGAGTTCTGGAGATTGGTTGCACAACAATGTGAACTGTATACCTAAAAATGGTTAAGATGGTAAATTTTATGTTGTGTATACTTTAAATTTAAAAATTAGATGTATATACATGTTGAACCATTGTTAATTTCCTTGTTCTGCTAATGTACTATATTTATGTAAGATGTAACCATTTAGGGACACTGAGTGAAAGGTACAGGGGACCTCTCTCTACTATCTTTGCAATTTCCTGTGAACCTATAATTACTTCAAAGCAAAAGGTTTCTTAAAATTATATTCTTGTGTTGAAAAAAAGGTAAGGAAGTTAGAGACTGCCAATTCAATCTCTTGGACTAGGATAACAGAACTTCATGGAGACAGAAATTAAAACGTTTAACCACAGCCTACCCATGGGGGTAACTTTGATCAGAAAGAAGCTTACATGCTGGGACCCAGCAGGACCAAGTAACCCATATAATGACTATTAGAAGTTATTAGCCATCAAGGAAAGCTGAATTAACAAGCTTTCTCTTTGGCATCGAGTCTTTGGTAATGATGGCCTCCTATTGAGCAAAGTTCCAAACAATATTCCCCTGCTTGTCAAATGCCTAATTTGCCCAACCGTAAACCATAAAACATAGCTCAGATTCTCTCCATGCATATCACCCAGTATCACGCTGTGAGGGCATAACTGGTAGTATTGCCTCTGGCCAAGGCCAGATTGCATCAGCAGGCTTTTCCCTCCAAATTCAGACAGAAGATTTACACTTCCCTTGGGAAAAAGTTAGTCTCCTCACCCTCAAACTGGAATCTAAAAACATCTAAAATTTATGGCTGCAGTGTGTCTCAACTACCAACTCTCTTTTTTCCTTTTAAAAAAAAAAAATTTTTTTTAAATCCCCTACCCGTATCTTGCCCTTCCCCCCTTCCCTCTACCCACTGGTAACTACTAGTTTGTTCTCTATATCTGTGAGTCTGCTTTTTTTTTGTTATAGTCACTAGTTTTTTGTATTTTTTAGATTATACATGTAAGTGATATCATACAGTATTTGTCTTTCTCTGTCTGACTTATTTCACTTAGCATAATGCCCTCCAATGTTCTAACTGACATTTTGTTAAATTTTGTTTTCTTTTTTTGGAAGAAAAATTAAGTCTTATTTATTTTTAAAACCAAATCACTAGGAAAATATATCACAGTCTTGAAGCAGCAAACAGACAGGCTATATTATCGAGTAATAAGTTGGTAAAAACACAAGGTCCTTAATAAAACGATAAGGTGCCAGAACTGGGGCAGGAACAATGCATGTTGCAAAAGTGGTATTTGGTAACGTAGGGCTGTCCCATTTTTTGCTCTAAAGGAGTCACAGCTTGCCCCTGAGTTGCTGACTTTTTCTCCTTTGACCTTTGTGTTGCCAAGGGATTGTTTCAACAGAGCTCTGTTATTACAGGGGGCAAAGTAAGCAATACTGGGTTTAGGCTTTCATTCTACTTGTTTTATGAAAACCAGATTTTTCCAAAGCCAGTACTTCATAACTCTTAATTAAGCAGCTAACAATTCCTCTTTTGCTGTTCATTTCTAATATTGGCATATAGCACAATCACAATCCCCTTTCCCTTCAAGGGTGAGTGTCACTGCAAGATTGTCTTGTCACTCAGCTGACTCTGCTGCAGACAGCCTCAGGGCTCATCATGGCTGCCAGTTAGAGGGAAAGTGTGCTTCCCCTACCAGTATGATAGCACTTCTTATATTTTCGCAGGGTCTCCAGGCTGAAAGATGTCATGTGTGAGAATTTTAAGAAATGTGCATCCACATTTTGACGGCAGAAATGAATATCCGCAAGGACCCTTTCAAAATTTTTATCCAAACTACCTCTCCCAACTCTACATCTTAAAAGTAATTTCATGCCCTTGTATGTAAAACAAAACCAAGCAAAACAAATCCCCAGAAGCCCCCTTTCCCCTTCTAAATTAGTGACCTCATGGATTTTGTTTCCAGTTTGTGGAAAATGTTGTAGTGATCCTTCTGGTAAACAGGAGATTGGCAATAAATAGAAACACCTCTCCTCACATTCCACCAGCTCATAAGCAGGTGAGGTGAACCTGCCAGCCTGCTGGTATCTGTGTACTAAGAGAATCTGGTACCTTGGAGGGCTCTGGTTTGGTACAAGGGAGGCTCCCTGTTGCCAGGAAAAGCACTTGAAATTCAGGCTCACAAAAACTCTCCTGTGCCATCTCTGACCCAAATTTTAGCACCAGGTTTTTCCACTTTCTAGGATTCAAACACAAAGGAACCAGTGTCCAGAGGCAAGTGACATAGGCCTTAAACTTGCTGCCATCCTTAATTTCCTCATTCATAAACTTTCCTTAGAAAACCCAAATCCCCATTCCCCTTTTTAAATACATTCCTGCCTTCAGCCCCGATGGCCAATAGCAGACATCTATTTCCCAATGGTTGAGAGAGACTCCTTCATCTTCTTGGTCATGACTGGGATGAGGTTCACGTGTTCATCCACACACTTGGTCACGCAACTCTCCAGCTGCCGCTTCACCTGAAGCTCTTTACGCCCCGCATCTACTGAATCTTTGGCTTTGTCGTTGCAATGCATAGTGCACCATTCCAGGCGGTCCTGGAACTTCTGCAACTCGCTGGTCACCAGGGCCTGGCGTTGAGCCAGAGGTGCATGGCAGCACTCAATGCACTGGTGCATTTGCTGCATGGTGGCCTGGCTGTCCTCACAACAGCCGGTGATGCACCAGAACATGAGGCCCTGCATCTTCCAGTGTTCTCTCTCTCCATCCTTTTCACCATAGAGTTCACTGCCTCCTGCACTCGGAGCTGCTGCAGCTCCGCCATGACAACCCCACCCTGCTACCTGCAGCGCCGGTGCCCACGTGGACTCCCCTTGTTAAGTGTTTTGAGTTTGTTTTTGTAGGGTTTTTTTTTTTTTTTTGCTGTCTTTTGTTCTCTTTCTTTAAATAAACAAATTGTTTATTTAATAAATATATTAAATAAGTAAATAATACATAAGATTTCAGGCTTCAAAGAGTTGATAATGTTATGGACTGTTACAAGATGGGCAGTTTGAAAATAGTGATATTTAGACCGGTAGGTATACTGGTTTGTCCAGTGGAATATGTTTTTTCTGATCTGGTTAATCAGTATTATGTGATATTATTGCTACCCAGTGCATCGTAGTCCATTTCTATTAAGACCACCACCAACATGTGTGACACAAGTGAAGAAAGTTGCATGAATTAAATTCTATGACTTTTAATTCTGAGCCAAATTCTACGCCTTGAATCCTGAATCAAAGTCTAGAACTTTAAGAGACTTGGATTTATTAGAAGAGTGTGGTGAGAGAAGGGCTTCCTCCCTTTTTTATTTTAACCTTTCTTCTTTTGTTCTCTTCTCTTGTGATTTGATGACTATCTTAATGTTAAGTCTGGATTAATTTTGTGTGTGTGTGTGTGTATCTACGACAGGTTTTTGGTCTGTGCTTACCATGAGGTTTTTATATAGCAATCTGTATATACATGATTGTTTTAAGTTGCTGATCTCTTGATTTCAAATGCATTTTTAAACTCTGCATTTGTACTCTCCTCCCCTCTTGATTACTGTTTTTTTATATTGTATTTTACATTTGTTTTGTGTATCTCTTAACTGCTTATTTGTGGATATAGGTGATTTTAGTACTTTTAACTTTCCTGCTAACTTTGTGTGTGAGCTCACCTCTATTGGTGAGTTTTTCATTTTGTTTCTAGTTGTGGCCTTTTCTTTTTCACCTAGAGAAATTCCTTTACCATTTGTTGTAAAACTGGTTTGGTGGTGCTAAACTCCTTTAGCTTTTGCGTGTCTGTAAAGCTTTTGATTTCTCCATCAAATCTGAATGAGAACCCTGCTGGGTAGAGTATTCTTCTTGTAGGCTTTTCCCTTTTATCACTTTAACTATATCGTGCCACTCCCTTCTGGCCTGCAGATTTTCTGCTGAAAAATCAGCTGATACAGCCTGTGGGTGTTCCCTTGTATGTTATTTGTTGCTTTTCCCTCACTGCTTTTAATATTCTCTCTTTATCTTTAATTTTTGTAATTTTAATTACAGTGTGTCTTGGTGTGTTCCTCATTGGGTACAGAGGTACAGTCCCACACTGTATGGGACTCTGCACTTCCTGGACTTTGGGTGACTTTTTTCTTTCCCAGGTTAGGGAAGTTTTCAGCTATTATATTTTCAAATATGTTCTCAGAATATGTTTCTCTCTCTCTTCATCTTGTTTCAAATAAATATGCTTCTCTCTCTCTTCATCTTCTGGGGCCCCAATAATGCAAATATTAGTGCACTTGATGTCGTCCCAGAGGTCTCTTAAACTGTCCTCATTTCTTTTCATTCTTTTTTCTGTTCAGCGGCAGTGGTTTCCACTACTCTGTCTTCCAGCTCCCTGATCCATTCCTCTGTATCATTTAGTCTACTGTTGATTCCTTCTAGTGTATTTTTCATTTCAGTTATTGTATTCTTCGTCTCTGTTTGGTTGTGCTTTACATTTTCTAACTCTTTGTTAAAAACTTCTAACTTCTTGCGCTGTGCATCCATTCTTCTCCCGAGTTCTTTCATCACCTTTACTCTGGACTCTTTCTCTGGTAGATTGCCTGTCTCCACTTGGCTTAGTTCTTTTTCTGGGGTTTTATGTTGTTCCTTCATCTTGAACATGTTCCTCTGTTGCCTCATTTTTTTCTAAATTGCTATTTGTATTTTTATGTATGTGGTAAGTTAGTTTCTTTACCTTGGAGAAGGGGCCCTCTGTAGGAGACGTCCTATGCATCCCAGCAGTGCTCTCCCCTCTCATCACCCAGGCTCTAGGGATTACCCCTAAGAGGGCTTCATGGGTCCTTCTGTTGTAGTGGGCTGACTATGTGTGTGGTCTGGTAGGTTTGGTTGGCCCCTAACCCTGTTGACTGTCAGGCCCTGCCTTGTGCAGATGCTGCTGGTTAGGGGGGCCTTGTCATGAGGCAGCTGGTTGTGGAATCCTAGGGGGCCCTGGGGCTAGTGCTGGCTCACTGGTGGGCAGAGTCAGGGTCCAGAACACTCCAGAGCTGTTGCCCCCGCCATTGGCAGGTGAAGCCAGGTCCTGGGGTTAGTGCTGGACACTGGTACGCAGAGCCGGGTCCTAGAGCTGGCTTCAGCACCCAGGGATCCCATAGCTGCTGTCAGATTTCTGGTGGGGAGGTGTTGGTTCCTCCCACCAACACCTTGTTGGTCGGGTATGAGGTCCAGGGTGTCCTGAAGCTTGTATTGGCCTGCTAGTGGGCAGGGCCAGGGCCCAGGTGGTCCCAAGTAGGGTCTGGCCTACTGTGGGCAGGCTGAGTCCACAGTCTGTGGGATTGTAGTCTTCTTGGGTCTAGTGTCTGCCCCCTGGTGGTTGAAGCTGGTCTAGAGGTTAGTGTAGGCTTCCTGGAGGGCAGGGCTGGTGCCTGTCCAGTGGTGGGTGGAGCTGGGTCTTGGCCCTCTTGTGGGCAGGGCCGTGTCTAGGGGCATGTCTAGAGGTACCTACAGCCTGTTGGGTGAGGCAAGGTCTTGGCGCTAATGAGCTAGAGGGAGGATCTGAAGATGGCGGCCGCCAGCATCAGTGTTACACAGTAGAATGTGTAACACAGCCAAATATGGCTGCTGCCAGTGTCTGTGTCCCCCAGGGTGAGCCACAGCCACCCCCATCCCCTCACTCCCACCCCCCACCACTACCCTTCCAATCCCCTAGCCCCACCCCAGCCCACCTCTCTGGGAGACTTTCCAAGACCAGCAGGTAGGTCTGGCCCAGGCTCCTAGCAAATTATTGCTTTGCCCTGGATCTGTGAGATTTTGTGTGCACCCTTTAAGAGGTTAGTCTCTCTTTCCCCCAGTCCTATGGGGCTCCAAAAATTAAGCCCCACTGGCCTTCAAAGCCAAATGCTCTGGGGGCTCATCTTCCTGGTGCAGGATCCCTGGGCTGGGGAGCCTGGCATGGGGCTCAGAACTCTCACTCCTATGGGAGAACCTCTGTAGTATAATTATTCTCCAGTTTGTGGGTTGCCCAGGGGTATGGGACTTGATTATATCATGAGTCCACCTCTGCTACCCAACTTGTTTTGGTTCCTTCTTTTTTGTCTTTAGTTGTAGAAGATCTTTCCTCTTTTAACAACACCTGTGTTTACATTGGGCCCATCTGGATAATCCGGGATATTGTCCTATTTTATTTCATTATTATTTTAAAAATTTCTTTATTTTTATTTATTTAGTTTTGGCTGTGTTGGGTCTTTGTTGCTGCACACGGGCTTTCTCTAGTTGTGGTGAGCAGGGGCTACTCTTCATTGCAGTGTGTGGGCTTCTTATTGCGGTGGCTTCTCTTGTTGCAGAGCATGGGCCCTAGGCATGTGGACTTCAGTAGTTGTGGCACGTGGGCTCAGTAATTGTGGCTCGCAGGCTCAGTAGTTGTGGCACATGGGCTTAGTTGCTCCACAGCATGTGGGATCTTCCTGGACCAGGGCTTGAACCTGTGTCCCCTGCATTGGGAGGTGGATTCTTAACCACTGCATCACCAGGGAAGCCCTATTGTCCTATTTTAAAGTCAGCTGATTAGCAACCTTAATTCGCTTTTGCCATGTAACCTAACATATTCACAGGGTCAGGCCTGTGCACATCTTTGAGGGGCCATTATTCTACCTACCACAGACAAGTTTAAAGATTGTTGAATAAATTCATGCTAGACAGAAAAGTGGGCCTTAGGAATTCACTTTTTCATTCTACCAGTATTTATTGAGTGCTTACAAATTATCAGGAACTGTTCCAGGTGCTGCCATTAAAATAGAAAGCAAGGTGGACTGGTCTTTGTCTTCACTGAGTTCACAGTATAGTGTCCATACAGTTATAATATATTTTTTAAAAACTCCTGTTAAAATGAAACAATACAGCAACATAATTAACTTTTACTGAAAATCTTTAGCCCCACTGGATTCATAAAAGAAATTGTCTATAACTGTCTTTTCTTAAACTGTCTTTTCTAAGTATAGAAAAGACAGTTTTCTAACTGTCTTATACTAAACTGTCTTTTCTTTTCCTTATCTGGTTCAATTTCAAGGTTATATAATAGTAGTTGCTACAAAATAGTTGAATCATTTTCATTCCATCTGTTTTTTGGAACAATTCATACAAAAGAGGAATCATTTGTTCTTTGAAACTTTGATTCAACTCATCTCTAAGATTGTTCAGACCTGAGCTTTTTAATTTTTTTTGAGGTTTCCATATCCAGTTCAATTACTTTAATGGTCAGTAGTCTATTCAGATGTCTGGGGTTACATGGGTTACACGTTGTTAACATGTGTCAATTTCATCCAGGTGCTGAAAGTTCTTGCTGCACAGTTGCTCATATGGGTTTACCTTTTCTTAAAATTTTCTGTGTCTGCAATTATTTTCCACTTTTTATTACACATTTTGTTTCTTTGCCTCTTCTCTCTCTAGGATGGTTTGTTTTTCTCTTAACAAATTCTGCCAGAGGTCTGTGTAGTAGGATTGTCTGTGGTTTCACTAATAATCCCCAATATTTTTGCTCTTTTTCTTGATTTTTCTTTTGTTTGCCCTTATGTCCCTCCTTGTTCTCTTTGCTCTATTTGTTAGCCTTCTGTAATCTCTGATTTCTGAGATTATTTTTCTTGTATTTTTATTCAAATATACTTAGAGTTATATTTCTCTTTAGGTACTGCTTGTTGTGTTGCAAAAATGTTCACATGTGGTTTCATGTCATTCAGCACTAAATATTTGGGGACTTTTGCTTATAATTTTGTCTTTAACCCAAATATTACATTGTTTATCTTATTTATTTTTTACCAACCATACATTTAAAAAAATTATTTTCCCCTTTTCCTGTCTTCCATTGGACAAGTGCAAATCTATTTTGCTGGAATGAAGTTGTGTTTCGATTTCTAATCTTCTGGTGGTGTTCCCTAATTATTAAGACTCATTCTTTCCCCAGCAGTTTCTAAACTGTGTACGTTTCCTCCCCATGCCCTCTCCTCCCTCATCCCGCACCCCTTGCACATCTACTATCTTAGTTCCCCGAGGGGCTCACTGCTCCCAGCTCTTCGTTTCCAAGCAGTTGCCACGCCCACTCCAATCCCTTGGGCCAGTCCTCTCGTTCTCGGCCCCAAAGCCCTCCCAGCTCCCCGCCTCCCAACCCGGCGACCCCGCCCCTCAAGGAGCAGTACTCTAGGGCTGCCTTCCCAAGGGTTGCTGTCGGCTAGGAGGGCGGAGTCTCCGGGCCCTGCTCCCGGTTCGTGCCGCTGCTCCCTGTGGCTCGCCCTGGGACCTACTGTCCCCCAGACTCCCGCACCTGCATGTCCTGCCCGACCCCTCCCTTCCTAAAGGATTTCTCGAGGGTCCCGATACATGGAAGCCTGGTCTGCCCCGCGCAGCCTCTCCCATCCCCAGCATGGCCGTCCTGGTCTCTGACATCGTTTGTTGAAAAAGGGAGAGAACGAACGTCAGGCTCACACAAGGCAGGATTGAGCAGTGGTGGCTGAAGAAAGAGCGGCAGCTTGAATTTCAGTTTTCTTGTGAGGAATTTTCCAGAAAAGGTATCTTCACTGTGAAATAGGTATAGTAAATATCGATCTTGCCCTGGTAGTAGCACTTGGCTATGGTTTTTCCTTCAGGTTTTACAATACTGTACAGAGGGGGCCAGTACCAGTCCTTCAAAGGGAAGGTGCTCTGTTGGTAAAGATACCGATTGCCTCCTCTTGGACTAACGGTCACACTGATGAATATGGGTGTTAAAAAAAAAAAAGTTTGTTTCTCACATGAATGAAAAGGAAATTTCCTTTCGTCTATCTCAGGCTCCCTTCAAGAGTAAAGTCAAGGTTACTTAACATGCAAAATTAAATACTGACCTCATTTCAAATGAAATAAAATTCATTGCTTGATCAGCATCCCCTTGGAGCAGTTTATATTAATGGAATTATCTTTTATTACCCGAGTAAATTGATTTAGGATGATACAGTTTACCTAAAAAGCAGTAATATTTACAGGTCCTGAAATTAAATGCTAAGGGAAAACATGATTTCTTTAAACCGGGTAGGGGGACAAGCCTAAGGGAGTTTTACTCTAACGTCTACCACATTCAGTGGACCTTCAGCTTGATCTCGGCTTGGTCATTCTTGCATGAGCTCTGCTTTGCCTGTGATTCCACTCTGAGCTCACTGACCGCGAGAGCACGAAGCAGAAGGTAGCTCATATCTTCTGCCTAAGACTGGGTGTGGTTTGTGAGTGGATGGAATAGTAGTTTGGAGGATTTGAGGAGAGGGGTGGCCCACGTGCTGTGTGTCTTCCCCTAGTGACCAATGTGCTGAAGTTTCTATGGTTCAAGGCAGTTGCTAAGTTTTAAATGATCAGCAACAAGGTAAAGCTCGCTCATGTGAACACATCCTGTGTGTACAGCACCAATTCTGGAAGCTTGACGTGTGAAAAGATGTGATACACTTTATACCCAGAAGGAGTAAGACAAGATCTTAGGAATAAGGTAGGAAAAAAATAAAAACAAAAGGTGCATGCATTGTGTCAAAACTGTGCTATAAGCTAATAAGAATTATAAAAACTTACAGATTGAGGTAAAAATTAATGTTTTCCAAAGTGTGGGTTCCTCTCAGCTAATCCCACAAGGTATTTAAAGAATTCTGACATCAAAATAAATTTGGAGGGCTTCCCTGGTGGCGCAGTGGTTGAGAGTCTGCCTGCCAATGCAGGGGACACGGGTTCGTGCCCCGGTCCGGGAAGATCCCGCATGCCGTGGAGCGCCTGGGCCCGTGAGCCTTGGCCGCTGAGCCTGTGCGTCCGGAGCCTGTGCTCCGCAACGGGAGAGGCCACAACAGTGAGAGGCCCGCGTACCACCACAAAAAAAAAAATTTGGAAAATGCTACTCACTGTATCCCAGCTGTGATATTTTAAAGGGACCTGATAAGACCTATCATAAATAAACTTCTTTAACCCAGAGTTTACCAACTGTATTTATATATGGAATCTTTAAAAATTATTATTATTAGTATAAAAGCTATTAAAAATAAGCTGTGGAACACACTTTCTGAAACACTGTTCTAGAATTACATTCTATATGGCAATGAGAAGCTCATGAGGGAACCTGTCAGAATGGTAGGATTAAATCGTTATTAAGATGAAAGAATAAGGTGAGAAAGTGATAACAGTGATTATAACCTGTTAACTGGAGTTCCCAATGAAAGAAATAGATGAGATAAAATTCAAGGGGGTGTGAGGGTTGTTATGTGTCAATTTGGCTGGGCCATGGTACCCAGCTATTTGGTCAAACATCACTCTGGATGTTTCTGTGGAGGTATGTTTTGGATGAGATTAACACTTAAGTCAGTGGACTTTGAATAAAGCAGATTATCCTCCATGAGCAGTGTGTCTATTAGAACATTTATATGTGTGATTTGCATTATGGCTTTTTTTTGGACAGTGCTGATCGAAACTGTTAAGTAACAACCAAAGGTCTCAGTATCAGTTAAGAAAAAAGGCCCATCATCAGACAATACAGTGCAGATGGTAAGAAGAGGAAGTGCTGTAGAGATTCAGAGAATGCCATAAATTACCTTGGGTCCTTTCCTTGGGCCAGACTTTTTTTTTTAGAAATTATTACTTATTTTTCAGCTGTGTCAGGTCTTAGCTGCGGCACGCCAGATCTTCGTTGAGGCATGCGGGATCTTTAGCTGCGGCGTGCGGGCTCTTCGTTTTGGCGTGCAGGTTTTCTCTTCTCTAGTTGTGGCGTGTGGGCTCCAGGGCGCGTGGGCTCTGTAGTTTGCCGCGCTGCATGCAGGCTCTATTGTTGAGGCACACGGGCTCAGTAGTTGTGGCTATGGCGCGTGGGCTTCGTTGCCCCGAAGCATGTGGGATCTTAGTTCCCTGACCAGGGATCGAACCCGCATCCCCGGCATTGGAAGGCGGATTCTTTACCACTGGACCACCAGGGAAGTCCCTGGGGCAGAGTTTTTAATGTTTACTCTGCTGATCCCATAAGCCTGTACCTCAAGGCAGTTGAAATGTTATAGAAGGAATTTATGTTTGAGTGAGTCATCCCAATATCATAGCTTTGTAAGGAGAATGCCTTACACTGTGTGTATCTTCAAGGTTTTCAAAATACTTGCACATTCATTATCTCATTTAATCTTCCTAATGATCTGGGAGGAAGGTAGAGCGGGTTATCCCTATTTCACTGGTGAGGAAATTGAGGCTTAAAGAGTCTGTGTGATGCAAAGAACATTGGAATTAAGGATGCTGTTGAACAGTGACTCCGAGTGATCAAATACTATGAGGTCCTGGAAAGAACACTGGATTTGGACTCAGAAGGCTCAGTTCTTCCCAGATGGATGATTTTAGGTATTCTTACCTGTCTACCTAAGTTTCATTTATTCAGCTGTAAAATGGGATAAACCTATCCCAGAGGGTTGAGGTGAGCATTAATTGAGATAATCCATGTAAAACACTTGACACAGTAACTAAATCCCAGGAATCTCTTGGTAATTTAACTCTTAGTAGTAGTATGAAATTATATTTTAATATCATTCAAATTAAGGGTAAATATCTAGGTGTAGCAAGGTTCTAATACCATCCTTTAGTACTCCAGTCTAGGAGGTTATCCTTCTAAATGCTCTGCAAAACACTGCTCTGTATATCCCTTTAGTTGATAATAGGGGTTCCATTTAGAATTATAGGCATGTAACTTGCAGGCATGACAACAGGATTCAGAGAGTTATAAGTGAATATGCCTCATTTTCTAAATGAGGAAATGGAACTTATTAAGATAAATTATCTAATACTTGGATATGAGGCAAAAAAAAAAATAGTGGGTGGCATGTCCTTTCAGTGACATGGGAGTGAAGGCTATGCTAGGATTAGCCAGGGTAATGTACTTCACCTTGCTGCTTTTCCTTGGTTTAAGTTTCCAGACTTAGTGATGATGCATGTTAACTTGTAGACTTTTTTTTTTTCCTGGTAGAAGTGCAGATTTCTGCCTAGTGGAACAGACAACCCCCAAAGTTATAGTTTAAACAGTTTTGTATCTCACCCAGCAATCTCATTCTCCTATAAAGAAATGCCCTAGCTCCACAAATGCTTTTTGAACTGGCCAGGGCATCTTACTAGTTCCCTCATTATTGAATGAATTGAATAAAATCTTTGACATGCACCATCTAGAATGTGTCTCTGGATTCACCCCCTCTCAGGTTCACAGTCTGTGCTGTCGTCCAATGTCTGAAAACACCTGCCTTGTGTCTTTTGTCCAGTTTCATAGTTGTTTACAGAGGGAGGGCTGGCCCGGAATCTATTATTCCTTCATGCTGGAAGTCAATTACTCTTATATTAGAGATGAGGAAACAGAGGAATGGAAAGGTTTAGCAACTTGTCCGGAATCACGCAGCAGTTTAAATGTTGGAGCTGGAATTCAAGCCTAGGCAGACTGACTTCAGAGCTGCTCACTTAATTACTGTGCCATGTAGCTTCTCAGAAAAATGGCTTTATATATACATGTAAAATGTTTTGTCTGGTGTCAGGAAACAGTAAGTCCTTAATAAAGTCTAGCTATATTATTCTTTAAAACTCTGAAGCTCAGTATAAATGTGTTCTTAGCCCAGTGCTTAGAAGCAGAAGATGGTGGATAGGACAAAAGTACCACCACATGAGTTGGTTCTCTTGATCAGTACTAATCTTTATTACCATCCTACCATTAGCAAATGAAAAGAGGGCATTTGCTTAAGTCCTTTTTATTTGCATGAACCAAATATTAAATCCTTAGCCTGCTTTTTTTTGCCATTAAAATCTTTATTCATTAGAAATATAGAGCAAAACAGAAAAATCCAAGCAATAAGGCATAGATGGTACTCCTATCAATTTCTGAATTTCGAATCAATAAATACTGTGCAGTAACGCACCCATCTGGCCATGAAGCAGATTGCAATGGAATGAAGGTACAAGCTCATGAATAGGAATGCAAATATTTGTAATAGCACCCAGCACTGAATCTACCATCTATTTATTTATTTGTTTATTTATTTGTGTGTATGTATGTATATATGGCTGTGCTGGGTCTTCAGTTGCTGCACATGGGCCTCTCTCCAGTTGCGGTGAGTGGGGGCCACTCCTCGCTGCGGCGTGCGGGCCTCTCACCTTGGTGGCCCCTCCCGTCGCAGAGCACAGGCTCCAGGCGCGCGGGGCCCCAGCAGTCGTGGCTTAAGGGCTCTAGAGCGCAGGCTCAATAGTTGTGGCAAACGGGCTTCAGTAGTTGGGCTGCAGAGCACAGGCTCAGTAGTTGTGGCGCACGGGCTTAGTCGCTCCGCGGCATGTGGGATCTTCCCGGACCACGGCTCAAACCCGTGTCCCCTGAACTTGCAGGCGGATTCCCAACCACTGCACCTCCAGGGAAGACCCTACCATCTAATTTCCAATCTACTACCTAAATTTTTCATTTCATACAAAAATTTATAAGGGAGACATTTTTATTTTTTTTAAATTTTTTTTAAGGGAGACATTTTTAAACCCATGCCTTTCTTTGACTTTAGCCCATATACTTAAATATTTAGTTTGCCTCTGTCTTGTGCCTCTTTTTTCTTGAGATACATATAAAATTTCCCCAAACCTCAGTTATATCTACTAGCACAAAATGCAACAGACACACTGCAGTTATCCACTCACTCTGATTAGCATAGGAAGGAGAACTAGCTTGTTCTGGTCTCCTTCCCATAACACCCACTCTTACCTCATACCAGACAAGCAGACACATATGCCATCCATGAACCTTGACCTCTCTGAATAGCAGCTGCCAGATCTTCATTGCACGTTGTTCTCTGTAGATGGTTAGAATTGATACGTTTGAACCTAAATAAATTTACAAAGGCAAATGCAGAAATCAGGAAATGGTAAATTAAACAGAATAAGCGCAAGACTTGGTTTATTGTTATCTTCCCACAAGCCCAAACTTCCCTTTTCTGGTATCAGCTTTATCTGTGGCAGAAAGCCATCATTATCTCCTATCTGTCAATAATTCTGAATATGTTGTCAAGCTAGTAAAATGTTCAGAGTGGACCACATCGTCAGTAGTTCCACAAATTGACAGTTTTTCAGGTAAAGCTGTACTTGAATGCATCAAAATAAGTTGACTTTTTTCCCCTACTCTATTAAGAGCTGCTGCTTAGTTCTAATACTCAGAAGCGTTCAAGGTTGGAATCTATACTTTTTAGAACTCATATTACAATGTGGCTTCTTAAAAATCTTCCCAGATTTTTAACTGTCCTTTGGCCCTTGAAGTGCAGTGTTATTCTAGATGTAGCCTTACTCATGACAGGCTTTGTCCTCAAATTAGGATCACTTCTATTTCATTTCCTGAATGTCCTTTGGATGTCAAGAAGAGTCTTTTCAAAATCCCAATGTGCCCTGCCACCGGAGCAATACACACACCAACCACACAGACCTACAAAAGCATTTTTGTTTTAATAAAAGGCAAAAGACATATGATCTAAAGAGAAATAAAAGTACCTTAGAGTTGTAATGTTTTTGATAAGTAACATGATTTATCTGATTTTTCTTTTCACCCTAAACTATAACTCCATATCTCAGGTTGGGCTCTGCAGGGAGCAGACTCTGAGGAAGAGACAGTGGCAGGACGTTTATTTAGGGAGTGCTTTGGGGATCACCATCTTTGAAAGGAATACAAAGAAATTGGGATTGGACAGGAGGAGAAGTTGGATTGCGATACAGTCTCAACAAAGTTATCAGCTGGACCCCTAGGAAACTCTGAAGCTGATGGGCCCTTTGGAATTGCCCCAAATTGGAGCAAGACGGTGAGGTCTTTGTTGACCAGTCAGTGGAGGCAGGCTGCCCAAAAAAGAGGATGTGACCTTGGATGCAGTGACTCTTTTCAACTGAGGCAATTCTGAAGAGGGGTGATAGCTAGAACTGCCTTCACGTACATGCAACTCATGTAGTCACACAAGACCCATACTCAAAAAAACCCACACTTAGTTTAACACCCTGCTGTCTCTGTCCTAAAATTCTTTATAATTTTTGGCCAAGGAGTCCTAGATTTTCATTTGGCAGTGGGCCCTACAAATTATATAATTGGTCCTGCTGACCGCTGAGGACTGCCCACCGGCAGCACTCCCTGCAGCTGGGATGATTAAGTGCTTCCTTAAGCCCTTAAGTGGGATCTGGGTGATAGACCACAATGATAGTCCAGCCCTTGCATTGCTTGAATCCACTTAGAATAAGTTCTGGGAGCATTCTCCAGGATTCCAGCCTCTTTCCCTAGAGGAAACATAGAAGAAGTTAGTGAAATAAACTACAGTCCCCGACACTGAAACTAGTCTCGGGGCTACAGCTGATAATCACCTTTCTCCTGGGACTGCTGTAAGTTGACATGCCACCAAGTGGCTGATTGGTTTCCTGAGGGATTGGGGACTCCGTGTCGGTCTCTGTTACTGGCAGGCTGAGCATTCAGCAGTGAATGTAACTAGATCAGCCTAGGTATGTGGGCACCCATCCCTCTGGGTCAGCTGTAGCCTCCAATCCTGCTACAGTGGCTATTCCATCCCAGACACTGGATGATGGATGTCGTTTTGTCAACTTGGTTGTTCAGGGCCTCTTCCATCATGGATCCTTTATGGTATGGATCAACAGGCAGTACGAAGCTCTTCACACTTTGTGCCTGTCCATGTAGCTTTATCTCAGATCTCCTTGTCCCTAGTCTTCCAGTCTATTTCTTTTCAGGCCCCTGCCAGCTGGCCACACCAATTGCCACTGCTCAAGTATATTCTAATCTTGGGCCACTTTCCACGCAAATGGATGGCAAGGTGTACTGCCTGAAACTCTGCCCTTTGGGAGGATCTCCCCTCATCACTATCTTTCAAGGCCACCCCTTTGTGGGCTGTAGTATAGCCATCGTGTATTTTCATTTTGTGCCATGTACTGGCCTTACCTATCCACGATTCAAATTCAGGCATTTTTCTCTTCCATCAACTGGCCACACAGGGTCACTGGCAACAGGTGTGAACTGCGGGAGAGGCACCGGTGCAACAGTGGTGCCTGGACTTGGGAGTCCAGGCTGCCTGCTTATGTAGCATACTGTGCCCTCTGGCCATATTTGTGTTTGCTCCTAGATGTATCTTCCATGTTACAATGGTTTGCGACATGACTCAACCCAACCTTATGACTTTATGGGACTGAAAGAACCCAGCTCATTATTGGTGGTTTTGGCTACATGGCTACCAAGCATCCCATCATAAGGTGCTACATCTCTACCATGGCACACTGGCACATCAGGAGCTGTTGAGAGGTGTTTACTTCTCCGCTATAGATGGCATGGTCTTGATCCAGAATCCTTGGCATCCGCATTGTGATTTTCCCATTGGAACTTGTCATAAACTCCACACAGCATATTTCCCCACTACTGATGCATCTAATGCAACAGGCATAGTTGCCTGTTCAGCCTATTTGAGTCACTCACCTAACATGGTTAACAGTATAACCAATTAGATTGGTTAAGAGCCTTGACAAAATGCTGTTAAAGAACACCTGATGGTGCAGGTAACTCCCTAGCACAGCTGGACAGTCTGACAGAGGTGGCATTTGAACAGTATTTTTTCTTTTTTTTTTTTTTTGCGGTACGCGGGCCTCTCACCGTTGTGGCCACTCCCGTTGCGGAGCACAGGCTCCGGACGCGCAGGCTCAGCGGCCACGGCTCACGGGCCCAGCTGCTCCGCGGCATGTGGGATCTTCCCGGACCGGGGCACAAACCCGTGTCCCCTGAATCGGCAGGCGGACTCTCAACCACTGCGCCACCAGGGAAGCCCTGAACAGTATTTTTAAGAACACATGCTTCCTCCATAGCCCGAAGTAGAGAAAGCATAGGCAGAAGGAAGAGCATGGCTTCTGGGTACCTTATACTCAGATCTCATCATTTTTTCAGTACATTTGAACTGCTTAGAACCCAAGTACATTGCCCTTTCCCCCTGTTGGACCTCATCTTCTTCTTCCAACACCTTATGAAACCTCCCCCCAACTTATCCTCTTCACGGTGGGCATTTTACTGTGCAAAAGGGTCTGATGTCGTCTCTAAAGTGAGTCCATTGTGCCCTGTCTATATTCCAGAGCATTCATAAACACCCAAGGTTAATCCGATCTTAATGCTCCACTTTGTGCCTAAACTTGTTTCCAGTCTTTGTGTGTTCCTTAACCTCACCCCCAAAATAACTGAAATCTTGATTTAATTGATGTACACATGGCTTATAACGTGAAACTAAGTTAAATGCTCTTTACAGCTTTAAACAAGTTACACACACTGGTTTCCCTTTATTATGTAGGTTTATTCTTCTCAAAGGATTGCACTCAGGTTATCCTCTTTTTTCCAGACAGAAAAACATTTGTTACATACTTCCTGCTAGACTGACACTTGAGGTTGTCAACATCTACCTTTATCACTGAGCGCTCTCTTCCTCTCTGAGGTATTCCCTGATCTACAGGTGTAGCACTCTCAGCTGGCACTGACAGATGGCAGACTTGAGGTGTTATGAGATGACATATGAAAACATAAAAGGCAAAATTAAAATTTGCTCATGAGACTTATTCCCTAACCTTTGAAGCACTCACTATTTTGTTTGAAACATTCTTGTAACTGAATTGAGTGCACTGGAAAGTTTTGTTTCAGTAATTCTAATGCTTTTTCAACTACTATTCATCTATGAATGGTTATATGTCAAAGCATAAGACAACACTGCATATGCGTAGAGAAAATATGGAAGTGATTCATCACATATGCATTTGTAAATTTTGGGTTTTTTTTTTTTTAACCTTTGACTCTAAGAAATAAACTAGAGATATGTAAATAACACAGTATCCACATTGTAATGTTACAAGAATGGCTAAAAAGAACAGGGCCACAGTCGAGTCAGTAGCACTTTAATGAAATGAACAGAACCCATTATAACAACAGCTCTTTATTACATGGATTCAAATACACAGCAGACCAATCACGTTCCCTGAAATTTAACAATCACATTCAATTAAAACCTGTTAGTGCGTTCCTCAACACTAATTCTAAGGGGCTTCCTTTGAAATCCCTTTACAAAGCCTTGCACAAAGAAGAGGTTAAGCACCAGTAGGAAAGACTGTTGCTAGCAGTTTTATTTTATCCTCCTCCTCCTCAACAACAACAATCATGCAGTTTTTTCCTTCTATGTACATGGCATTGTAAAATGGGTGCTACACTCTGCCTATGGTACAAAGTTTATAAATACAATATACCAATACAAAGTCGAAGCCATTAAAAACATCTTAATAACAACTACCAGGAGATAATTAAATCTGGAGTGTTCATGGAATCTATGAAGAGATTTAGAACCAACACACAAACTCAAACATTATAGTAAATGTCTTACTTGGGAAGGGGAGAAAGGGGACCTTCTTATGTGCTACTGAAGGGTTTTCTAAGTTGTTCCACGTTTACTTTCTTTCTGCTATTATCTTTAAATACTGCAGAGCATTGTGAGCTGCGTCACTCTGTGCACTGCCACAGGAGATCCCCGAGCCATGACAGACTGTGATGGGACTGGTGGACAATTCAGCGAGACATTGATACTGTCCATTGGCACTCAGTTCTTCTGCAATGACACATTCAAACGTGATGATTAATGCCGCGTGCATAGAAAGCAGATCCTTTGTAAAAACAACACAATTGTTATTACCGTCTTTCTCCCTAAGCGTCCATGGTATACTACTCCACTTATCATCTTTGTCATTCTTGTACAAACTGCCCAGCTACAGCGGTTCTCAAACACAGCTGTGCTTCATAATCACCTGGGGGAACTTTAAAGAAATCCAGGTGCCTGGGCCTCACTCCAGCCTGCTCTATCAGAAACGCAGGGTTAGGGGTTGGAGTGGCCAGATTCCTGCATTTTCAAAGAGCTCCCAAGGCAATTTTAATGTGGTTAGTTTAACAGTGTTTGCAAATTACTGAACCACAGCAACTTTTTTAAAAGGGAAAAAAAAACATTTGCTAGAGGACTGGAGAGACTGTATTTTCCACTCTGAAGTCTACAGTTATTTTCAGTAGACACTGAACCAGGAAATACACGGTTCAGGGCAAAACCTCCCTTGTGATGTCATGTTCTTTGGTTATTAAGTCTGTGCAGAGAGTTTAATTCCACTTTGTATATTTGTTTAGGATGTTTTAAAACAACACTGAAGCCCTGAAAACAAACGGTCTTAACATCTGATGAATCACTCTTACTAAAGATGGTTTATTGAGACAGGGAAAGGAGTAGAAACAGGTGAGTTATTTGAAATTGTCATGATTAAATGTTATTTCAGCTAGAATCAATATAGTATAAAATATCCAGATACAATGGGATTATTTAATGTGTGAAGAGGCTTTCTAGTTCTAGCATCTAGGTTCTTTTTTTTTGCGGTACGCGGGCCTCTCACTGTTGTGGCCTCTCCCGTTGCGGAGCACAGGCTCCGGATGTGCAGGCTCAGCGGCCATGGCTCACGGGCCCAGCTGCTCCGCGGCATGTGGGATCTTCCCGGACCGGGGCACGAACCTGCATCCCCTGCATCGGCAGGCGGACTCTCAACCACTGCGCCACCACGGAAGCCTTAGGTTCATTTTTAAATTGAGGTAAAAGTCACGTAACATAAAGTTAACCGTTTTAAAGTGAACTATTCAGTGGCATTTAGTACATTCACAATGTTGTGCAACCACCACCTCTATCCAGTTCCAGAACATTCTCACCGTTTCATCACCCCAAGGGAAAACACTATCCCCACCCGTACCGCCCAGCCCCTGGCAACTACCAATCTGTGGATTAACCTATTCTGGATAGTTCGTGGAAATGGAATCATGTGTGACTATTTTTGTCTGTCTTTCACTTAGTATAATTATTTTTAAGGTTTATCCATGTTGTAGCATATATCAGAACTTCATTCTTTTTTGTGGCTGAATCATATTTCATGGCATGTATATACCACAATTGGTTTATTCATTCATCTGTCAATGGACGTTGAGCTGTTTCTACCTCTTGGCTATTGTGAATAGTACTGCTATGAACATGTGTGTACAGGTATCTGTTGGAATACCAGCTTTCAATTCTTTTGGGTACATACTTAGCAGTAGAGTTACTAAGTCATACGGTAATTCATTTGAGGAGCAACAAAACTCCTCAGATTTTCCACAGCAGCTAAACTATTTTACGTGTTCACTATGTAACATATGAGGGCTACAATTTCTCTATATCTTTACCAGCATTGGTTATTTTCTATTTTATTCATCATAGCCATCTTACTGGGTGTGAATTGGTACCTCACTGTTGTTTTGATTGGCATGTCCCTGATGACTAATGATAGTGAGCACATTCTCACGTGCTTCTTGGCCATTTGTAGATATTCTCTGGAGAACACTGAGGTTCTTTTGAAAGTAATTGCGTAGAAGTTAGTCAAATTAACTGACTGTGGTTTTTAAACTGCTGTTCTATGTTTACAAGAACTATTTAGTTCTTAAAATTCCTAAGGAGCATTTCAAAGTCATCATTAATTTGTAATCTAAAAAAGCCATCTCAAGTTTCCTTCTATTCCCAGATTCAAAACCTTCCATAGTCATATTCATGACATGGCTTATTCATCTGTGTCTCAAACACCCAACAATGTGTAGATACTTAAGAAATATTTTTTGAATGAATGGTCTCTGAATCAGCTTCGTTTTCTGATCATCTTTCTGCATTATTCCCCAGGTTCTGCATAATTCTCAGTATATTGAGGCACTGTACCTGACCCATCATTCAATCCCAAAGTAGTAGAGAAAATCAGAAGTTCTTTCAGTCCCTAAACACCCTACTTTCTCAGTGATAGTAGTTCTGACAAGCTAGGTCCCCCCAGGTCACTAAGGCTAGAATAAGGGGTATCAAATTCTTCACATACTATACTGATGTTAAATCAAGACACCAAAAACACACAAGCACACACACACACAAACAAATTAGCCAGTTATAAACTGCATTAAAAGAAAATCCACACTGATTGCTTTCCAGTCTGTCTGCATTTGTCTATCTGAGTGATTATGAGCTAGAAAAAATATAGCAGTTCATAGCTGAGATGAGATAAAACTATAAATTGTCCCCATTTATCTCCCAGAAGTGGTACACAGTGATAAAGTGGAGAGAAGACGTCTGGCCTGACCCCACAAACTTGGTACTTGTTCTAGAAATGTGGGTGCCTTTTTATTTGTCAAGCTGCCCATCAGGGCTGGTTTAATAGATATTGTATCAGCAGGGACTCTTCTAATCTGGCTCTACCACTGACTAGCAGCTATGTTATCTCAGGCAAGTTTCTCAACCTTTCTTTGTCTTACTTTCCTCACATATATAAGAATAATAGAATCTACTTCACAGTTTGAGGATTCTGTGGGTTGAAATATGTTATGTCCTTAGAACAGTATCTGGCACATAGTAACTCTATAACTCTTAGCTATTATTGTTTTTATTATTATAACTGTATAGATGTTACCTCTATTTTTATTGTTTATAAGAATGGGACATACTAATGATATATGTTACTGTTCTAGTAATTATATATAGTCAGAATCCCCAATCAATGAAAAAAATTATAATAGAGGTTTTGTTCCTCAAACATTTAAAAAAATAAACAGGTTTTAGCATAAGCTAAAGAAAAAAATCATACCTATATCCAAATATGTTATATTAAAACCTTGTTCCTTTGCAATTTCACTAAGCAGCTGGATGTAATCTGTATTTGGAATACTGAGGAGGCTTCTTTTCAGTAAGTTGATCTTTTCACCAGGAGAATTCCTCAAGGAATGCCAAGTACAACCTAAAGAATGTCCTACCACATTTGTCTGAAAAACAGAGACGAAAGTTAAGACTCTTGGACTGGGTTCCAACGCTATTATAAGTATTAATTAAGCACTCACATTTAATACTTTATAAAGCATGTTTAAACTTCCCGATTTAAACTAGATAGCACTAACAAGCACACACATTTAACAAACACCACAATGTTAAAGAAAAAAGAATGTGCAATAATATACTGGAAGTATTCAAAAATACTTTTGTATAGTATAAAGGTCTCAGTCAAAATTTCTGATGGTCACGTTAAGATGTATAACATATTTAAGAGCACGATAAACAAATCTGCGATACAGCTGACCCTTGAACAACATGGGCGTCGAGGCAGCCGACACTCCTCACAGTCAAAAGTCCATGTATAACTTATAGTCGGCCCTCTGTATCCACAGTTCTGCATCCACAGAATCAACCAACCGTGGAGTGTAGTATTTACTATGGAAACAAATCTGCATATAAGTGGACCTGAGCAGTTAAAACCTGTGTTGTTCAAGGGTCAACTGTAATCGAGTCTGCCTAATGGAGCAATTTACAAATTAAAATATAAAGGAATTTTCATATCTTTATGGCTTCTTGTATTAAATACCAGTCTCTGTAACTGACAGCTGTAAAGCAGAAAACAAAGAAACTGTAGACAAGGTGAAATGTGCAAGTTTGAGAACAAGACGTTCAAATGAATGGCATGATGTCAAAAAATTCTTATCAGACTTATCCCAGAACCCAATTGAGTTTTTTTTTTCTGTTTTCTTTTCTCCTTTTCCTCTTTTCTTTATTTTCCCCGCTATCTTTACTTTTTCACTTCTGTTCTTAGAATACTTTGCAGTTCCATGTTAGTTTACGGTTTTTAAATTGCTTTCATATAATATGCCATTAGAAAAACCACAAAAAACTACTCTCTGAAGTAAGTAGGGCAACCTGTCCTTTGGTCTTATTTATCAATGAGCTTGACAGAGGTTAAGGGATTTTCAAAAGATCATAGGGATGGCCATGATAAAGAATTGGGTAATTTTTGCATAATTTGCAAAATTTACTAAGTAGAATTTTACATTCCTTGACTGGAACTTTAAAAAATGCTGTTTTTAAAAAAATCATAGGTCATCCATATAGTAAAAGGATACCTGTAACAAGAACAAATACATACGAAGAACAGTCTCTTTTCCTTGCTGCCCCTTCCCCAGACTTCTGCTCCACTCCCCAGAGATACTTGCTATTAAACACCTCGTCAGTATACTTCCGTACGCATTCTATGCACGTTTAAGCAGACACACATATAATCTTTTTAAACAAAAATGATAGCTTACTCTTCTACACCTGATACTGTTAAGTTTTCTCATCTGTTAAGTTTTCTCATATCACTGCACTGCACATACACGTACTACAGTTACCTTACCAGTCTCCAACTGTAGGTTTTAGGTTGTTTCTGGTTTCTTTCACTAACAGTGTTACAATGAAACTCTTTTGCACTTGGATGACTTTCTCGACAGAATAATTTCTAGAAGTAGAACTGCTGAGTCAAAGAACACGTATGCTTTTAATTTTGATAAATATTAATACTTCCAAACTGATTTATGAGCCAATGTATACTTCCATCAAGTGTCTTGGAGGGTGTTTGTTTTCGCACACCCTAGCCAATACCAGGTATTGTCAAACTTTGTAGGTTTTGTCAAACTAAAGGTGAAAATAGTATCTTGTTTAACATGCATGAATAAAGTTGAACATTTTTTTCCCCACCATTTGTATTTCTTCTACTGGGTTGCCTTTTTTATTGATGTGTAAGCTTTATGTTTGGTATTGAAAACAGTCCCTTCCTACTCATGTGTTCAAAACAGTTTCTTCTTACTTTGTTTTTATTAGTTTTATTTACAGACATTTTGCTGTGCAGTGTAGGTTTATGTAGTTAAATTTGTGAATCTTACTTTACAGCTTCTATGTTTTAAGTTATGCTTAAAAAGGCTTTTCCATGCTAAGAATTTTAAAAGGAAAGCTCTTCCATGTTTTCTCATACAGTTCCAATTCTTACATTTAAATCTTTGATCCATTTGAAATTTATTTTAATGTAAGGAATAAGGTAGCAACCTAAATATATCATACACCTGTGTGCATGTGTATTCCGCCACCCCTCACCTCCCCCCACAATGTGGCTGTAAGTTATTTCTATACCATTCATCCTCTCACCCACTGATGTGAAATCTCACTGTTGTCATATACTATCTTCCTATATGGATTGGCATCTATACCTATCCTCTGTCTATTGCAATACAAAAGCTGTTTTAACTACTATAGTTTTATAGTATGTTTTATTTTCTGGTAGGGTATAACCCCACCTCCCGTACTCTTCCTTTTCAGTTTTCTTGGCTATTCTTGAGTTTATTTTTCCAGATAAACTCAGTAAAGTTGTATCAAGATCCAAAATGAATTCTGGTAGATTTTGACTAAGACTATATTACATTTTCATATATTTACAGTATTGAGTCTTTCTATCAAAAATAGATAGCTTTACATTCATTCAATTTCTGTTAAATCCCTCACTAGAGTTTTAAAGTTTTTCTCATATGAGTCCTGCACATTTCTTTCTAAGTTTATTCCCTGTCATATTATCCTCTTTTCTACTATTGAGAATAGGATCTTCTATATTCCATTTTGTAATATTGATAAATAGGGAAGCTATTAATTTTTTCTAGTATGCTTTTTCAGGACAGAGTTTCTATTTTGCTATAAAATGATCAATGTTATCAAGCTTCATACATTTTATTATTAAAAGTAATACACACATACAACAAAAAAATTAAATAGTACAGAATTATAAAAGCAACAATCCTCCTCCCTACCTTCAAGTCCTCTTTCCAGAAGCAATAATTTTCACCTTTCTATTTTTAATTATTCTAGTGGTTACCTTTGTAACAGAAATAATATGAGAAAGCTATTGATTCTGTATATTAATTTTATGATCAGTTACCTTGATGAATTCTCTTATTATATCTGGTAGTTTTTCTCTAGGGCTTTATAGGGATACAATTATATTATTTATAGTTAATGATCGTTTCTATCTCCTCTTATTTCCAACCTCTTGTTTTCTGATTATGCTGGTTGATACTTCTAGAACAATGTTTAAAAAAAAAGGGTATCAGGAATTCCCAGGCAGTCCTGGGAAGTCGTGAGGACTCAGCACTTTCACTGCTGAGGGCCTGGGTTCAAACCCTGGTTGGGGAACTAAGATCCCAAGAGCTGCATGGTGTGACCCAAAGGAAAAAAAAAAGGTATCTGTGGGCATCCTTGCCTTATTTCTGAAATTAATGGGAATGGATAAGCTATGTAAACATGTACCCATGATTTTGATTTTTTTCCTGAGGTATATATTTTATTTTATTTATTTATTTTTAACATCTTTATTGGAGTATAATTGCTTTACAGTGTTGTGTTAGTTTCTGCTGTATAACAAAGTGAAGCAGCTATATGTATACATATATCCCCATATCCCCTCCCTCTTGCATCTCCCTCCCACCCTCCCTATCCTGCCCCTCTAGGTGGTCACAAAGCACCGAGCTGATCTCACCGTGCTATGCAGCTGCTTCCCACTAGCTATTTTACATTTGGTAGTGTATATATGTCAGTGCTACTCTTTCACTTTGTCCCAGCTTACCCTTCCCCCTCCCTGTGTACTCAAGTCCATTCTCTATGTCTGCGTCTTTATTCCTGTCCTGCCCCGAGGTTCATCAGAAACATTTAGTTTTATTAAGATTCCACATATATGTGTTAGCATATGGTATTTGTTTTTCTCTTTCTGACTTACTTCACTCTGTATGACAGTCTCTAGGTCCGTCCACCTCACTACAAATAACTCAATTTCATTTCTTTTTATGGCTGAGTAATATTCCATTGTATATATGTGCCACGTCTTCTTTATCCATTCATCTGTCAATGGACACTTAGGTTGCTTCCACATCCTGGCTATAAAAATATGGGACGATTCATGAATTTGCATGTCATTCTTGCACAGGGGCCATGCTAATCTTCTCTTTATCGTTCCAATTTTAGTTTCTATGCTGCCGAAGCGAGCACTGAGGTATATATTTTAAATCACAATAGGGATATTTTACAAGAGTTTATCAGTAATGACTGTCAAAATTTTTTGGCATCTATTGAGAGGATAATGTTTTTCTCCTTTAACCTATTAATGTGATTAGTTATAGTAATAGATTTACCAACACTGAAACACTCTTACAGTCCTAAAATAAACCCTACTTGTCTATGGTATATTATTCTTTTAATGTTCTACTGAATATTAAGGTGTTTCACCATAAGGGAGATTAATCCATAATTTTTGCCATTGGGATTTGCTATTGTCAGATATTAGTGTTATGTTAGTTTTGGAAAATAAATTTAGAAGCTTCCCTTTGTTATATATATTAACTGGAAGAGTTTAAATAGCATGGAAGATTATCTCTTCCTTGATGATTTAACAGAATTCACCTACAAACCTGTGTTTTGTGATTATGGTTTCATCTCTCATCCAGTTTTAAAAGAAGTGAATGCAGTGTTTCATATTTTTCTATTAAAAAAGCAAAACCAAAACTATATTACTTATTCAGATATAGTCTTTTTTCCCTACAGAATGAGCCATTTTTTTTTTTATCAGATGCTTAGGACACTCCTATAGTCTTCACTTTTCATTTCCTACCTAACATCCTACTCTCAGATAATGGACCACCATACATACCTATATACAAATATCAGAATCTCAATTAATATATTATGTGTAGCCCGATCTCTTAAGTTCTCCATCTGAATACCAGCTCCCTACTCAACATTTTCACTTAGCTACTCCACAAACATTTCAAATTCAATATATCCTACGTTTAGCTCACTATCTGCTCCCCCTCAAATCCTACTCATCTTTTGTGTTCCCCATATTATTGAATGGTACCACCATCTACTCTGTTGCCAAGCTAAAAATGTTTATTTCTTTCTTTTTCCTTACTCCCTACATGTAATCAGTTACCATGCCCCATTCACTTCAGTTTTCTAAATAATTTTTAAATCGATCATTTCAACTGCCACTACCTTAGTCTAGGCCACCATCATTTCTCATCTGCTTTTCTAAAACAGCATTGTAGCAGGTCTCTTTGACTCTAATATTCATTCACTCACCATAATGCTGCCAGTGATTTCCCTTCTAATGTATAAATTAGATCTTGTCCTTTACATATTAAATTTATTTAATGACTTTGCACTACCCTCAGGATAAAGTTCAATCTTCTTAACATAGTAGTTCCTGCAAGATTCAATCCCTCTTTTCCTTTCCGGCCTCATTGTTTGAGACTCCCTCCCTCCAAATCTATGAATATGCTCCAGCCATCCCAAATTACTCTGCGGTCCTAGATCACATAAAGTGTTTCACTCCTGGGTCTTTGTACATGGTCTTTCTTCTCTCTGGAATTCTTTTTTCCTGTTGTCATCCTATAGGTCTCAGCTCAGCTATTACTTCCTCCAAGAAGTCTTCCTAAAACCCCGTCTTAGTTGGATCCTTCTCCTACGTTCCCAAGACGCCTCTGGAAGGACCAGTCTGTAGGGTTCTTTTCTCTTTCAGTAGGCTGGCTACAAACTCCTTAGGGCCAGAGACTATCTCGTTCACCAAATGCCAGTACCTGGCATCAAGCTTGGCAAATAATGAGTTCCCTAAATGTTTGCTGAGTGGATAAATGAATGGATGAACCAAGAGATGGGAGTGAATTGTCAATCTGAAGGCAAAAGTGGCACTAGTGACTTACCATCTTTAGATACCATCATATTATTCTGAATTTGACTGTGCCTCCCAAACTCTCTTACCTGGCCACGCCTGTGATCCTGGCTCACATACTGCAAGCAGCTAAAATTGGGGTAGTGTATTACTCAACAGTTAAGGGATTTGTTTAAAACTGCAACTCTGAAGTATCTATACAAAAAGAAATCTAGAGAAGTTTCCTACAGCAACAGATGTTTAATCACATTAACATTGTAGACCTCCGATCATTACTCACCAAAGAAATGTGGTTCTCTGGAGAGATATTACTGAATTTGGCAAGAAATTTCTCAGCAGCATTTCTCTTGGCTTGTTTCTTTGATGCCCCCTTTCCTAAATAAAGAAAAAGAAATAGTAGGTTTAGAAAATAAGCTAGTGTCCATAGAGAATGACCAAATGTTTAATGTACTGTGTTTGGTCAGAGAACAATCTCATGGTTTTTGTATACTATTCTTTTTTTTTTTTTTTTTCCCCAGTACGCGGGCCTCTCACTGTTGTGGCCTCTCCCGTTGCGGAGCACAGGCTCCAGACGCGCAGGCCCAGCGGCCCAGCCGCTCCGCAGCACGCGGGATCCTCCTGGACCGGGGCAGGAACCCGCGCCCCCCTGCGTCGGCAGGCGGACTCCCAACCACTGCGCCACCAGGGAAGCCCGTATACTATTCTTTTACAGACATGACATCTTTACTTGTTGTGCTTCATACAACTGTTAATGGTTACATTTTTGAAGACGTTTCTTTAACAGTTTATCTTTAATAGTTACACTTTGTTTTTCTTTAACAGATGTATCTCCCTATGTCTAGCTTTAATGAACCATATTTGGTTTAATTCTGACTACATATTCAAATTTACCAAGGTACATTTGAATTACAACTGCTATCTTTCAATGTCTATTTCTTGCTTATAATCTCCTATACACTGATAACTATGTGGAATTTCTTTCTTTAACATGAATAAGAAGGGCATAGGAGAGGCTAGAGTTGAAAGACACTATCAATATCATCTATTTCCATGTTTACAGATTTAAAAACTGAGATCCAGGCAGGGAGATTAAGCAATTTACCTAAACTTGCAAATCAAGGACTGCATCAAGAACAGGAAGCTGAGGTTCCTGCTTCTGGCCTAGGGCTTTCTGCACTGGCCCACACTACCTCTCAAGGGCAAACAGCTGCTTATTACTTAAGACTAATATCTAACCAAGGTAAAATTCCATTTCAAGCCACTTAACAAAAACATGCTAGAGAAGTTAAAATAGGAATCCTCAGGAGTACTTTATTAAGTGACTTTTTTCTCATAGTCTGTGGCCTTTACAACGTAAAGTTGTTGTAATTTAAAAGGTTAATTTCTACTTTATTTTTATCCCACTGCAATTTTTTGCCATCAGCCTCTTAATAATCATCTTGTTTTCAAATGTAATCTTCTTGTCCTCCTATCTTCTAGAATAGCTATTGAAACTCCAAGAGATTTACTACTGCTTTTTTCTCCAAAATGATTTTTAAGTCCCTATTATATCAATGAAGACTGTTTAAAGAGTCAATTATTTATTTGTTTCTCCATTACCAACTCATAATTTTAAAAAATATCAAATTAAGAAGTAAAGTATTCTTAAGCCAAACATTTATACTTAAATTCAACTGCAGAAGACTTCCCTGGTGGTGCAGTGGTTAAGAATCTGCCTGCCAATGCAGGGGACATGGGTTTGATCCCTGGTCCAGGAAAATCCCACATGCCGTGGAGCAACTAAGCCTGTGCGCCACAACTACTGAGCCTGTGCTCTAGAGCCTGCAAGCCACAACTACTGAGCCCACGTGCCACAACTACTGAAGCCCAAGCGCCTAGAGCCCGTGCTCTGCAACGAGAAGCCACCACAATGAGAAGCCTGCACACCGCAATAAAGAGTAACCCCGCTCGCCGCAACTAGAGAAAGCCCGCGCGCAACAACGAAAACCCAACGCAACCAAAAATAAATAATAAATTTAAAAAATTAAAAAAAAAAATTCAACTGCAGAAAGTTAGAAACAGTAGACCAGGAGTGTCAGTTTTTTTCCCCATAGAAATATTTGAAAAGAAATCGCAACAGAAATTTCTATGGTCATTCATCTTCTCAAAATATTTCAAATGTCTTCAACTGTATGAGGGTAAAAAGGAATAAGTACCAGTTTCCATGAATGACTCTAGCCTGCAAATTGTGGTATATTCTCTCTTATGAGCAGGTCCTCCCTCCTGGGAAAGGGTATATTCAGGAAGTCTCCAGCCATGATGAATAGCCAATTCCTAGAAAATCGAGATGAGGATTTATTAGTAATTTTTACTATGCAGTGGCTCAATCACACAAATGATATTCTCTCATGATTTTGATCCCATATCTGTTTATATGTTTGCAAAGAATAATGATATTCTGCAATGAAAAAAATGAGAGAAGGCCCTCTATTTCCCAGAGATATTCCTGCATTTTATATCTTATAGGCCCACAATACCAAAACGGAAGCAGTTTTCCTGTGGTGAAGCAGTGAATGGTGCTCTTCCATTAAGCTGTAGTGAGTTGATATCAAAGAGTTCAAACAGAAAGACAAGCTACGTTCAGCCTCTGGGAACATCAGAGAGGACAGCTACAGGTCTCACAGCCATCAGTTCCTAAAGCCTCTCCCCTCCTAACTATAACCTTCCATACCCATGGCTGCCTAACTAACTACATTCGATCGAGAGCAGATGAGAAGCAGACAGCAAACAAACACACTTGGATGAGGCTGAGGAAAGAAGGGGAAGAAAACTACAGAAAAACTCACAGAGGAGGAAAGAGACCAAAGGACTGGTTGGATAATAGGGAGGGAAGTTGTCCAACAGAGCACATGGATAGTCTGCAAGGAGGATATTCTGCACACAGAAATTCAAAGCTGAATATATTTTTTTGGTAGAATAAGCAAATAAGCAAACGACTTCCCTTTTCTTGAGTTAGGTAACTCAGTTTGGGTTCTTATAAAGTCTTCTGTCTCAACAGAAGTAGAGATTTGTCACAAGAGTGGCAAGAAATATTCTTAAAATATAAAACACTCTACCCATGTGCACTGAGGTCCTGCTGATCTCAAATGAGAATTCCACAAACCAAAGGCAGATACTGTATATGGAAGAAAATCCAAAACATAAATAAATAGGAAAATAATTTCAAGTTAGCACTTTAACATCTAATGATCATAACCTGGAACACAAAATGTTATACCATCTTTAAAATATTAATTCCTTCTCTCAGCCCTTATGATATTATCAAAATTTATGGCATTTTTTTCAGTAGACAAAAAGTTAAGTATGGAAAAACTGTGCCACTTACCTGTAATGAACCAATAGGATTAAGCTGGTTCTTTGGTTGCTTGGAAGGGTCAGGCATTAAGGGATCCGGAACTGCAAAGCTAAACATTTTTATAAAGTGTTATAAAACAAAATAATCTCCCCCAAATTATTAAGTAAAGGACAAGCATTTTCAATTTAGCTTTCCATGCCTTTGCTGTTGCCTTTCCTTCTACATGGAATACCCTTCTCGCCCACCTCTTCTGTAAGAATCTGATCTATCCATCATCCAAGGTATACCTCAATTGCCACTTCCTCTCAGAAGCCTATTCTTTTACCCCAGTGGAACATAACTTCTCCCTTCTTTGAACCACTGTAGCATTTGGTTTGACACTTTCTTAAACAAATTATTTTACCATAAGTTGTACACTCTTACAAATACATGTGATTTGTCTATCCCTCACCACACCTCTCCCCTGTTCAGACTATAAAATCCTTAATGGTAGGGCCTATGTATTACTTGCCCTCATAAGCCTTGCAGTGCTTTATATATAATAGATGCTCAATAAAAATGTATTTAAATAAAGCACACTATTGTTACAACTACAAAAAAAGGGAAGACTAACAGGAAGTTTAGCCTGGCAATGTAAACCATACAGATCATAAATGTAGCTTTTTCATCCAGATAATTATGGAAGAACGACCTGGTTTGATCTATTATCTGCTCTATGCTAGGATAATCTTCCTAAGATTTATATGTATCCTGTATAAAATTGATGGCCAGCATGAATCTGATTTGAGCACGTGGGGACTGTGATTAGAGAAAAAGAGAACAACCTCTTCTAAGTAGTGTGAACTTAGTAGTTACTTGGGTGATGGATGCCTAACGTGGAACAAGCTGCATTTCAAGGTTACTGCCACCTAAGCAGCTAGAGGCATTTCTTCCATGACCAGTGAGGTTGTTATTGCCATTTCCTCAATTTCCTCACGTTTCTTTTCTTTTTTTTTGCGGTACACGGGCCTCTCACTGTTGTGGCCTCTCCCGTTGCGGAGCACGGGCTCCAGACGCACAGGCTCAGCGGCCATGGCTCACGGGCCCAGCCGCTCCACGGCATGCAGGATCCTCCCGGACCGGGGCACGAACCCGTGTCCCCTGCATCGGCAGGCAGACTCTCAACCACTGTGCCACCAGGGAAGCCCTCAAGTTTCTTTTCTACCTGCCAGAATTTCAAGCTTTACATAAGCTGATGAGATACAAATATTCACTTACAATGCTGTACACTGAAGCTACCCAAGTAATTGTGATGGAGAAGTGAGAAAGTCTCTATCATATTAGGCCACTTTCAGCCTGATTTACAGCTTAGCAATTCCCATCTTATCTGTCAAGAAGCACAAATACATAGTAAGGTTTGTTAGCCTTTTTTGCTGACAAAGTGAAGTGCCCATGTGCAGAAAGGACACTCTGTATACTAATTTCTATGAATATATGCAACACTTTGGGTTGACCTTTGGATTGCACAGAAATGGCATGGCCGTCACCAGCAAGGGGAAAATCCAAAACCCGCCATGCCATTTGGCATGTCCAGAAGGCTAGCATAAATCATTTATAATGTATGACCCTAGTCATTTTGTGAGATCCAAGGCTTTTGCTGGTTGGTTCTAAACTACCTAAAAGGTTTAGAATTACTAAGTAAATGGGAGGAACACTGCATGAGAACCTAAATATCAATATATCCCTAAGCCAGAAGTTCTTCTATGACTAGGAAACAAAAAACCCATCCTAAATTCCCATGGGCCTCTGCTCTCAGCTATGAGCAGATATACCAGATTGTACTCCAAATATACTTGAGTGCACGTAAAGGGAAGAATTTACAGGCAAAATGTGCTCCTGGATGTGCCCATTAGAAATCAAAGGACACCAATTTACAATACATGAGATGCTCCAGGACCAGTGCTCCTTCCAAAAGCACCTAAGGTGATAACAAATTTATTTTGGAAATATTTGTCAAGAATTAACATCCCAGGGGCTTCCCTGGTGGCACAGTGTTTAAGATTCCGCCTGCCAATGCAGGGGACACAGGTTCGAGCCCTGGTCCAGGAAGATCCCACATGCCGTGGAGCAGCTAAGCTTGTGCGCCACAACTACTGAGCCTGCGCTCTACAACCCGCGAGCCACAACTACTGAAGCCTGTGCGCCTGCAGCCTGTACTCCGCAACAAGGGAAGCCACTGCAATGAGAAGCCCTCGGCAGCTAGAGAAAGCCCATGCACAGACACAGAAGACCCAATGCAGCCAAAAAAAAATAAATCAATCAAATAAATGTATTAAAAAAAAAGAATTAACATCACATTTAGAAGGAAATCTCTTTGTCTCCTTTCAAATTCGAATTTCTAAAAGAATACTTTTAGCGGATCTTTTTCTATCTCACACCTTGTTTTCTTCATTGTAGAAACAAACTCTTAATCCAGTAAGATGTTTGCCAGAAACACTCTGGTTTTCTAGTGTTGCACCTCATCTACTAATTAATAGAGCCTTCATCTACTAATTAATAGCTGGATTTAATTTCTTACGGATAAAGTTGTCTTTAGTGGATGGCAGGTCTTCACAAGGAAACAGAATTTTAGAGCTAGATATGAACAACTGTTTACTTTGTTGCTTTTGTGAGCATGTTCAAACTTTTAACCTTACCTCAGCCATGATATTTTTGAGCTGCAGAATACAAAGAAATTTAGCTCACCAAATACTTGCATTGGCTTTCAAAATGTTTATGGCAGCCTCTGCAGCTCTATGTTTCGCCAGCTTCTTACTTGTACCTTCACCTGAATTAAGGTTAAAAAAAAAAACTCTTTACATGCTGTGAAAATGTGAGGCTTACATAGATGTTTGCATAATACAAAACAAAGCCACTACACATTTTATATATATACACACTAGGTAATAAAAACATACACTTGCATACAGTTATACACTGAAATAAAATACCATATGAAGTTAATACATTAAAAAATCTCTGTGATTTAAAAAATTGTATGTATTTTTGTATACCTGTATAAAAATCATTATACAGGTATACATTATACATGCTTATTACATAAAGTAATAAAGTAGACTATGTCATACCTTCTGAAGAAATGCAACTTATTCCATTATTCTTAGAAAGGAAATTCTTCTATAGCAACAAGTTTCCTTTAAAGGAGCCACTTACAGCAACACCGTTTGTCAGCAAAATGTGCACACTTTCACTGTAACAACCCCTCCTATACTGAATTAAACCCCTCTGCTTGGCTAAGCAGTCATGACTACCTGTTGGATACAGTGGGGGAAGGTTTGTATAGGGAAGAAGTTGAGAGATTACCTTAAGCGTCTTCCATATAATCTGTATCCCTTACATGGGTAGCTAAGGGGGCAGAAGAGACTAGGCCTGACTAATCACTGAGACTGATGCCTAATTTTAGTAAGCAACCACACAAGTAAATTGTAAATTCAGTCTTTTTCCTTCTGACTTCAAACTAGGTGTTGAGAACCTTTCCAAAGTGGTATCAGAATGCTGATGTCCATTCCTCCTGTGTGGAGGAAAGAAAAGGAACATGGAACAAATTTCAAGCATGGCTCTCAAGTGTTGGAGACCACATAAACCACACTTATTTACCCACTAACATAGGTATTAAGGATATACCCTTGACCAATGTGGGAGTTAGGGGCACCGACCCTCTGCACTGTTGAAAATCTACCCATAATTTATAGTCAGCCCTCTGTATCTTTAGTTCCTCCATTTCTAGCTTCCTTGGTAACTGCGGAATCAACCAACCATGGATTGTATGGTACTGTAGTATTTACTACTGAAAAAGATTCTCGTATGAGTGGACTGCGTAATTCAAAACCGTGTTGTTCAAGGGTCAACCGTAGTAGAGAGCTAAGCAGGGTCCCTGCCCTTAAAGAGTATACAGCCTAATGTGTGAGATTCTGTCTATAAAAAGACATCTGGGGGCTTCCCTGGTGACGCAGTGGTTGAGAGTCCGCCTGCCAATGCAGGGGACACGGGTTCGTGCCCTGGTCCGGGAAGATCCCACATGCTGCGGAGCGGCTGGGCCCGTGAGCCATGGCCGCTGAGCCTGCGCGTCCGGAGCCTGTGCTCCGCAGCGGGAGAGGCCACAACAGTGAGAGGCTCGCGTACCAAAAGAAAAAAAAAAGACGTCTGAAATGTGGAGTATCACAGCAGGCCTAAGTGCAGGTTGTAGGGTAGCCTACAAAAGGGATAGCTCCCCTACTCTTGGTAAGGATTCAGAAAGGTTTCATGAAGGAGGAGATAACTAAACAAGGACCTGAAAGATCAGTAAAAGTTAGTGAGGTGAGGAGAGCTGGAGGATTAGGAAGAGCACTGTAGGTGGAGAAAGTACTTGCAGAGCCTCAGAGGTAACACACAGCATGGTGTTCTCAGGCCCCAAGTTGTAGGGGACAGTAAGAGCTTGAGGAAAGGAACTTTGAGGCAAAAGGCGAGAGAGCTGAAGGGTAGGAGAGGTCAAAGAATGGTCTCCTAAATTTGTGCTTATCAAACTTTAGGAATTGCCTGGGAATTTGGTTAGAATGCATACTAACAGTAGGTGTTGGATGGGGCCTGATATTCTGCACTTCTTTCAAGTGCCCAGGTGATAGCAATGCTGCTGTCAACCACATTTTGAGAAGTAAGGTTGTCAATGATGTTAAGAAATTTATATTCATCCAGAGGGTGATGGGAAAACCACTGAATGGATTTTAAAAAGAGGAAGTACATGCACAGATTTGAATGCCAGAAAAAACACTCTGGTTTTTGTGTGGAAAATGGACACCACAAGATAGAAGCTAAAAGAGCAGCTATGAGGCTGCAACTATAATCCATGTGGCTCGGATGGTAGCAACAGAAAGATGAGAGAAGCAGACAGATTCAAGAGATATTTAGGAAGTAGGATTTGGGGGCAGACTGGACAATAGGCAGAGGGAGAAGAAGGTGAAACCCAAATTTCTACTGTAAGCAGACGGGTGACGGTGGTGCCTTTACTGAGCTGGAGAATGCAGGGGAAATGGATTTGAGAGAGAAGATGGATTCAATTTGGGACAGTGAGAGACTGAGGTGTCTTTGGGTCATCCAAGCAATAATGCCTAGCAAGCACAGGCAGATACACTGTTCTGTAACTGCACCTGGGCTGAAGACAGAGGTTTCAGAATTATCAGCCTTTAGATAGTATTTGAAGCCACGGAGGTAGATAAGCTTGCACAGGAAGACAGGACAGTGTGAGAAGAGTAGGGGGACTAAGCAGTTGCCACAGGTTGTTAATCTTTGATCTAAAACACACTGAAGGGAAAAAGGCTACTTTTGAGTTTTCACTGAATGTTTTAAAATAGACCAGCTAAAGCAGTAGTGCAAATGTTGATTCCATGGTTCACATGAGGAACCTTCTAGCTACAATCTAGCTACAATCCACCTGCCCCACATAGACAAAAAAGCTTCAAAATTTTCTTAAAGTGGCTTCAATGAAAATAGCGGAATCCAGATTTTCAGGGACACAAACAAATGATGCCTTCAGATTACCAGATGGTGGAACTTCAGCCTTCTTGCTGAATTTTTTTCTTGGCATTCTTCCAAATTAAATTTAGTATTCAATATTTTTTGTGTTTGCCATTAAATAGATACATAAGGAATAAAATGTCTACATTTACAAATGGGCTACTTCAGTTATCATTTGCTCAAGTTCAATGACCATAATAAGGTGAATCTTAATTTTGAAACTTCATTGCTGTGTGACCTTGGGCATGTTTCTTATAATCTCTCTGGACCTATTTCCTCATGTATAAAAAAGGTGATAACATCTTATTAAAATACTGTACAGTGCCAGGAACTAGAAGCTGCTATGCAATATAGTGTAGTTGAGCTTTCCACCTTCCTCATTTTGCTTGGATACAGAACCGAGTGTGGTACAATGGGCCCAAACTGCCAAATGAGTCCATACATAGAGGGGAGCAGCTCAGAAAATTCTGGGGTCATGCCTCCTGGCATCTGCTATAACCTATGAAATTTGACAGCACCTACTGATTCATCTATGGCTGCTCCAAGAGCCTTTCCTGCTTTTCCCTAATTCTTGGAAGATCCCTAGGAGGATCCTAGGGTATGTTTCTGAGCTTCTCTTGGTATCTGGGGAACAGAAAATTAGGGAGAGGATCAGGAAGTTGGAAAGTCCCAATGACCTGAGAAAGGTATCAGTTTTAAGAGCCTGCTCCTCACCGTTGTCTCTGGTAAAAAGGGTACTTTTCCGAACTAAGAAGCAATACCAAGTCTGACCCGCCAACCCACATGGTTATCGGGGTTCGTTGTGCATACAGACCTGTGCAGGTTATGTCACCAACGGTTACTCTGAAGGTGAAAGTGGGCACGTGTATTTGCACATCGGATCTTTCACATTCATAAACTGGGATGTTCTTGGTCTTCATGCCGTATTCATGTAATACCTGAATTGGTGTTTTCCCTGGCTTAGCTGTGATCATCTTCCCCAAACTGCAAAAACCAGAAAAAGCTGTGCTTTGCATGTCAAAGCGGGGAGGGAAGCAGAAGCAAATAAAGACTAGTTTTAACAGCCACCAACGGTGACGCCGGAGGCACCGAAGCTCCCCGTCGGCCAGGGCTAGAGCTGGCGAGGCGCGACAGTCTCCCGGCCCCGCTGCGGCGGGCGGCGGGCAGGGTGAGGGAGGTCTTTAGGGAGACAACTTGAATGCGGGTAGGAGGGATTCGCGGGGGAATCGGGAGGTACGCTCGGGTGCTGCAACCTCCCGGGACCAAGGCTATAAACCCCTTTCCCAGGCGGCGGCCGTGAACCACCTCCGGCCACCCCGAGCCTCCCGAGGCCGCAGGAGGGGCGGGGCCGGGCCGTAGACCCCGGCCCGCTCGCCGCCGAGAGGGCGGGGCCGAGCGCCCGCCAGCAGCCGCGAGGACGCCAGCGCCAGGAAGGGGCTTTACCCAGAATGCCGCTGGACAGCCGGCTCCCCCGCCCCCTCCTCTATTGCCCACCACTCCCGGCCCTGCCCCGCTCGGTCCCGACCGCCCGGGCGCTGACCTGAAGGTCCCGCTGTCCTCGCGCTCCAGCGGCGGAGCCGCGGCGCGATGCCTGCTCTGAGACATGGCCAGAAGGGACGGCTTTGCGGCGGGAGGAAGAGCAGTGTGGAGCGACGTCTTCGCTCCGCGGGTCGGTCGGTCCCCGAGAGGAGCGAGCTAGAGCCGACGCCGCCACCTCCTCCCCTCCTCCGACTCCCCTTCTCCTCCCCGCTTGCGTCCCTCCAGGGGATGGGCGGGGGGCGGAGGCGGAGCTTCTGTGCGGTAGCGCCGGTCCCGGCTCCCGGTCACGCCTCCTGCTGTCCCGGCTCGGGTAGAGCTCCTCGGCGGCCCCGCCCCCTCGCAGCCCCGGCCCGTGCGCCACCTTCGGCCCAGCGGCTAGTGGGGACCGCAGTTGTGTGTCCTCAAAAGGAGGCCGCTCCCTGCCCAGAGAGAGGCTTGTCGTCGGGCGGGCAAGCTTCAGCGACTGTGAGGCCTGAAGCTCAGCCATTTTTTTTTTTTTTTTTTTGGAGGGGGTTGCGGGGGACGGGGAAGAGGAGCGGTGCGTCACTTTAAGAAAATGCTTTTAAAATTCCAAATGCAAAATTGCCGGAGAGCCTCCCTAGGCCTGGGCCCGAAGCCTGAGACTCGCGGTATACCCGCTCCTGAGGGCTGAGGTGGGCTCCTGTCCTGGAGTCCTGCTTTTAGGTGCTCGCGGGAACGTCCGGACACCCACTCCTCTCACCCCAACGTGGGCTCCATTGTCTTCTAGGCTTTCATCGCCTGATGAGTGCTGGGCTAGCGGATCCCAGCAAGGCACGTTAGGTGTAAACGAAGGCTTTTCTGTGGACCCGATTCTAATTAAATGCTGTTTCTGCACACCTGTGTTGGTTGTAATGGCGTTTGCTTGGGATGCACCACCTTTGGTGGGGATCAGACAGCGACATTAGATGTCGAATCGCTTCTAGGGGTTTTGCTTGCCAGTTGCAGGAATGACTCCTTGTGCTTTCTCGTTTCTGGAAGATTGCCTTGCACGATGCTATTCACACGAAGGGTCCTTATTAGGAACTTTTTGTTTGTTTCTCTCGAACCCTGGGTACTTGAAAGCAAATGAAAAAGCTGTCCGGAGTCTAATCAAAGTGATTTACATTATTTGAGGATTGAATTAAGCCTGTATTTTCTTCCTCCCTCTACCCCCTCTATAGATGTTTGTATATCGATTACTATCCATTGCTGTTTTAATGAATATCTTATTTTAAGTACCACATAGCCACTATTTCAAAATTATGTTAACATCCACATAGCTATGACAGTACACTATTTCAGTACTCAGATTTGTTTCTAAGATTTAGCCATAAAATTTCTTAAAAACAAGTATAAACTTTATACAGCTCTCTTTAAAGGTTGAGTAACTGGATAGTAATGATGAAACAAAAAGAAAATAAATGCAGCAGTACTCTATTTCAGAGAGACACTATGTGCCAGCTTCAACAGAAACTCCTAAGTCAGAGTTTATGCAGTTACACATATGTAATATGGCTTTCATTTAGTATTTCATAAAGTTCTGCATACAATTGTTTCCTTATATTCTGTGAATTTATTTTTATATTAATCACTTGATTTTGTAAACATACAAGGAAAATGAATGAAATGTTCAAAGAATGAACTGTGTACCATAACACAGAAATAGTGCTTTTCTGTCGCCAAAATTGGCACAATGGACTTGTGAAGGAATTCCCTTTGGACTAGGTCCACTGTGGATGGCATCCAGGGCTAATGTTAGTGGCTAACGTATTGTTCCCTGTAGGGTTATATGCTTCCTTTGAACCTGGCAAACCACTATCAGCTGTGACCGTCATCAAGGACATTGATAATACTTAAAGATTAGTAGTTTTCTGTGTATATTTTAGTGTTATAGACTGCAATTCCAAATTAGACTTGCTTTTAGTGTATCATTTTACACCGTTAATCTATAATTCATTACCTGAGCACACCAGGGGAGGTAGTGTTGTAAATTGTACACTGGTAAGCTACTCAGTGAAACCATGCTTTGTATTTTTAACGTGTATAATTATATTTAAAATCAAGCAAGACTTAGTTTTATGCCTGATTTTTTTTGAAAACATGGATTTGTTATCTGAGGGTTGCAGTTCATGACGTTTTAATACTGTATTAATATGTTTGCTGCGGCTACCAAGAGCTTTGTCAAACAAGTTGGAGATGGAGGGAGATTAGTTCCCGTTCCAAGCCTCAGTGAGGCTGACAAATACCAACCTCTAAGTCTGGTGGTAAAAAAGAAGAGATGTTTTCTGTTTCCTAGATATAAATTTACTTCAACACCCTTTACGCTGAAAGATATTCTTCTAGGAGACAGAGAAATTTCAGCTGGTAAGTTTAAATGTCTGTTTGGGAGTGACTACTCATTCAGTTATATTATTGGTAATCTAAACATAGGTTGTCTGTGCTACCTATGTTCATAATATTTATGTATTTTCATTGATAAAAGCAACTCTTATTACTGTGACAGTAATAATATTGTTAACAATGCCTAACGTTTTTATAGTATCAAATCTCTTATTGGTTGAATAATTTCAAATGTATTTTATAAGATTATTTATTGTATAATTTAATTTCAGTTATTTTATAAATTGTTTTAACCAAATCAACTTAGAATATGACATAATAGTATATTTCTTCATCTATAAAATAGGGGTATTATTCAGTCTTGCCTATCTCACATGGTTAAATGTGATGAAAGTAATTTGTATTTATTTTTTGATTCAGTTACTACAGTTGGTAAGCTGAAATGTATTAACAGGCTAATATTAACATTTTAACAAATTTTTCTTATAAACACTTGTTTTTCTTTCAGCTAGCCAGTGGATCTTGATGCTTAAGTATGCTGTTGGCTGAAAGAGAATTTGAGTTCATTTAAAGTACTCTAGATATTTATTTTTCTTGTTGTCAGATTAATTGAATTGCTCTTTTTGTTTTCTTTTTTGCTGTATGCGGGCCTCTCACTGTTGCGGCCTCTCCCGTTGCGGAGCACAGGCTCCGGACGCGCAGGCTCAGCGGCCATGGCAAACGGGCCCAGCCGCTCCGCGGCATGTGGGATCCTCCCGGATCGGGGCACGAACCCGTGTCCCCTGCATCGGCAGGCGGACTCTCAACCACTGCGCCACCAGGGAAGCCCTGAATTGCTCTTTTTAATCTTGGTTTAAGATGTTGCCATTCTCAACATTTGGGTAATCAAGTCTTAAATGGTAAATTAATGTGCTACTATACATATTTACATTAGATGAATTCAAGACATTTAAAATATTGATTTCCTTTTCTTAAAGGTGTTTCATCTTATCAGTTACTGAATTATGAAGATGAATCAGACGTTTCACTTTATGGAAGGCGAGGCAACCATATTGTGAATGACGTTGGGATTAACGTTACTGGATCAGATTCAGTTGCAGTAAAAGCTTCCTTTGGTGTAGTAACCAAACATGAAGTGGAAGTATCAACATTACTCAAGGAAATTACTACACGGTCAGTATAATACTTCCATGTTTTTATTAAATATTTTAATTATATAAACTTCATTACAAAGAGTGCTTAAAACATTCGGGTTATATTTTATTAGAGTAATTTGTTTGATTTATTTGAAATACTGCAAATTAGTAATATGTCCAAGCTTTGGATAAGTGTAGATATCTGGAATCATTTGGTTTAAAAAATATTTAATTGCTCTGCAAAATCACTTTGGCTCTGCCGCATTTGCTAAATTATAAGATTACAAGACTTCAAGAATCTGCTTGCAGCAAATACACTAAGAGAGTCTCCTCCAACAGATTCCTATAGTATGCATGTTTTAACAAAATAGGAAGGAGAGGCAGATTATTAAATTTCTTTTGAGCACACCTTCTGATTTGTATTAGGACTGCCTTGATTTACTTTTAATTAAGGTGGATCGTGAATAGTAACACATGATAATCAAAAAATGTACTTGATTATACATAGTTAGATGTTACAGATTCTTGTGAATGTCTGTCTTCTTGATTTTAGAAAAATTAATTTTGACCACAGTTTGATACGTCAGTCAAGGAGGAGCAGAAAGGCAGTATTGTGTGTGGTCATGGAAAGCATCCGAACCACACGACAGTGCTCACTGTCTGTGCACGCTGGAATTCGTGGGGAATCCATGAGGGTAAACCATTAGACTCATTAGACTTCTCTTACTAAAAAGCTGCAATGGGAATTTTTTAAGTATTCAGTTTCTAATGAGCCTTGTGTATTTTGTCAAATGTTGAGATTAAAAAGCTGCAATTGTATATAGGATTTTGCACACCAATGGTTTTGTTTTAGAATATGAAAAAAAATCCAAGAAAATTTGAATTATAAACATGTAAAATAATGTTAGAAAACACTAATCCTTGTGAAATAATGTGTACAATGGAGTCCCTCATATTACTATTATGCTGTTTTAAGAATACAAATTGAGTGGTTATGTTGAGTTCTTTGATTTTATTTTTAAGTGATACAGTTTTTACTTGAATTTTAAAAAGTTGAGTTTATATTTTTATATTAAATTAATTTTTCTAAAATAATATTGTTAATGGCCAAACATGCTTCATTCAATGTTAAGTTCTTTAAAAAATATTGAAAGAGGGGCTTCCCTGGTGGCGCAGTGGTTGAGAGTCCACCTGCCAATGCAGGGGACACGGGTTTGTGCCCCAGTCTGGGAAGATCCCACATGCCGCGGAGCGGCTGGGCCCGTGAGCCATGGCCACTGAGCCTGCGCCCGTGAGCCATGGCCACTGAGCCTGTGCATCCGGAGCCTGTGCTCTACAACGGGAGAGGCCACAACAGTGAGAGGCCCGTGTAACACACACACACAAAAAAAATGTTGAAAGCTATTTGTGTTTAATTTTTAGCTCAATTATGGTATTATTTGTCCTTGTCATTCACCTAATAATGACGCATAATAATGACTTGATTTGTTTTATTAAAATGAATTATTAGAAAGATAGGGTACAATGATAATCGTTTCAAATCTTTGCAAATGAAGGTTCTGTTCAGTGGCTACATTTAGGTGCCCACCAAATTGTTTAACATTGGATATTTTGGGGGCATGAACTGAGTGAAATATTTACTTAATTGTTGGTAATTGCTTTGGAACAGTGGACAGAATAGGCTAAAAACAACTGTAGCACTTAAAGGCAGTTGGTTTACAGTTGAAAGAAAAACGTTTCTATGCCAGAGAGCATTACCCATGTGGTAGCACTAATCATTGGCTCTGATACAAAGGAACTGAGAAAGTAGTGAGAGGTATTTCCTAATATAGATCACAAGTCTCCAATGGACCATTAATTTGGATCTCTGCTGGAAACAGTTGAATTCAAGTAGGAGCATTCTTTGCTTGTAGGGGTGGGGATGTTTGTTTTTGGTAGGATTGTAGGGAATGTTTTGTTTCTCCAAAAATATATCCTTATGTGTTGTGCTCCTTAACCATGTTATTTAATTTATTTAATATAGTTTCATTTTATGGATGAACAGAATACCAGGGGAAGGGACAAAGCTATTGTTTTTCCAGCACACACAACCATAGCTTACAGTGTTTTCGAACTCTTCATTTACTTGGATGGTGCCTTTGGTGAGTGATTTGCATGAAACACCAAAATGATTATATTTTTAAAGAAGGATTTAATGAGAATCTCTGTCTCTTTCTGAGTGTCTAATAATAGAAGAGTGCTGCTCTCAAGTACTGTCAATATTATGTTTGGGTGAAGTAACTGGGAAAGACCCTCCAGTCCTTACTTACTCATCACCTCATCCCTGTTTCTTGGGGAAGGCTGTAGTCTTCCCACCACCCACTTACAATTATAGCTAAGAGTGAGAACACAATCCACTGACAGTATTTCCTTGACTTATATGGGAAAATAAAAAATTATCGTCTAATAGGTACCTTTGATGATGGCAAATAGAGTAGGTAGACAGTAAGATGTCGAAGGTGTCAAGGCATCCAAACTAGGGTACCCAAAGACAACCTTTCTTCCGGTTTTCCTTTCATAGACCCAGCTCCCCCAACTCCGGACTTTCCCTAAAACCTTAAAGTTACAAATAATTCCCCCAAATTGTCACCTTATATAATACTGCAGTGCAGCTCAGTTTAAATTTCTACATTTCACAGGTTTTAAGATTATTAGACCAGCCAGCTCAAGTCTAGGTGTAGCCCAAAGGAATAGGCAAGGGAGCCCCTTAGCCATGGTGATTTATGAACATTTTTAGACCTGTGTTTGTTTCTGCAGTTATGTCGGAGGAGAGAATAGGGAGTCCAGAAACAAATCATACTACTTAATTTCTATCTGGGACACTAAAGGGTGTAGGTTTTTTGTAAAAAAAGATGTATTTATTTATTCTTTTGGCCGCATCGGGTCTTGGTTGCAGCATGTGGGATCTTCGTTGGGGCATGCGGGATCTTCGTTGGGGCATGCGGGATCTTCGTTGGGGCACGCGAGATCTTTCGTTGTGGCGCGCGGGCTCTTTGTGTCAGCACGCGGGCTTCTCTCTAGTTGTGGACTGCGGGTTTTCTCTTCTCTAGTTGTGGCATGCAGGCTCCAGGGCACGTGGCACTCGGGTTCCAGAGTGCATGGGCAACTAGAGTTTGCTGCACGCAGGCTCTCTAGTTGAGGTGCGCGAGCTCAGTAGTTGTGGCTCTTGGGCTTAGTTGCGCCGCAGCATGTGGGATCTTAGTTCCTTGACCAGGGATCAAACCTGTGTCCTCTGTGTTGCAAGGCGGATTCTTTACCACTGGACCACCAGGGAAGTCCAAGGGTGTAGGTTTTTACAATAATATTGATCACTAGAAGTGTAAACTGATAGAACTGATATGTCCATCAAAATTTTAAATTACATATATTTTAGCCTTATTTACACTTTTAGGAATTTATCCTATAGATATACATATATGAAATGATGTGGGTATAAGGATAGTCAGCTCATAATAGCAAAAGATTGGAAATAACCTTAAGGTGTATTATCAGCAGCTAGTTGAATAATGGTGCATGCACACAGTAGAATACTGTGAAGCCATTAGGAATTATGTAGCACTGAAGATCCTGACATGGAATAATCTCTATGATATTTTAAAGAAATGTGTATCTATTTGAGCCTAAACAATTTTATATATATACATACTTACATACATATCTACATATTCTTTATGCATGTAAAATATATGGAGTATTTCTGGAAGTACACACAACAGTAGTTACCCCGGGGTATAAAACTGAGGCTGGGGTCAACGTAGAGACTTATTTGTCACCGTATCCTCTTTTTGTACTCTTTGAATTTCGTACCATGTAAATGTTACCTTTTCTAAAAATATGTAAAATTTAACTTAAAAAAATAAAATGAATGGCACATACCAGAATTCAACCACAATTAAAACTCCCAATAAAACATGAGTTGTTTGGGCTTCCCTGGTGGCGCAGTGGTTGAGAGTCCGCCTGCCGATGCAGGGCACACGGGTTCGTGCCCCGGTCCGGGAAGATCCCACATGCCACGGAGCGGCTGGGCCCGTGAGCCATGGCTGCTGAGCCTGCGCGTCCGGAGCACCCCACAACGGGAGAGGCCACAACGGTGAGAGGCCCGCGTACCACAAAAAATATATATATATGAGTTGTTCAAATTATAACATCTTCTAAAATTTTTTTTTTATAGACCTTTGTGTCACTTCAGTGTCAAAAGGAGGATTTGAAATGGAAGAAACGGCAACATTTGCACTGCTCTACAGATTGAGAAATATACTATTTGAAAGAAGTATGTCCGCTGAAGATTTTTTGCTTCTCAGATTAACACTTGAGGTTATCTCTTCAGTAATACTGTCTTAAGAATTTAAATTTAAAAGCCAAATTTCATGACTGATGGTTTAGATTCACACATAGTTATAATTGCAGTTTGGCTATACATTTTTTATTTGACTTTTAACACATTTCTTTTTTTGTCCTTTTAGATAGAAGAGTGATGGATGCCATTTCTCGTTCACAGCTTTACTTAGATGATCTTTTTTCTGACTATTATGACAAATCTCTCAGCATGAGTGATATTTCACTCAAAGAAGGGACTCATATCCGAGTTAATTTACTTAATCACAGCATTCCAAAAGGACCTTGCATACTCTGTGGCATGGGGAGCTTTAAAAGGGAGACGGTTTATGGGTGCTTTCAGTGCTCTGCCGATGGGCAGAAGTATGTGAGACTTCATGCAGTTCCTTGTTTTGATGTTTGGCACAAGAGAATGAAATAAAATGGAAAGTCAATGTATCTTGCTGGTGCTTTAGGTGCAACTGTGCCACACACCTTTCCAAAATTATCTAGGTTTGCTTTGATGAGTTGTAGCAAATTAAAGAGGGAGGGGAACAGGAAATTAACCTGTCTGGGCATCATTTTTCCCATCTATAACGTGGAGATGATAATAGTGTCTACCTCATAAATTGTCATGAGGATTAATAATGTTTATATTGGAAAAGGTTTAAATATAAAATTCAGAATATAGATATTCCTTCATAAAATCTGCCAGTCACTTTAGAAGTATATTTTGGGATTTAGTCTCATTTTACATAGAAATTTTCTAGATATCAATTTTATTTTTAGTTGGCTTTTAATTCAAGATCTAAGAATGACAAGAGTACACAAGTGGCAACTTTATGGTGCTTTAACTGTTGCCCTAGGTCTGGTAAAATGAGAAAAATGTGTTAATAATTTAATGTAATCCTAAATGTTTAATTGTGGTATCAAATTAAAAGCACACTGAGCTCAGTGTGGGGTTTTGTGTACACAATTAAAGATGACTGATAGTGGTAATGGGCTGCCATTTTGTGGTGTACATATATATGTGCTCGCCAGCTTTGTCTTTATAAAAACTCACTACAGTCATTTTAAAGTTAAGGCAGCTGGGACATGTTTATTTCTTTTCTCCTTTGAAAATGTTTAAAACATTTAACGTATTTAGTTCTGTGAGACCTTTTGCATCTACTCTGTAAGACATCTGAAATATTTTTATACACGAGCAACCTAAATTATTTACTATACACCATTTTAAAATTATTACAAAAATAGGGCTTCCCTGGTGGCACAGTGGTTGAGAATCTGCCTGCTAATGCAGGGGACATGGGTTCGAGCCCTGGTCTGGGAGGATCCCACATGCCACGGAGCAACTGGGCCCGTGAGCCACAACTACTGAGCCTGTGCGTCTGGAGCCTGTGCTCCGCAACAAGAGAGGCCGCAATAGTGAGAGGCCCGTGCACCGCGATGAAGAGTGGCCCCCGCTTGCCACAACTAGAGAAAGCCCTCGCACAGAAACGAAGACCCAACACGGCAAAAATAAATTAATAAAAAAAAAAAAAATGCTATGTTAAAGTTCCAGAAATCAAATAGTACAGCAGTCACTACTAGGCATATGCCTATGAAGTCATTAGGCAATTATGTAAATACGAAATACTTGTATACTATATGTACGTGGAAGGATTAATATTTTATCTTTTAAACTATTTAAATGTGATTAGAATTTGAGTAAATCTCCATGTTCATTTACCATCATCTCTAATTTTTTTTTTGCGGTACGCGGGCCTCTCACTGTTGTGGCCTCTCCCGTTGCGGAGCACAGGCTCTGGACGCGCAGGCTCAGCGGCCATGGCTCACGGGCCCAGCCGCTCCGCGGCATGTGGGATCTTCCCGGACTGGGGCATGAACCCGAGTCCCCTGCATCGGCAGGCAGACTCTCAACCACTGCGCCACCAGGGAAGCCCTATAATTTTTTAAAACATAAGTTTAGGGACTTCCCTGGTGGCGCAGTGGTTAAGAATCCACCTGCCAATGCAGGGGACGCGGGTTCGAGCCCTGGTCTGGGAAGCTCCCACATGCCGCGTAGCAACTAAGCCCGTGCGCTACAACTACTGAGCCTGCACTCTAGGGGCTGTGAGCCACAACTACGGAGCCCGCGTGCCACAACTACTGAAGCCCACACGCCTAGAGCCTGTGCTCTGCAACAGGAGAAGCCACTGCAATGCAAAGCCTGCACACCTCAAGGAAGAGTAGCCCCCGCACACCGCAAGTAGAGGAAGCCCGAGTGCAGCAACGAAGACCCAACGCAGCCAAAAATAAATAAAGTGATTCAATCCATTTAGTGTTTAAAAAAAAAAACCACCATGAGATAGCACTAGGTATACTAGAAGTATTCAAAATCTTCTAATTGCTAATAGTAAGCTTTGGTGAGGATGAAAAGAAACTGAAACTCTCATACTAGTTGAAAAACAAATTGGTACGATTACTTTGGTAAACAGTTTGGCATTATCTGTGACAAAAAGTCTCTCCTTGATCAAACTTGTCGGGCTCTTCTGAGCCCTCTGCTTGATTAGGCCCAATAGCGCCCCCTCGCCACAACTAGAGAAAGCCTGTGCGCAGAAACGAAGATTCAGTGCAGCCAAAAATAAATAAATAAAAAACAAACATAAGTTTAAAAGCACTTGGTATGAAAACAATGGGACAGAAAGGTTAGAATTAGAAAGTTGGTATCATAGGATAATTTCCATTTATAGCCTTCATGGTATTTTTGTTTTGGGCCGAGTATATTATGATTCAGGTGCAAATATGAGTATACTGATCAAAAAAACCTCTAGTGACTTTTATTAATATGGATATAGAGAATGGGGGCAGTTTCCAAACCAAAACATAATATTGTATTAGCAACTTAGTTTACTTGAACAGAGCAGGTTTTTCTGAGGGAAGTAAAGGGATGAAAGTTGATGATTAAGTGAGGAGGAGTTATAAAATTGGGTATAGGAATGAAGAAATATAGGGGGAAAAGAAAAGATAGTAAAGGTTTTTATTTTACAAAGTGTCTAACTGTGCTATGCATATGTAATATCCACTAATCTAGTGGTTTTTGTGTTGCCCTTATACTTTTAAATTATAGGATTTCTAGCAGTATATTTAAAGAGGTTAAAAGATGAACAGTGAACAATGGTTTGGAAAGAGCAAGTTTCAGAAAATGGAAAAGACTTTGTTTTGAACTCAGTTGGTTTTGAATAGAGCTATTTACTGCCTAACCACACTTTCTACATACACAGTAAGTAAATCTTACATGTTCCAATAAATATGTATCCTTTCTTGGGTACCAACATGATTTTCTACAGCATCTCTTACCTCTTATTCTCAACATGTTGGACCACAATGATTTGACCATGACACAAAATCGCCATGGCACTTTACATCCTCATCTGCATCCTCATTTGATATCCTCATGTGTAAAATAAGTTCTACACATTTATCAAAAACTTGATGGCATACCAGTTTGTAATGCTCGTTCATGGTTAATAACAAGAACATTGTGAGAAGTGACATAGGATAGAGATACCTAGAGAAAGGGAGACTAAGAAATAGCGTAGCATCAATTTAAAACTATCAAGACAAAAAGTTAGGGATGGTAGATATAAAGCCCTACGAGAAGGAAGAGGCGTATAATGATGTCTGAGGGAATGCAAGAGTCAGAGCAGTACAGACTTTATGATGCCTGCTCTAAGATAGAGGCACAAAGCCTTTGGTCCGATGAAATGTCTTTCAAACATTAGTCATTGGAACAAATACCTAAGGCCAGAAACTTGCACCAAAAAGTACAGAGACTGTGTTGAGGCTCTCTGACAGAGTTATACAACTAATACTTTCCTGCATGTATACTAAAGGAAGATTCCTCGGTCCTATGATTTTTATATCCTACTATCCATAATGCTGTGAAATGTATAAACAAATGAAATGTTAATTCCTGGGTCCCTATTAAATATTTTAAAAATATGGGGCACTTTAAATATTAAAATTTGGATATTTACATAACTATACATGCTGTTAAGGTTAGAGTTGGGAAGAGCTTGTGGATTTTGACATAGATGTCCTCCTATAACCTGAAGGGGAAAAGCTGCCCACTAGGATGCAGAGGTCGATTTTATGGTGGTGCAATTCATGTTAACAGAATAAAGCAAAAGGAAACACAATCACGCCTTACTTGAAAGTTAACTTTTGCAAAACAGCCTCACATTTATTATTCCAAAATTACATGTATTGAAGGGATCAAAATATGTTCATGGGGGAAAAATAGAGAATACAACTCAGAGAAAAGTGACTTTGTTTTACATATAAAGTACAGTAAATAGCTAAGAAAATTTAGAAATAAAAATATGCTATAGTTCATCATGTTGATAGACATTGTATTCCTTAGAAGAAATGAAGCCATCACCATCATGGTCGTTCTTCTTAAAAATATCTTCTAAAACTGCATTCTGATATGACTTGTCACGTGGCTTCTCATCTTTTTCAAATTCCTTTTTCAGGTAATGACTTATCTAGGCCAAAATAATATTTCTTTAATAAAAATATATCACAAGAAATTTCCAGCAACTTTGAGAAAATGTTTACATAAAGAAACTCATATCTAAGACTGCTTATAATAAGTGATACAAAAATTTAAAAAGCTATTTGAGGTTTAATTTTTTCAACCTTTGAAGCAATTTTCTGAAGAGAAACAGATCTTCAAACTAGCTTCCCCCGAGGTTATAGGTGGTTAGTGGTACATACTCAGATTAACATCTGAATTGAATTTTGTTGAAACTAAATGCTTTCCAATAATCTACACTATCCACATTACCAAAGGAAACTCCCTCTTAAGAATTTCCATTAGTGAATAAAATCCAAATTGGCATTTCTATAATCTCTAAAGTTATTGGGTTGGCCAAAAAGTTCATTCGGGTTTTTCATAGGCTGGAAAAACCCGAACGAAACTTTTTGGCCAACCCAATAATAAATATGTATAATGAATTAAAAAACCCAACTACAGGTTTTGAAATAAAATTTAATTTTCTTAATTTTTCTATGCTTCTATAGCTCTCCCCCAATCTACAAATTATGATCATCTCTCTAATGTCAAATAAGGAACAGGTATTCTGAAGTATTCCCTTTTGTCTATATGACATTTCTCTAAGCAAAGACACATTATAAGCACAGCCTAACATGGTAGCTACTAGCCATATATGTCCATTAAGCACTTGAAATGTGGTAGATCAAATTGAGACAAGCTACTGTAAGGGTAAAATACACAACAAATTTTGAAGATAATAAAAAATGTCATTGATAATTTTTATATTGGTTTCATGTTGAAATGGCAATATTTTAGATATATTGAGTTAATTAATTAACATTAACTTCACTTGTTTCTTTTTACTTTTTAAAATGTGGCTACTAAAACATTTAAAATTATGTATGTAACTCAATTATATTTCTATTGGAAATTATGTATATTATATAAATAAATCATATATTAATACATATAATAACTAAAGAGAGTAAAGCACAACGATTTGGAGATAGTGTTAAACAAGGCTGGGTATTTTATTTATTATCACTTTTTTTTTGCATTGAAGTATAGTTGATTTACAATGTTTCAAGTACACAGCAAAGTGATTCAGTTATACAAATATCTATATATCTATGACCTATTCTTTTTCAGATTCTTTTCCATTATAGGTTATTACAAGATACTGAATATAGTTCCCTGTGCTACAGGGACAACAGTAGGTCCTTGTTGTTTATTTTATATATAGTAGCGTGTATCTGTTAATCCCAAATTCCCAATTTATGCCTCCTCTCCTCCTTTCCCCCTTGGTAACCATAAGTTTGTTTTCTACGTCTGTGAGTCTATTTCTATTCTGTAAGTAAGTTCATTTTTGTATCATTTTTTTAGATTCTACATATAAGTGATACCATATGATATTTGTCTTTCTCTTAGTTTACTTAGTATAATAATAATCTCTATGTCTATCCATGTTGCTGCAAATGGCATTATTTCACCTTTTTTTTTAATGGCTGAGTAATATTCCTGTGTGTGTGTGTGTGTGTTTACACACACACACACACACACCTTCTTTATCCATTCGTCTGTCGATGGACATTTAGGTTGCTTCCATGTCTTGGCTATTGTAAATAGTGCTGCTATGAACATAGGGGTGCATGTATCTTTTTGAATTATAGTTTTGTCTGGATATATGCCCAGGAGTGGGATTGCTGGATCACATGACAACTCTATTTTTAGCTTTTGAAGGATGCAGAAGCTAGGTAACTGAACTCCAGGACCCTGTTTACCAACTTTCTGGACTACACAGTTCAAATTTTTCCTAGCTCTTTTAATAATCTCATGTAATCCTCACAATCCTATGAGGTAGGAATTGTTTGCCCAGTTACAAATTCCTACAGTGCTGCTTGAAAAGATCTTCTCCTGTAGGCTAGATGCCAGAAATGCCTCGTAGAGATTAGTTTGGTATTTTAATGACCCTCTTGCAGGGAGAAAGGAAATTAAACAGTCTGACTTAGTTTCAGGTTTTACATTAAAAAAGTACATTTTCTTCTTGGAATTTAGTTTTTTTGTAACCAGCTCTATAAAAGCAAATTAATCAGTCCATACTAGGTAGAAGTAAAAATAATAGCTATAACACAGATGTGACAAAAAATGAGATTGTACATATGAAATCTGTTTGAATTACCTCAGTTTTAGAAAGTTGCCGGTCATTATCCGCATCTATCTGTTTAAATGTTTCAATGCTTCGTGGTCCTTTGGTCACAGCATAGAGCTCAATCTCAAAAATCAACGTTGCATCAGGTGGAATCTTGCCTTCTGCTAAAGGTGTAAATTTTAACACTTTAACTTACATGAAGATAACGTTCAAATATTTATTTACAAATAGCCATTATAGCATTATGATTATATTATTTCATATTTATAAAAATTGCTTTCTAAATATTTCTTAGGAACACTTTTCCCATATGTCTTCAAACCAAGTCAGTTCTAAAGACCCAGGGGACCATTATTTCCTGATTAAATTGAAATAAATATAAATCATTTATTTTTAAAAATTAATGTATTTATTTTTGGCTGCGTTGGGTCTTCGTTGCTGTGCATGGACTTTCCCTAGTTGCGGCAAGCGGGGGCTACTCTTCATTGCAGTGCGCAGGCTTCTCATTGCGGTGGCTTCTCTTGTTGCAGAGCACGTGCTCTAGGCACGTGGGCTTCAGTAGTTGTGACACGTGGGCTCAGTAGTTGTGGCTCACGGGATCTAGAGCGCAGACTCAGTAGTTGTGGCGCATGGGCTTAGGTGCTCTGCGGCACGTGGGATCTTCCTGGACCAGGGCTCTAACCCGTCTCCCCTGCATTGGCAGGTGTATTCTTTTTTTTTTTCGGTATGCGGGCCTCTCACTGTTGTGGCTGTTGTGGCCTCTCCCGTTGCGGAGCACAGGGTCCGGACGCGCAGGCTCAGCGGCCATGGCTCACGGGCCCAGCTGCTCTGCGGCATGTGGGATCTTCCCGGACCGGGGCACAAGCCCGTGTCGCCTGCATTGGCAGGCGGACTCTCAACAACTGAGCCACCAGGGAAGCCCTAAATCATGTAATTTTTATTAATATACCCCAACATTATACAGGAGAGAGCTAGTGCAGAGAAGAAATTCACAGGCAGAACAATTTCAAAGATAGGTATCTTTTAGAAAATGATTTTGTTCAGTTATTTGGAAGTATGAATAAAATATATGTATTAGTATACATGTCTTTCAAATTTTTATAGACAAAAAATAGTGCAATGACAGAACAAACCAGTAACAATTTCATGAAGAAATTTATAATCACAAAAAAGCCTTCTAAGTATTAAGTTAAATAGCTCTCTTTAATAAAGTTAATCTATTAAGTGATGTCACAGATGACTTTAGCAATCTATGGGCTACTTCAGATGGCCATTCATAAAAATGACCTGCAGAAATGACTTGCTAAGAGGCACTGGGTGGCTTTTGTCACCAGTACATTATAGTTACTCAAATATTTGTTGAATGAATGGCCTCTATCACTTATTTAAAAAATGGCTAAATTTGTTCTTTGAAGCAAACAGTAATTTTTTAAATGAAAAAGTGGAGAATTCTTGCTAAAGTATTTACATAATCCAAAGAAAAAAGCTTGAAAGTTACAGCCAAAATAAGTGGATCAGCCATCTCCAAAGCCAGGACATAGAAAAATCTACCCACGTATTACATGACTAATGTGACCATCCCAACCAACATACCACATATTACCTGACTCTATAGTAAAAGAGCTAGAGATTGATTGACTGATCATTTTTACAAAACCCATTCCTATTCTGTCCAGTTAAGACCTCTTTATGACAGAAAAATAACTTCTCCTGACAATAATTAAAAACAAATTCAAAACACAAATTCAAATTTCTTAAAAAATATTACAAGTCTAAGTTTCCCCAAAATTCTACTGTAAACATAGAATATATTGCCAGTTAAGTTTTATCTTACTAAAAAATTACAGTATAAAGAAGAGAAAAATATGCATTTGCTATAGAATTACTTGTATTTAGAGAAGCAGATCAAAGAATTAGAAGTTAATGTAAAGAATCTATACATACCACATGTACTGTTAATTAAAGCACTAACAAGTCACATGCATTTCAAGACATGCAGGGGTGCTCTGTGACATTAGGCAAAGATATTGCGCACAGGAAAAGACTTCTTCAAGTACTACCTAAAATAAAGTTATAGCTAATGTTAGGTCTTAATAACAACTTATTTAAAAAAGCTTATTCAATCAAGATATTGTTTGTTAAGCAGTTACTTATGGTATACACAGCAGCTTTTAAAATAATTGAATTCAAGCTATTAGTAAGCTATTATAAATAATGCAGGTAAACTAGCAGTTAACTACATTCCAAAGAACACACTTTTGTCGGGCCTCAGTTTCCTTACGTGTAAAATGTATGTGTTGGTGATGTTACTAGTCAGATTCATTATTTTTATATATTTATTGAAGACACCTCAAATTGAATATGAACTAACTTCAAGTCAAATTTCTACATTTTTGTAGCAAGGGTCTGGCTTATTAATAGCTTAGGCAGACTGGGTAGTCATTTGTATCTAAGTATAAATTAGTTTACAAAAAGGATAAAATAAGTACTCATTTGTCACAGGGTAACAGGACCCAAGATGAGCACCTATTGATGAGAGATGTGGGTGCCCTGGTAGCAGGCAGAATGTGGAGGTATCTACAAGAGAGAAAGAGAAACTCTGAAAATGAGATTAAGGAGAATGAAAGGCAAACTCTGCCTATATCATTTTGCCTAGAATTGACCTCAACCTATGACAGCATTTTTAGGACAAGACTGCGTTCAATTTATCTTCAATTCCCTCTCCCTCTCCTAGGTTCCTTTACAACTAAAAATAGGATACACTAATTATGGTTCTGTGGGAGCTATTTTGATGGAACCAAATGATTGGCGAAAAGCTTTGAAAGTGAAGCTGTAGTTATCTGGAACTGTCTCTTTAGGAGCTTTAAATCTGATTGGATCTGACTTGTACCACTAACTTCCCTCCAATCCAATTTGGGGCAGTGATCCCCTACTTTTGCTGGAAAGAATAGGCAAGGGAACCATTCCGCCTAATGAGTAAACTAACAGCCTTAAAGAGGGTGTGCCATTTCAATGAAATATTGGGGAGTAAAGACAACATTTCATTGTAGAAAATCTTTAATTGCTTTAATTATACACTAAATATTTCAAATACGTGGGGTTAAGAAGGGCTCTAAATAGAATGAGGAGGTAAAGATTCTTCCTTTGGGGAATTCCCTGATGGTCCAGTGGTTAGGACTCTGCACTTCCACTGCAGGGGGCATGGGTTCAATCCCTGGTCGGGGAGCTAAGATCCCCGCAAGCCCTGGGATGTGGCCAAAAGAAAAATCTTTATAGTCTTCACACAGCAATAGGAAGCAAGGACCCAACTGAGAATGCAATATAGAAACCGGCCCTCTGCCACACAGCCCATTTTCCCCTCTTAAAAATTTCTCTATTCTGCTCCACTTTTAACTTTAGGATTTTAAAAAATGTAATTTTTGAAAAATTAATACATGTCTTTCTCTGTCAGACTTATTTCACTTAGCATAATACCCTCTAGGTCCATCCATGTTGTTGGAAATGGCAAGATTTCATTCCTTTTCATGGCTGAGTGATATTCCAGTGTGTGTGTGTGTGTGTGTGTGTGTGTGTGTGTGTGTGTGTGTGTGTATACCACATCTTCTTTATCCATTCATCCATCGATGGACACTTAAGTTGTTTCCATATCTTGGCTATTGTAAATAATGCTGTAATGAACACTGGGGTGCATATATCTTTTCAAATTAGTGTTTTCATTTTCTTCAGAAAAATACCCAGGAGTGGAATTGCTGGATCATATAGTAGTTCTATTTTTAACTTTTTGAGAAACTTTTGTACTGTTTTCAGTTGTGGCTGTACCAATTTACATTCCCACCAATTGGGATGTTATATACAGCACAGGGGATATAGTCAATAATACTGTAATAATTCTGTATGGTGTGTAATCTATAAATATATCGAGTCACCATGTTTTATACCTAAAACTAATATAGTATTTTAAGTCAACTATACTTCAATAAAAAATTTAGTACATGCATACAGTAAAAAACTTAAGTAGTATAATATATTACAGAATGAGAGGAAATCTCCTTACCCTTGACCCTCAGGCCTCCTTCCCAGGAACATTTAATATCATCAGATGGTGTATTTTTTAGATAGTCTATGTAGATACATGATACATATGTGAAATTTTCCCTCTCACATGTAAGCTCTCATTGAGGTTAGGAAACTGTTTCTGCATTGTACACTGCTTTATGCTCAGTGCCTAGAACAGAGCCAGGCACTGATGCTCAATAAATATTTGTTGCAGGAATATATTCTATCCCATTTTATCTTTAACACATTAATACATATGGCTCTACTTCATTCTTTTTACTGGCTGCACAATAATCCACTGTATAGATATAGCATAACTTAGTTAACTAATTTCCTACTAAGGGATACTCGGGTAGTTTGCAGTCTTGCTACCCAAAAAAGTCTGCAATCCATGTTCTTTAAGATGTACCTTGGTACACATTCCTGGAAATGGAACTATGGGATCAGAGGATATGTACATTTTAAAGTTTGATAGAAATTGCTAAAGAGGTCGAATGATTTACATTCCCAGCAATAATGCATGGGACTGCTGTTTTTTCCATACCTTTGCCAACTTTTATGTCTTTGCTAATCTGATGGGTGAAAATGGTATATCATTTTTGTTTTAATTTCTTTCTTTAATGATGACTGGACTTGATAGAGCTAAAGTTTATTGGACCCTATATTCTATATCTTATTTAACTTTGAGAGTCTGCTTTTGATTTTTTGACTATATACCCGAAGTCTATGACTTATTTTTAAATATAACTTAGAGATATACATATTAAAACACCTTACCATAGCCTTCCTTTCCATATGCAAATGAAGGGGGTATAATCAATTTTCGCTTCTCGCCAGGACACATATCCGTCATCCCAATGTCTAGGCCTTTTATGACTTGTCCAACACCAAGAACAAACCATTTGGGGTGGCCTTCATTTTGTGTCCGGCTATAATTAAAAACAACACCTAGGTAAGTTGATTTCAAGAAAAATAAAATCAAACTTTAAAATACAGCTGAGCATTTAGTTCCAATTTAAAATTGGAGTCCTCTCTAACCATCTCTTTTCCTATATTAAGATTCATTCTGAACCCCCTAGTGGGGTGTTTGGCTCAAACTTCCCTCATAATAGCCAGACAGAGGTATGATTTGCCCAAAGCTAGTCATTAGGAGTCATCTCATTTTCTTGTTTTGTCATCTTTACAAAAACTACTCAACAGTTAACTTTTTAATGGGTCTCCTGCCCCTAACTAGCTGCATGGATTGTCCAAATGACTTATTTACCATTCTGGGTTTGTTCTAAAAAATAATGGTACAGGTTTAGCCTCAAAAAGTCATTTGAACCATGATTAAAATTTGTATTTTTTCTTCTTATTAAATTTCTCTATTCTAGATGCAAAGAACTAACTTTCCCCAATTGTATTTTTATAGGGTAATAGCACAGAAGGAGAAAAGACATTCTACCTCTGAGTAATAAACCATCAATTAAATCAGAGTAAGTAGTGGTGGGATGAGGGGGCAGGCAGGACACAGGGTCCGGAAGTCACCAGACAAAGTCATTGTAGTGGCTTCTTGATACAGCTGGAAAGTGGCCTCCAGCCAGTAAATATCGTGCTTCTGAAGGCCAGACAATATTTCCTAAACAACTCTACGTAGTCCTCAGTAAGGAGGCTCCAACCCACAGCAAAGGAAAAGTGTGAACATTCTTACAAACAGTACCTTGACTTACTTCTATAGGTACCAAGGGTAGTGGTGGTGGTCGGGGGAGTGTATGGATGTGTGTATTTTTAATAATTTCTTGGGTCAACATTTTCAGTAATTTAAAATAATATTCCATATAATAGGGAAATACTGTATCAAATCTGATTTCCCCCCCTAGAAATAAAAGGCTGAACTCTCGCTGTTAAAAAACAAGAATAAATCAAACAACAAATTAGGTTTCTGGTTGGTGGAGGGAGGCTAGATTTAGTGCATCAACTGGACGCGGGAGCTGTTCGCATCATTTCCTACCTGCAGTAGAATTTCGAGCCGTCTTTAGCCAAGAAGCCGTCGTAATGAGCATTTACCACGTCTCCCTTTTTGCTTGTGTTAGAACAGTTTTCTGGACGATGCAAAACTTCAATTTTCACTTCCTCTATGCTCTCCTCTGCCTTTTGTCCTTGAGCAGTAAAAATGCCCCACAGGTAAACGAAAATGATTAACCTAAATAAGAAATGCATGATTCCGAGAGTCGGCCCCAGATGACCACCGCGTTCCCTCATGCGTGTCACTGGCGCGGGGTGGCCGCGCCAGCAGCCTAGTTACGACGCGTGGCAGTCATTGTCCTACGTCATAAAAGGCCGGGGGCGGGGTGAAGCGTGGCCCCGCCCCCTTTCCCTGCGGCGCGCCCAGCAGCGGAATTTTTGCGCGTTGGCTGCTGGTTTCGTCCTGGTGGGACCCCACGCTTTGCCTGGCTGTTTTCAGTCGCTAAGGCAACACTCCACACTTGCACCGCATCTTCTCGCTAAGTCCGCATAATTTACAGTTTCCTCAGGGTTCGATAGTAACGTTCGCGTTACCTTTTGAAACTGGCAAAAGAGGAAATAAGACTGATGGGATGTCGTAGTCCGAGGATACGATTGTCATTTCTGGGCATGAAAGGCGTCTCCTCAGATCCCTAGAGAACTGGTGGGCATCGGGGGAGGCATTCTGCTTCTGCGGTGTCTTTGAAGCGCCTTCTCGGGGTCGAAGTCATGCATTAAGCGGTTCCAGGCTAAGCCACACACTAGTACACAGAGGTACCGCTGCTCCCCGAAGCGGGGTTAACGGATGTTCCCCAGAGCCGACTCCAGCGATTCGGGACCGGCTGCTGGTTTGCATTTCCTTCCCTCACCACTCGCTGTCGCCCTTGATTTGAGGGCTTCTAGGAGTGCGGGTAAAGCTCTTAACAGTTTTGCTTTTCTTACCAACTCTGCGACATAGGTAATTATCCACATTCCACTGACGAGAAAACTAGGTAATTTGAGTATTGGGCATTCTGTTTCAATCTTACGGCTAATACGCGGCAGGGATTTGACCAAGTCCGACACAAAGCCAGCCTTATATCCTCACCCCCAACATTTTAGCATGAAGAACTTTACAACATACAGAATAAATTTTACTACCCCATCACCGCGGCCTTATATCCGCTACTTGGATTCTATCATTAACATTTAACTATACGTATTCGATTTATTAAATATATTTCCATCTGTCCATCTATCCGTCAATTCGCCGTATTTCCAAGCGAACACCCAAAGACTTTTACCCAAACCAGAAGGACCTCAGCGAAGGCCTGGATTAGGCTCTGGAAGGGGAGGTGTTAATCCGCCTCAGTGATGCTAAAAGCCTAAAAGCCGCAGCACCGAGCCTGCTTATATCGGCTTTGCTTAAAGCTTGTGAAATTACAGAAATCTGAAAATTATTGTCAATTATACAAGGGGATGGTCATTTCCAAACAGGATTTTAAAAAATCATAAAGGCTAGAGAAAACTTCCATTTTTAAAATAAAGTCCAACGCTTGCTTCCGTGTTTTATATTCTAAATGAAGTTGTGGCTAAGATTCTTTGTCGGCGTGGTGGGACTCTTAATGCACACTGACTTCCTAGAAGATAATTTCTCGGACCCCCTGAATGGGAGAAGGATACGAAGGAAACAAAAAAAGGGGGGTTTTTTTTTTTTTTTTTGAAAAAAAACAACCGCCAGAAAGACCTGAGGCTCAGTTACAGGAAAACCTGAGAGGCCTACGAGCGCGACGTGGGTGGGGGAGGGGGGCGGCTAGTCCTAAGGTCGGCCCGGGGGCTGCGCACGTAGCCAGGTCCGAGTCCGCCGGTCCCGGGCCCTGAGGCTTAGGCCCCGGGGGGCCGTCGGTCCGAGGCTCGGCGTTCTGGGTGAGAGCGGGAACCCAGGGCCGCCAGCCTAGGGCCTGTGGGAGGATGAGGAGGAGTCACGGCTCCGACCCGCCCTCCTCGCGCAGCCTCGGGCTGGGCTGAGCCGCAGCAAGGCGCGCCCGCTCCTCCAGCCCCGCCGCCGGGGAGGGGTTTCCCGGGACGAGCCGGCCCCTTTCATCCAGGAAGTGAAAGCGACGTCGAGGTCAATGAAAACAAACGAGAGACCTGCGGGAGGAAAGGAAGGCGGGCGAGGAGGAAGGAGCGCCGGGGCGCGGAAGGGAGCAGCGGGGCGGTGGGAGCGCGAGCGGGAGGCCGGCCGCGGTCCCGAATTTGCCGCCGCCTTCGGGGCTCGCCCGGGGATGTCTCAAGGCCCCCAAGCACCACGCGGCGGCCGCCGTCCCGGCCTCTGAGGGCCGCCACGTCCCGGCAGCGCGCGCGGGCTGAGGGCTGCTCTGTGCCGGCTGGGGGCGCCCGGGGAGGGGCCCGGGCGGGCCGGGAGGGGCTGCCCAGGCCCCGCGTTTCCCCCTTCACCGCGGCCGGCGCCGGGCCAGGAGGATGCGCGGCGCCGGGCTCTGAAGCATGGAGGGAGTTCTGTACAAGTGGACCAACTATCTCACGGGTATGAGGGCTCCACTGACCGGGGTGGGGGTGGGGGCGGCGGGGAGAGAACTTGGACGGGCTCAGGCAGGGAGGCTGCGGAGAAGGCGGGTAAGGGGCTCCTCCTCCCTCCGGCAGGCCGGCGGGGACCCTCACAGCGAATCGGTTCTGTCTGGTTCCCGGGCTTAATCGCTCTCTCTGTCCCTTGTAAGTGCCCATCTGGCCTCTGCAGGGGACAGTTCGAGGCTGCGCACCATCCTGAGGGTGGGAAGTGCACCTGACCATTTCTTTGCCCGTGTAATAATACTTCTGTTTTCTCCTGTAGCTTCCGGAACCATTCCTAGTCACTCTACATGTGTTGCTGCAGTCTCTGCCTTTATTCACACTTAATTCAGCATTTTGTTGATAACTGAGTTGTTGGGGCATAGGACTGTAATGGGCCCTTTAAAATCAAGATTTCGTTTTAGGAAATCTTTTCACTGTTTCTTTTAATTTTCCTTAGCAACACGGTTTATTTTAAAAGTTCTCTTCGTTGAAGTTGTTCAAGCATAGCAAGCAAGATTTTGGAAGCTGTTCCCAGATTATATTCTCTTAGGGGTTGATTGTCAATGAGTTATCCTTATGTTTTGGTATTCAGGTAAGTGTGTGAGAAATTGTGGGAGAAAGTGCAAGACACAGAAGGTGGAGCAGGCAAATCAGTTTCACTCATGAAGTTGGTTGAAAGGAAGAACACCAAAGAACTAGGTGTTTCTGTAGAAATGAGAGACCAGCAGGGAAGGGCCCTTTTCCATGACACCAACAGTCTGGTTTATTAAAAGAGCCTTAAATCTGAGTTGTAGTCCCATCTCTGCCATCAGCTAACAGTAAGGACAAGTCACTTTTTCCTCTCAAGATCTGTCTCATAGGGCAGTGGTGATCAACTAGTTTATCCTGAAGGTGTCTTCCAACTCCAGAATTCTGTGATCTCACCAAATTAGAGGAAGGGGAGTGGATTTAAAGTAGGATTAAATAGCAAACAGATTTCTTGGTTTAGTGTAATAGGCCAGTCTTGATTTGCTGCCCACTTGTTCACTCTGCCAAAAGTATTGAACCCCTTAGTAATTGTATCAGACATTCAACTTGTGTCCATCTGACCTTGTGCAAAATTTGCACATAAACACTTAAAGACATAAGCACTGAGCTATAATTGTCTCTTTTTTTTGATTAGTTGGAATGTTAAAGACATTTATAGCAGCGAATGCTTTAACATTTATGATACATGGATGTTTTGTTTGCATTAGAATGTCAAACTTTATTTCTGTAACTGGTATGTTTTAACAGGAAACATTTAAAAAAACGAGGCAAATTTTTTTTATTAGGCATTTTCACATGGGCTGTTGTGAGAACAGTTATACTGTTTAGTTTAACTTTGAGATGGTAGTTACTCTGCTTTGAGATGCAGATGATCATCTCATTGCAAACATTCTAAGCACGCAGTGGCTTGGGAGGTCATGTGAGGATCTTATGCATAGCCCAGAGCAATGGGTGATTACTAAGATGAGTCAAAATTTATTCCTGGAGCTAAATGTGGTCTTAGTGGCCCTCTTTCTCATCTCCTGTCGCTGAGCACCAGCTGGTTGAGCTTTTAACGTTGTGTACTTAAGGTTTTAATCTTTGCAGAGCATTTAAGTTAACTGCTAGTATGCAGTGTAGAAGCTTGATGAAATGAAATCTTTTGTTTGGAAGAATTCTATTTTTAAAATTTAAATTTGGCTCAGTGGCATGCTGATTATTTTAGTTCATCTTAGGTCAGAAGGATGAATAGCTGTTCATACTAAGTGATCTTTAAGGAACCTTCCAGTTTGATGACAGTGTGCTTTAAGAATCCTTTGTAGAGAATAAGAATTTCAGTAACATTTGGTAGTTTGAGATAAAAAAGAATGTTATGAAAACGTATTAGAAAAAGGAATACCTATGCATTTTTTTCACAGATATAGCCCTTATATATATGTGTGAATCAATTAGAGATTGTTTCATTAAATATTTCTTCAAAGAGGTATGTAGAGATCATTAGCAGTCTTAGATTAATGTACTTAACTATAGTCACTTTTCAAGTTGGTACAAATTCTAAATGAATCATTTTGCTCAATATTTATTTTAAAGAGATATTGAATCACAATAATGCAGGCTTACAAAATCACCATTTGTCCTGTAGGCACACTAGACTGGGGTTAGAGGAGTGTATTTTCACCATAACCTTCTTATAATTTGTTTGCCAAGGTGAATTAATGTTTGGAAAGATACCATCCTCATCATTTCTATGCATGCCCAATACATTATGGATATACTGTGTATCTGTACTCTTATGGGTAACAGGCAATATCTCAGTTTTCTGTAATCATTCATTCATTCAATCACTTGAGAATTAAATTTTTTTTTAGTACCTGTTGTGTGCCAAGCACCTTTCCCAGGTTTTGGGAATTCAGTGATGAACAAGATAAAGTTCATGTACCAGAAGAACTTACCTTCTAATTTGCTAGACCTCATTAAGGAATATAGAGTTTCGTAAAAAGAATTTTCCAAGCCTCTGAAACTTGGTTTTGGATATCCATCCCTCTGAACTGTATTATCACATTCCCTGCTGTTAATCTTTTTATGATTACTCAGCATTGTCATTTCAAAAGTGTTATAGGTAAAGCCTTTTGGGGAGGTAAATCCTGGGTCTATATCAGGATGTAAGAATGATTCCCCTATCTGTCACTGTCTTGGTACTATTTGGCCCAGAAAAACTGAACTGATTAATATAGCAGACAGTGTCTAAAGTGACCAGGCTGAATGGTGATTTAACAGTCACAGAAAGAACAAGGGCAGTCGCACTGCCTCCAGCATGGTCACCATGTTATTAATCAGTGAACTGTTGTAAATTAGTGGCATGCTTGATAAGATTTCAGGGAACACTGAGTATGGCTTGCAAGAGTGGGAGTTGAGCTTCAAGGAAAGACATCATCACCCCCAGCTTCGCATTAGAGCCAAGTCTGTGATAGTTGTGTGCTGTAGTCACTGAGTCAATGCTAATTAAATGAATGATTTCAATTTCTAGCATTTCTGCCTGAGCTGTGCAACAGCAGGGCAAGGAGAGAGGAGTGGTGGCTCCATGCTCTCACCACAGGGTATGCGACTTCTGTGTGAGAGACTGTAAATCATTCAGCACTCACTGTGTGCAAGGGAGTTGGCTTAGGTGGAGTATTTTATAGGAGAGAGGAAAGCCACATTGCAGAATTAGAGGGCGAGGTGGCACTTGAGAGGTCTTCTTGTTCAATTCACTCATTTTGGAGACTGGGAATTTTTGATATTTAATGGGATGAAAATTCGTCTCAGGTTATTCAACCTGGGACAAAGAATGATAACAAAACTAGGGCTAGAATCCATGTCTTCTGTTGCTTTTTCCATTATGTTATAACCTGACTCTGTTTCCCTTAGAAGAAAGGGGCAATTGTGTTTGGGCTGTTTTCTGTGTGTAGGGCTATTTTTGAAGATGGGTCTGATGGGTTGTTAATGAGAAGGTTGTAAGCCAGAATAAAGGTATTATTCCCCATATTTATTCTGATCTAGAGGTTTCTCCAGAAATCTCTTCCAGCAAAATGGAGATTGATGCAAGAGTATTTTGGGCAGATCTTGGCAATTAAGATTTTCATTGTCAGAATGTTATTTTAGAGCCAAGAAATGACATGGATGGTAAATTTTGTAATCATAGTTTTCTGTGTGATTAAAGTACTTTTTTATTGCTGTTTTGTTATTTATGATCTTTGTAGGTTGGCAGCCTCGTTGGTTTGTTTTAGATAATGGAATCCTGTCCTACTATGATTCACAAGATGATGTTTGCAAAGGGAGCAAAGGAAGTATAAAGATGGCAGTTTGTGAAATTAAAGGTAAGTGAATGTATGGAATTAAATGAATTTGTAGTTAGGTAAGTAAAGGGTTCTTCAGCATACTGCAAAAAGAGGAGAAAAGCGTTTCTAACCAGGAAGGGATCTTCTAATGCCATTTATCTCCTTAGCGTTCAGAAGTGGCACTTAGCATTGTTAGGCACAATTTTTGATATTTCTCCCTCTATAAATATACTTTGAATTGAAATTCGAAGTACTAGTGCTAGTCTTCCAATGTGGACTTGAAAAAGCAATTTCTTGTGGATGCCACTTTAGTGTCCATGCTGAGTCTACAAGTGTTTTCTTTCATGTTTATTGAAGCGTGTTGTAAAGATTGGAAGCTGAACTCTAAAGATGATGAGGCCAGTGCAGGTTTTTGATAAAGTATGAACCAGAGTCATAAACTCTGGTTCTTTGCTGAATTGGAAGTAAGCTCTTCTGGGTAATAGAGATGTTTTTCCTTTCTTTTTCTTCTTTTTTTTAATGATCTTGAGAGTTTCAAGGAGTACTGGTCAGGAATATTGTAGGAAGCTCCTCTATCCGAATTTGTCTGGTGTTTTTCCCATGATTAGACTGGGGTTATGGGTTTTAGGGAGGAAGAGCACATCAGGAGTACATGCTGTCAACATGATACACCATTTTTTTTTCCAATGTATAATTTCCATTTTAATATTTTTTTTGGAGAGGATGGTTTTTCTTCAGTCTATAAGGACTTAGTCTTTACATGGACTTTGGTGGAGGTCATGGGGCAGCTTCCGCAGGTCTAAACTGGGGTGGGAGTGTTTGGTCAGTCTGGGATGAGCTTCACGGGAATGATTCCTGACTATCTTGCTCTGACTGGCACAACTCACGCAGTAATGTAGTTTTGATGTAAGTACAGGTGGGGAAGCACATAGGAATCGAAGACACTTACTTCCTAAATGTCCCCGATGGCTGCGGCCTCTACCGTGTTAATTAATGACCTTAATGGTGTCCTTGGGCATGCATTGGGCGAAGTTGGTGCAGTGAATAGGCTGCACATGGCCATGGCCCTTTTTTGGCATAACTGTTGTTCCTTCTTTTCTTCGTCATCTTGGAAGTGAGGACCCGAGAGAGCTGACATACCACTCTTGACATTAACCTTGACCACCTGTCTGAGGTAGTGTCTGTCAGATTTCTCTACTGTAAAGTTACCTTCCCCACTCCTTTTCCATACTGTGCATTTTCAAAAGGGGAGAAAAAAGCAGTAAGTCATGCTGTAATTTTCATGAAGGAAGGTTTCATGGACCATTGATTCATTTGTGTGTGTGGTTGGGATGTGTGGGGTGCAAGTAGGTAGGAGAAATCAGACAAAGTGGTAATGAAAAGTATTGAATTCTTCAAAGAGAATTGAAGGAAAAAATAAAGCACTAGAGAAGGGCGTGTTAAACCCTACAGGGGGTCATGGCTACATAAGATATAGAAACACTTCAGCGTTGTTACTTGCATATTCTCTGAACTATATGAGGTGTAATTTTGTTTTATTTTTATAAATCACACAAGAAAAGCACATTCAAAGCATGAATTTTTATTTTTTTAAAAAATTATGGGAACTTCCCTGGCCATCCAGTGGTTAAGACTCTGTGATCCCACTGCATGGGGCACACAGGGTTTGGTATTTGGTTGGGGTAAGATCCCACATGCCACGCACTGCGGCCAAAAAAGAAAAAAAAGATATAAAAAAAAATGATGGCTTTATCTCATCTTATTCTTCATATTTGATTCCAAATGAGATTCTGACTCTTGTCAGAAATCAAACTACATTCAAAGTTCAAGATTTGACAACCTTGAGGATATTTAAAAGACTGTTAGTGGCAGAATTCTTAAGGCAACTCTAGCACTTTTTCAAGCCATGGCAGCGTTATTGTTGTCCTTGTTATTTGTTTAAAGAATAAAATACAGAAATGGGCACAAATCTTCAATATTCAGCCTTAAGAATGCTTACAAAGTGAATACACTTGTGTAATCACCACCCAGATCAAGAATTAGAATATTATCAGCATTCTAGATGCTGGGATAATAATCATGTTACCTCAGCCACTAATCTCTCTAAAAGGTTACCATTAATCTGACTTTTATCACCATATTTAAGTATTGCCTGCTTTTGAACATTATATAACTGGAATAAATCAATATTTTCTTTTGTGTCTGGCTTAACATTATATTTGCGAAATTCATCTATGTCGTTCTTTGTAACAGTTCACCGTTCTTACTGATGTGTTATAATATTTTTATTGTGTGATTGTTCCACAGTTTGGCTCTCCATTCTAGTATTGATGGGTGTTTGTTTGTTTTTTCCATTTTGTTTCCATTTTGGGACTATAATAAGTAAAACTGCCATAAACATTCTCATATATTTATTTTGTTGAACATATATATGCGTTTCTGTTCAGTATATATCTAGAACTGGAGTGGAATTGCTAAGGGAGACATTGAATATTCATACATTCAGCTTTAACAGATATTAAAGGAAATACTATTCTTGACTTTTGTTAAAACAGTAAGGCACAAAGAAGCAGACTTACAGATGTAGAGAACAAGCTAGCTGTAGAGAACAAGCTAGCGTTACCAGTGGGGAGAGAGGAGGGAGGAGGAGCAAGATAGAGGTAAAAGCTTAAGAGGCACAAGCTACCGTGTATAAAATAAATAAGCTACAAGGATGTATTGTACAGCACAGGGAGTGTAGGCAATATTTTATAATAACTATAAGTAGAGTATAGTCTATAAAAATTTTTAATCACTATGTTGAACAGCTGAAACTAGTATAATGTTGTAAATCAACTATACCTCAATTTAAAAAAATTATTAAAAAAACCCAGTAAGGCAGACTTTACTCAGGTCTGTTGGAATAGGTATAGGAGCTACTGCAATGGAGTTTTGCAGTAGGGGAGAGAAATTGGGCTCAACTCTGAATACAACAAGGAAAAGTGGGAGTTTATAGCCAAGGAACAGAGTGACAGGGGGCGGGATAGGGGAATCAGTGGATGGAAAATTACAAGGATGAAACTTCAGAGATAAAGGGGGATTCTGATTAAACAGACCTAACAGGATTCTTATTGGAGGCAGGTCAGGGTGATCAGATATTATTACCTGGGGGTGGTGGGAGGTGGAATTTGGTCAGATAAGGAGGGTGATCAGATATTGAGGGTGGGGGATTCTGGCTAAACTGACTTAGCAGGATGTTTGCTAAAAGTGGACTCTACTAGGACAGAGCTGGAAGCCCCAGATTGGGCCTAGTCAAGCAGAGGGTTCAGAAGAGCCCAACAAGTTTGATCAAGGAGAGACTTTTTGTCTCAGATAATGCCAAACTGTTTACCAAAGTAATTGTACCAATTTGTTTTTCAACTAGTATGAGAGTTTCAGTTGCTTTTCATCCTTGCCAAAACTTACTATTAGCAATTTGAAGATTTTGAATTCTTCTACTATACCTAGTGCCTAGTGGATTGAATCACTGTTAAATTTATTTATTTATTTATTTTTGGCTGCGTTGGATCTTCGTTGCTGTGCACGGGCTTTCTCTAGTTGAGGCAAGCGGGGGCTACTCTTTGTCGCGGTGTGCGGGCTTCTCATTGCGGTGGCTTCTCTTGTTGCGGAGCACGGGCTGTAGGCACGTGGGCTTCAGTAGTTGTGACACGTGGGCTCAGTAGTTGTGACTGGCGGGCTCTAGAGCGCAGGCTCAGCAGTTGTGGCACACAGGCTTAGTTGTTCCTCGGCATGTGGGATCTTCCCGGATCAGGGCTCGAACCCTTGTCCCCTGCATTGGCAGGCAGATTCTTAACCGCTGCGCCACCAGGGAGATCCCTCTCATGGTGGTTTTAACTTGCATTTTTTTCAATAACTAATGATGTTGAGTATTTTTTCAGATATTAATTAGGCATTTGAACATCCTCTTCTTTTGAAGTCCCTTTTCAAGTCTTTGGCCCAATTTCTAAACTGAGCTATCTTTCACATTGATTTGTAGGCGTTCTTCGTATAGTCTGAATGAGTTTTCGTATTGCAGATAATTCTCCTGATCTGTAGTTTGTGTTTTCATTCTGTTAATGGTATCTTTTGACAAACAGAAGTTTTTAATTTCAGTAATACCCAATTTGTCAAAAATTTTTTTAATTAGAACTTTTTATGTCCTATTTAAGAAATCTTCTTGAAGGTTTATTGTTTTACCTTTTATATTTAGGTCTATTTTAGGTTGGTGGTTGACGTAAAATTCTGTAAAAAAGAGTGTGATAAGTGTGACAGGGGTACTGGTGGCCCCAGGGGAGGGAGTTCTTAGATCTCACTTTTCAGTAGTTAATTTGTTGGTGTTTTCTGTTCACATGCTACCACCACTTTGACACCACTGCCAGCCTGGGTATATGTGAGAATGGTGGCTTGGAGGGTACCCCTGGATAGCCCTTAAGGAGGTGTAACTGCCTGCCTCTTGAATCAACGTTTGTTGTTTTAGGTCTGAAACATCTAATACTGTGTAAGTGATGATTTGATTCTCCACAAATTATTTGAGTTCGTGGCTATATTTCCCCTTTGTTTATCATCGTAGTCCATTCAGCAGACAACACAAGAATGGAATTAATCATTCCAGGAGAGCAGCATTTCTACATGAAGGCAGTGAATGCAGCTGAAAGACAAAGGTGGCTGGTTGCTTTGGGGAGCTCCAAAGCCTGTTTGTCTGATACTAGGACTAAAAAAGAAAAAGGTAACTATAAATTTTTCCTTTGTGGTGAGAATATTTTCTTAAACATAAATGTAAATTGTCATGTTCACTTATAGTAATTTATCCCAAAGAAATAATCAGAAGTGTAGAAGATCTATATACATAGATGTTCATTATAGTGAAAAAATTTATAAACATTGCCAAGGTTTAAATTTAGGGGAATGGTTCAGTAAACTATATAGTGCTTTCATAGGCTGATATATTATGTAGCCAGTAAAATGTTTACAAGGAATTTTAATGATATGAGAAAATGCCCAAAGTTAAGTGATAATTGAAAAAAGCAGGATTCAAAATTACATAGCCACTCCTTGGCCAGCTCAGGAAAGATATGTAAGAATTGGTCAGGTTGTTACCTTTGGAAAGGGAATTTGTGGGAGACACTCACTTTTCACTTTATACCCTTTGACCGTAACTTTTGACTTTACCAGCTACAGATATTGCCCGTTCAAAAGCAAAGCAAGGGACTTCCCTGTTGGTCCAGTGGTTAGGACTCAGCGCTTTCACTGCCGTGGCCCTGGGTTCAATCCTTGGTCGGGGAACTAAGATCCCGCAAGCTACGCATCTGTGGCCAAAAAGAAAAAAAAAGAGCCAAGCAAATAATTTATGGTATTAGTTCAATTATATGCAGATATAATGTGAAAATAATAACAGTATTTATATCTTGGTAGTGAGATTGCAGTTTTTTTCCCTATATATTTTTGATTTTCAAAAATTTTCACTGAGCATGTATTACTTTTATAATTAAAAAACAATAGAAGTTATTTAAATTAGTGAAAACAACTAAATTGTGGATTATTGAAAAATGAAGGCTAAGGATTGAATTATAACAGTTTTCAAATATGTGAAAGAACATCACGGATAGAGTATGGTTAAGGGTAGGATAAGAAGGAATGAGGACTTCCTTGGTGGTCCAGTGGTTAAGACTTCGCCTTCCAATGCCGGGGGTGTGGGTTCCATCCCTGGTTGGGGAGCTAAGATCCCACGTGCCTTCACGAGCAGAAAACAAAAAAACAGAAACAATATTGTAACAAATTCAATAAAGACTTTAAAAATGGTCCACATCGAAAAAAAAAAAAAAGAGGGAATGAATAGTCACAATAGCCAAAAGGTAGAAACAACCCAAATGTTTATAGACAGATGAATGGATAAACATAGTATGGTATATACATAAAATGGTATTCATCCTTATTATAAAGGAAGGAAATTCTAACAGATGCTACACTGATGAATCTTGAATATGTGCTAAGTGAAATAAGCCAGTCACAAAAGGACAAATATTGTATTATTCCACTTATGTGGGGTACCTAGAGTCGTCAAATTCATAGAGACAGAAAGTCGAATGGTGATTTCTAGGGGTTAAGGGAGAGGGAAAAGGAGAGTTAGTGTTTAAAGAGTTTCAGTTGGGGAAGATGAAAAAGTTCTGGAGATGGATGGTTGTATAGTAATGTGAATGTACTTAATGCCATCAAACTGTATACTTAAAAATGGTTAAAATAGTACACTTTGTTTTATATATATATATATATATATACACACACAATTAAAAAGAAGGAATGGACTTAAACTTGGGTAAAAATTAATTTAGGTTAGGTTAAATGGGCAGATAGAGCTGCTTTGGTCTACTCTGGCTAGAGGAGCTTCATGACTAGTACCACAAAGCAGTGCCACTGGCTCAAAGAATATGGAGAAGCACCAGGATCTACTGTGTATGCTTTTTTTCCTTCCTCTGCTGCTTACACATCTAGTTTAGAAGGTATTGGTAAGTGAGTGGCTGAGATTATGGCTGGATGTTTAGTCTGTCTGGATATATTAAAGAAAGGAACATAGGCTTTTAATTAAAAAAAATTCTTAAACCAATACTATGTGAAAATGAAGCTGTGAAAGGAACAGAAGAAAACAAATGAATGTTTATATAGAGCAGTTGTAACTATATAAAAGTTAAAAACTTCTGTTACCAAAATACAATAAAGAAAACTGAAAGAAAGCTGACAGATCTTGAAAAGTATTTGCAGTATTTTGGAAGGATGAAAGATTGCTATCTTTAATGCGTAAGCACTTTTATAAATTATAAATTTATCAATTTATATATTACTAAGAGAAAAACCAAACATTAGAACTGGAAAAATATGTAAAGGACAAGAAAAGCCAATTCACAAAAAAAGAAATACAAGTGCTTATCAAATTAAAGATGAGTAATGGAATGGAAATATCCTGTATAAGGCATTCATTGTCATCAGGCTGTCTCTGGAAATTAATCTACCTAAACTTCATGTCAGACATATGACAGCCAGTTTTTTCCACCTGTCTAAAGAGAAGATGTTTCCTCAGGGAAAACCTTATATTCTATTTCCAAGGTCTCATACCTCTTAAGCTACAGGTATTCATATCTATTGCCTTACTTTTTAATGATTCCATTTTGTTGTTTTGCCTCTGAAGTATGAAAATAGTCTAATTGAATGTTTGCATATGTTCCTTTCAGAAATAAGTGAAACCAGTGAATCTCTGAAAACCAAAATGTCTGAGCTTCGCCTCTACTGTGACCTCCTAATGAAGCAAGTTCATACGATCCAAGAATTTGTTCACCATGATGAGAATCATTCATCTCCCAGCATAGAGGTATATCCAAGATGATCCTTTCATGTCTGATTATGCTTTGCAGCATATGGTGGGTGAGCTTCTTACATAAGATGACAGAGAAGCATTTTCAAAATGAGTTATTCTCAGCTATTCAGACCTCTTCGTACTGTAGACGATCTGGAAGTTTGTAGGATCTTTTAGACTATGTCTGTATAACCAGAGTAAAGCAGCAAGCAGCACATTTGTCCAAGGAATCAAGGCCTGTCTTTGCAGCCGATTGATTATTTGATGGTTGGGGTAGGAAAGAAGCATTACCAGCTTTGTTCTCCAGACTAACTGCATGAGTTCATTGGAGGTGCTGTTCTCTTTCTGTTGTAATTAGGTCCTAGCTTAACTACTGAGGGTTAATAATTTAGCTTTATAAACTAACTTAAAAAAAGAATCATTCTCAGAGCAGTGATGTAGGAATCAAAATTCAGATTTGCAGAACCTGGCTATGAAATAGGCTCATTCTTTCTGGTGAAGTAGGACCAGTGAGCCTTACTGCTCTCCGGGTGAAAGGCCAGCCTGGTTCCCAGTCCCCTTTTGCCTAACTTGGGAGAAGTGGGACAAGAAATCTTCCTACTTTTCTGTGGCCTTCTCCTACTAGGGAGGAATCTTAGGTGAGGTAGGTTGCCTTTAGATGCAAGTACATTAAACCCTAAGGCACTTGCTGTTTCACCACAGGCTCTCTGCAGGCAGGTGCCCTTACATCTGCTCCATTGGCTCAGGGACAGTGTCGGGGACCCAATCTTGTTCTATCCTTCCACTCTGCCATTTTTGGTGTGTTGTTTTTTTCTCCTCATGCCCTAGCCTTCAAGGTGACTACAAGTGCGCACAGAAGCAGGAGGCAGTGGGGTAGCCAGGGTGGAGAGAGACCATCTCAGTTTGCTGTCCTTTGCTTTTATCAGGGAATGAAAATCTCAGAAACCCCAGCAGACTTCTCATTATCTTTTTAGTCTGGGTCCATGAAAACTAGGAAAAATGAGTATTTGACAAAGGGTCATGGAATAGACATGACTGGCTTAGACCAGTCTATATATTCATCCCTCAGGAGCAAGGCTCTCTGCTGTCCCAAAAAGAACTTGGAGTTTTTATTCTACCAAGGAAGAAATGGGGGAATGTGCGTGGGGTAGACATGAATTCTACCTGGCACTCAGTGACCCTCATGGTGTTCCACTGCTATGATTACCTTTGGAATTCTGATAGTTAGAAACTTACAGTCTAGGTTAGGTTTATTTAAGATAAATTTTTGTACACAGTTTTTCAATATGATACTTCGTTTAAATGCAAGAGTTATTTTTTTCTTGGAGTCTAATTTCATACATTGTTTACCTGAGAGACAGATAATTCTTATTCATGCATTGCTTTAATTTTCTAAGGTAATGCATTTTAAACAGATTTGAGCATAACCTAGTAAGGTATCCATTGAAGGTAATGTTTCATTACTTCATGGTAAGGTGGTGCATGAATCCACATAGTTGTGTGTGAATCTGTTCAACTTTTTGCATGTAATTTTTCAGAACATGAATGAAGCCTCTTCTCTACTTAGTGCCACGTGTAATACATTCATCACAACGCTTGAGGAATGTGTGAAGATAGCAAATGCCAAGTTTAAACCTGAGATGTTTCAGCTGTGCCATCCAGATCCCTTAGTTTCTCCTGTGTCACCTTCTCCTGTTCAAATGGTTGGAATTTCTGGTTTTTCTTCCAGTGATACTGCATGTGGTTTTGTTCTTGTGTTTATTTTTAAGGCTGGAAACTGGCAGTGGGAGGGAAATAGTCAACAGGTTGAATTTTTTTTTTTTACTGTACTCAGATTCTGTATGGGAGCCTCTCAGCTGATGGGCTCAACATGAGCCAAGGTCCTGATCCCCTCCCCTTGGAAGGGCTATGCCATTTACCCCAGTGTGTCAGGAAAATATTATAGTGCTCTGTGGGTGCTGTGACATGAAAAGGTTGGGTAACACTCTTCTATTTGGTAAAAACACCACTATGGGGTGAAGATTTACTCACAAGGGGATAAAATTAAGTAAATCTTTAGAGGAGCTGTAAGGGATTCGAAACAACATGTTACAGGGGAAACAGTATTTTATAGTCAGCATTTGGATTTGAACCTTCCAAGTAGGCAAGTTACTTAATCTCTCTGGACTTCATTTTTTTCATCTGTAAATTACAGTGTTTTTTACATCAGAGGTAGCTGTAACCTGTTTAATGTTAGGTCCTTAACATTAGGTTCTTATCTTCTGATTACTCTGAACAGGGAGTACTCTTTTTGCCAAGGGTGATGGATTCATTGTCCTTTTCAAGGTAATAAACTTGCCCCAGCATGCTTTGGGAAACTTGGAGGTGAGATGAGGTTTGATGAAACCTTACATGTTTTTCATCAAACTATTTTCGTGAGCTCTTTTGTGGAATGAAGAATGCCACCTGGCTCTTATTTTAGCAATTACCTGCAGACCTATTTGTTGGCAGAAATAAAAGGGTACAGCTTATTCTGAGGTTCTCTTAACCACCACAGCAAATTTGGTCATATGAGAATTAGTAAAGATCATTACCTAAATTTATTTAGATCATTATTTTCCTAAAGTGTTAAAAAATTTTTTTTTTATTTGGTTGCTGTGCAACTATTAGTTGCGGCTCACTGGCTCCTTAGTTGCAGCACATGGGCTCCTTAGTTGAGGCAGGCAAGCTCCTTAGTTGCAGCATGCAAACTCTTAGTTGCGACATGCATGTGGGATCTAGTTCCCTGACCAGGGATTGAACCTGGGTCCCCTGCGTTGCGAGCGCGGAGTCTTAACCACCGCGCCACTAGGGAAGTCTCTAGATCATTGATTTCTAAATAATTTATGATGGACCAACAGCATCCTCTGAGATAGGTATACCATGAAAATGAGTTTGATGGCCAGATTAGTTTGGGAAGTTCTAGGTTAACTTAAACAAATTGGGTTTTGCTGATGTAGGACTTCTTAGAACCTCTTTTATGCTAAAGTGTATTATGAATCTCTGAGGAGAGGTGGTGTGTAGTGTTTCTGAAATTTATTTGATGATTGAACCCTTTTGTTTATTTTTTAATAAGTCAGAGGACTGTGTTGTTTAGTAGAACACAGTTTGACAATGTTGCTTTTTCGAACAATTTTAGGTTTATTGTGGACTGCTAAATAACATGTATAGTTGAACAAAAAATCCTGATCTTTTGAGATGAATGTATAGTGCTATGTTCCTGAGCTTGATGTACAAGGAGTACACTGTATTTTTTTTAAGGTGGACTTTATAGAATCAAATATAATGAAAACACCTCAAACCTGCCTAATTTCTTCATTGAACTTCTGAGGAGAATGCCTTCTGTTATAAATGTTCTATAGTCCAGAGAGGTCATATGTGTATTTTATGTATAAGAAGCTATAATAACTGTCTCTTTTAAACTAAAACTTTTTATCAGTAGAAACATTACAAGAAATCCAATAAGTTAATCTAGGAAATACTGGTTAGAGGCCACTTATTTTTCCTCACTGTGCCGTTTTACTTCATACATAAGGCAAAAATTGTGGCTTACGGTAAATAGTTCTGGAGACACATAGCATGGAAAGTAAGGTCAGACAGTCTTCAAGAGGAAATCTTTTTCTTTCTTTTTCTTTAACGACATGAGTAAATGAAAAATAAAGCTGAAAAATTTGAGAATTCCAAAATTAACTTGATCTTTATAACTACTTTATATGGTTATCTCATCGTGTCCCTCTTTAAATTAACTTGCACTCAGTTATATTTCAAATCATCATAGAAGTTTAAACAATTGTCATTTTGATCCACAGATAATTGTAGTGGGGGTGTTGCTGCGTGAGTAATCCTAAAGGAAGTGATTTCTGTTAAAGGAGATGTTAATATCCAGTTGCATCTTTATTTTAATCATATTAGATATCCTTGGACTACAAATTGTATGGGTCATAATTGTTCTCATTTCAACTGGGATTTCTCAGAGCAACTGTAGAAGGCATTTACGTAACATAACTGTTAGACTTGGACTCACTTGTAAGACTCTTGAGCCCCTGTATATAAAGCAACCATCCTTAGCCTTTGATATAAACGTTGCTTTTTTTGCTACTTTGCTAAGCATTGAAATCTACTTGGCTACCTCTGTTTTTTTGGTGGAGTAGTTAGATCTAAATTATGTTTCGTATTTGTCATATTTATTAATACTATGCTGACTCAGATTTTATTTATTTATTTATATTTTAAGTGTATGTTTTTAGAAACCTATTTGAGGCTTAGGGTTCCTCTTCTGAGTTCTTAAAAGACTTGAATAATTAATGCTGTTTTCCATGAAAACCACACTTTAGAACATCTGTGTAATAGCTACCTGAATAATGAATGGTAAGGAGAAGCTCTGCCCTTTAAAAAAAAGAGAGAGACATTTATTAGATTATTTTCTTTTCTGGCTTGCTGGATACTCCTTTTCATCACAAATAGTGTGATTTTTTTGGGGACTTGTTAAGTATACTGTTTTTTTATATCTTTATACAAACACATGTATTATATATATATTATAAAATTCAGTTTTTAATATTGAGAAAACAATCCAGCATGTTTTTGTATGTGTTGAGAAAGATTTCAGTTAATAATTATTGGGGAGAAAGCTTGATATTGTGCTAATAATGTTACTTGGGTCTGTAAAAAATAAATTTTTTGGCCAGCCATCTTTTTCTTTGAGTAAATTTATGTTAATTATGATAATAATAATATATTAGAGCTGTCTTATTCTACTTGATATATGAATTATGCTTATTTTCTTTTTAAATTTCTAGATGAAGCGTTCTGTCAGCCACCCTGGTTCTTGCAGTTCTGAGAGGTAAAATAACCTTTTCTTCTGACCAAGTTCTCTCAAAATTATACCTACTTAGGGAACTTCTTTGGGTCTTTAACATAAAGTGGAATGTAAACTCTGTATGGGCAAAGTCTGGTTCTGATTTGCTCAGCATTATTTCTCTTAGTGCTTAGTATAGGGTCTGGCCCCAGTAGGTAGTAGGTAAAGAAAAAAAATGAGTGAATAAATTAGTCAGCAAGGTAAGCACCTTGACAGCTATCATACTTTTTTTAGATGTAAATTATATCCAACGATGGTTAATAGAAATCCATTTTTGATGTATTAAGGCTCCAAGCTTAGGCTTATTTTACTACAGTTTTTTATAGCATCATATATTCATGCTGAGCTGTTGTTATAATAGGAGCTAAGGTGTTACTGAAAAGAGAGAAAAACTATTGATATTTTAAAGTATGTATTCATATCAGCACATTTAAAAACTTTACGTTCTAGATCTTGCCAATATCCCAGGCTATTTATCTTGGTAGGTAACATTCTTTTAAGTTGCTATGGTTGTCTTACTATGGTTGTCTTTGGAAAATGATGAAATTATAGTGACATTAGCATTTATTTCTCTACATTAATATAGGGGTAGGGGGAAAAAAAGGTTATTGTAGAATTATGTGAAATCACATGTGTGAAACTTTAGAAAATTGTAAAGCACTATAGAATTCATCTTTCATTCAGTAAACATCTATTGAGTGCCTACCAAAAGAAAAAAAAGTGCTAACTGAACCCCCATATTATTTTGTCACTTTATTTTTCCCTCTGATGGTTATGTAATTGATTGAACTGTCACGGGCTGAGAGGAGTCCAGTGATGTGTGTATCTAATCCTATCAGGGAATGAAGAGTTTCATCAACTGAATTTTCCAGAAAAATAAAAGCTTGATTCCTTTAACAAACTTTTATCTTTATGACAGAATTTTTTTGACCTGTATTTTATCCTTTCTACCTTATTAAATAAGATATAATAAGAATTTTTAAACTTTTTTTTTTTTTTTGATGAATCAAAGTTGTCATTAAGAACAGTAATGTTGGGCTGTCATCCAGTGGTAGTTGAGGTGCTGTTGAGTGGTGGTGATTTGCTTCTGTGTTGAATTTTTTAAGTTGATTTTTCTAGTTCTCTGGTTTTCCAGACTGAGTTTTTAAAACTAGTTTTCCTAGCCTCCATTTGCCGTCTTTATCCGCTCTTGCTGCTCTCAGTGAGTTGGCTTCTAGCATGCTCCCACGCTGCTTGCCCGTCCCCTCCGCTCTGCTGTTTTATATTGGCTGTGGATGACGCTAGATGCATGCAGTTGTGAAGTCCATAACTTCTAGTTTTTAAACACTTGTTAGCCATCTGATACGTTTACTCTCTAGCTGGACCTTCCTCTATAAAAGAAATCACTTCTTCATTGTACCTCTTTTCCTTTTAATTTGGCTCAGAGGCTGTATTCCCCAGCTTACCAACTAGATTCTAAATGATTTGACTTGTTTGTGGCCTGACCTCTGAAGGAGTAGAATGTTGCTAAAATAGAACTTTGGGTATTAAAATGGTTCTTCTTTCATTTAAAGAGAAGTCATTGAAAACTGCAGTTGAGGGTGTTTCATTTGTTGAAGTCCTTAAAATTTAATGCTTTTTATTTAACTTGCAGGAGTAGCCACTCTATAAAAGAAACAGTGTCTACACTTCACCGACTCTCCCAGCGGCGCCGAAGAACCTACTCAGATACAGACTCTTGTAATGATGTTCCTCTCGAAGACCCAGATAGTAAGTTAGAAGGGCTGTGTCTCTCCCTTTGGCCTATTCAGCAAAATTGGTGTGGGGCTCTGTAATTGTTGAAATGAAGGGTACTGACAGTGAACACTGTACTTGCCCGTGAATTCAGAGCTAAGCAACTAGCACACAATCAACAGAAGCTCATATATCCTCTTACAGTCACCTTTGTTATTAGGAGGTACTAAGTATCTCTTTGTAAGTACCATATCTTAGATTTATATATGTAATATCAAAATCTTTTACTCCCACTGCATTTTAATAATCTCTTAGTAATTTATATTCCCATTGTGTTTGCGTTTAAAAAACATGTTAGAAGAAAGCATAAATTGTAGGTAGGATTCTAGGGGAAAATAAAGGCAAGTTCTAAGTTCAAAGAAAAAAAATCAGCATTGTTACTTAAAGAATTTGAAATGGCCAAGGACAATAATTTTTTCTGGTGGTGATGATGAATTATAATAACATTTATTCCTGTACCTTTTCTTCCTTATTATTAAAGAGTCAGCATACTGTGATTGAATACTTTAGGAAAGGTTTTGTGATTTATGTTGAAATTTAATTATTTTTCTCTTCAGAGAAAAAGCTTTGAAAGTCAGTCAGAATATCTACTTCGACAGTAGGGACCATGATTTTCAGTGAATGCAAATACGGTATTATTATTACAACTCCATTAATAGACTTTTGCTTTTCAGAGTCTTTACTATTGCCCATGAAACATGTGGGATAGAAATTACATACAGTTCTCAGTTAAGCAACAGATTGTGTTCCAAGAGTTTATTTGTAAGTCAGCTGTTTGGAATAAGATTTTATTTCCCATATGGAAATGACATGGTGAATGGTGGTTAACTTCTTTAGATGGCCTAGAAGAGCCCGGCTAATTTATAGTGTGGCTGAAATGGGACTAAACAATGGTGTTGGATTTCTAGTATTTGAATATGTTGAAAACATTGTATAAAATAGAGTTGCTTTACTTAACCAGAAGGTTAAACAGGTTTAATTAGAGGAGAAATGTAAAGTTCATGAAAATGGTTGAGATTCTAAAGGGGCCTGCTGATCATTTTCAGATGTTTAGAAGTTGATGGCATTTTTTTTTTTTTTTTTCGGTACACGGGCCTCTCACTGTCGTGGCCTCTCCCGTTGCGGAGCACAGGCTCTGGAGGCGCAGGCTCAGCGGCCATGGCTCACGGGCCCAGCCGCTCCGCGGCATGTGGGATCTTCCCAGACTGGGGCACGAACCCGTGTCCCCTGCATCGACAGGCCCCACTGCGCCACCAGTGAAGCCCGGCATTTTTAAAAAAAATAAGTTTATTTATTTATATTTGGCTGTGTTGGGTCTTTGGTGCTGTGTGTGGGCTTTCTTTAGTTGAGGCGAGCGGGGTCTACTCTTCGTTGCGGTGCATGGGCTTTTCATTGCGGTGACTTCTCTTGTTGTGGAGCACAGGCTCTAGGCGCCTGGGCTTCAGTAGTTGTGGCACATGGGCCCACTAGTTGTGGCTCACGGGCTCTAGAGCGCAGGCTCAGTAGGTGTGGTGCACAGGCTTAGTGGCTCCGCGGCATGTGGGATCTTCCCGGACCAGGGCTCAAACCCGTGTCCCCTGCATTGGCAGGAGGATTCTTAACCACCGCGCCACCAGGGAAGCCTGCATTTTTTTTTTTTTTAATGCCCATTTTTCTTACAGAACTAATCTATTTATTGATATAGAACACTATGCTCATTATCATTTTGAATATAAGTTGGGGCAATCAATGAGTAAAGAAAGAAGGAAAAGGATTGAGTGTCGAAAGGGGTTGGGAGAAACTTTCCTGGGCCAATTTACTAGATCTTGGAAGTGATAAGAAAAAGAGGAAAATGGTTACAGAGCTTAAGTATGGGAAAAAATGTCACCTGGGGCAGGTAACATACATTCTGATTTACCTTGCTCTTTCTGCCTTTTATACATGACCCTTTTCATCCAGAGCTTATGAAAGAGTTCTATTCTGCCTTGTACTTTTCTTTAGATGCCATTTCTTTTTTTAAATTTTGTGGCTGCGTTGGGTCTTCGTTGCTGCACACAGGCTTTCTCTAGTTGCGGTGAGTGGGGGCTACTCTTCGTTGCGGTGCGGGGGCTTCTCATTGCGGTGGTTTCTCTTGTTGTGGAGCATGGGCTCTAGGTGTGTGGGCTCAGTAGTTGCGACACCAGGCCCTAGAGCGTGTGGGCTTCAGTAGTTGTGGTGCACAGGCTCAGTAGTTGCGGCTTGCGGGCTTAGTTGCTCTGCGGCATGTGGGATCTTCCTGGACCAGGGCTCAAACCCGTGTCCCCTGCATTGGCAGGTGGATCCTTAACCACTGCGCCACCAGGGAAGTCCTGCCATTTCTTTTTTTTAAGGGCGTCATTTTCATTGGTTATAGCTAAATTAATTCTTTTAAAGCCAGCCATTTTCCTTAGCTCTCTTCTCTTTTAGGCACTCTGGTTCTGATTTTTTTGCCCGTAATCAATACTTTATTGAAAAACTGACACCAAAATAGGAGAGTGCTGTTGTATACCTTACAAAATTAAACATAATTACATTATCTTGGTAGATTAACTGGAATTAATGAACTGATAAGGCTTTCTGCGATAGAACACAAATTCAGGAAGTTGTGTGGATCATTAGTGTTGCTTTCTTCTAAATGAACACCCTTCTGTGAGTCTGGCCTTTCCTCCTGTCGGCTGGCACAACACAGTTGAACAACCTACACAAAGCACCACTGTCTGAGCATGGCTGTAAACCGTGGTAATCTTGTAGCAGCCTGGACATTTTACATCCATAAAATAAGAATTTGCACTTTGAACCAGCCGTTCCTTTCTATGTTTTTTTCTTTTCCTCTTCCAAGGAAGGATGCAGTAAATCTCTAGCCAAAGGCATGTTGATTCTTTCGCAAGCCCAGCCCGTGCAGATCTCTAAGGTGACACCCCTAGCGAGCCTGGTTCTGAATTTTTTTTTTTTTTTTTTGCCATATGCGGGCCTCTCACTGTTGTGGCCTCTCCCGTTGCGGTCCGGACCTGCAGGCTCAGCGGCCGTAGCTCATGGACCCAGCCACTCCGCGGCATGTGGGATCTTCCCAGATCGGGGCACGAACCCGTGTCCCCTGCATCGACAGGCGGACTCTCAACCACTGCGCCACCAGGGAAGCCCTGGTTCTGAATTTTTGAAAACTGTTTTTATAAGATCTAAGTGTAAAAATTCCACTTAACACCCCCTAATTTAGCTGTTAAGGAGGGTAACAAAATTAGTTACACACACCCACACCCATACATGCATTAATGTTTATACATACAGGTGTTAATATTTTTATACATACGTATATCTCACTTCTCTAGAACTTTTTAAAATTGGCAAGTGTAGGGTAGGTCAGAGTTTTATCCTTAGATTTCCTTCTGTTTATCCTAAAGTTTAGTGTCCCAGTTAGTTGACAAAGCAGAGACTGAATTAGTGCTCTTTCTTAGAAAGTATGTTTTGCAAATTAGCAATCTTAGTTGAAAGTCTTTATTGCAGCATATTCTTTTTCTTGAGATATGCAGCTGCTTCTACTTTTATTAACTAGATTTTTTAAAATTATAAAAGTGATAAATGTTCATGCTAAATTAAAAAAATATGTACGTGTGAAAGTGAATAGGACCATGCCAATGTGTTTGATGTGCTCACTTGGCAGCTGCAGTGATAGTTTTGTGAGCTGCATCCCAAATGGAGATATGAGAACGTTCACTGTGACATACCTTGTCAGCTTTCCTCAGAAAATCTTGTGATGCTTTGCTGTATACCTAAAACTAACACAACATTGTAAATCAACTATACTCCAATAAAATTAAAATATTTAAAAAAAAAAGAAAGAAAAAGAAAGTCTTGTGATGAAAAGAGCAAGACCTGAATTAGTTCCAGTTCTGTTACCAATTGTGTGATTCTTGGGTTAGGCCTGTAATCTTTTTTGGGACTTGGTTTCTTTGCCTAGAAAATGAGGAGGATACCAACAGCATTAAAACGATCAGGTTGGAAAAGCGATAGTTAAGAAAGACTAAATTCAATTCAGCAAATACTTATTGGCTGCTCATGTGTGCCAACCTTGGTTCTAGCAATGAACAAAACAAGTATCTCTCCTTCAGATAGTTTCATAATTTCTCAAGAACTCTGAAGTTTCTCCTTACAACTGCCAATACTAGAAAAGTTACATTTTTACTCTTAAACAAACGATCAAAAAGTTAGCAGGAAGCTATAGGAATTTCATGTCCCTGAATAGGAAATATTCTTTCATGGAGGACTGGAGTTAATATTGATAGGATGTTTAACCTTTTAATCAATTTCTTAATAGGACCTGTTCACTGTTCCAGAAATACACTTAATGGAGATTTGGCATCAGCAACCATTCCTGAAGAAAGCAGACTTATGGCCAAAAAAAAATCTGAATCGGAAGATCCTCTTCCATCCTTCTCTTCCTGAGGAAACGGAAGTGTCCAACTTCCTCTAAGTATTGCTATGCAAAAGCTGCTGTAATTAAACTATGTTATAGGGAGTAATTTTTCCCTTAGGATTTCTCTGCACTTTATAGAATATTGTAAAACAAACAAACAAAAAACAACCCACATACCTTTGAAGTGTATTTTATCTTTATATAGTTTATTTGCAAGAGTATTTTCTTAATAACTTCACAGTATGAATGTGCATCTTTTTTTTTTTTTGAACAAATGATGGTGTAACATTTTGACATCTGTAAGGACAAATGTAGATATTTTTCTAAAATACTGTGAGGGACTGACATCTTAGTCAGTGTGTATTGTAGCTTATAAACATGAAATCTTATAAACCTAAGGTTTCAGTTTGACAGAAGTGTGATATATGTAACTTGTGCCATGGACCAAGTGGTCACTTTACCCCAGCTGAAAGTGAGTTAAGGTCGCAGCTTGATGGTGTTTGTATTATATTCCTTTAAGCAAAAAGGAAACATTTAATATTCGAAATATTTTTACCCCAAATACCATGACATTGAGGATTTTTTAAAAACGAGATCGTGCTGTCCTTTGTATATGAAGTTGACACTACTGATTTATCAATACCAAATATTGGGTTAAAGTATTTAATTTTTACTTATTTATTTTTCTGTTGCATCAGAAAAAATGATTGCATCCTAACTTTTATGACCTACCAAATTTAAGATGTGTATACCTTGTTATTTACATTGTTCTAGAAAAGAGGTTAATATTGTAGTGACCTTGCTCACTTCCACCAGAGAAATAAATGACTTGCAATGGAAGAGGATTTTAGTGCTTTTTTCCGAAAATAGACATAAGCTGCTGTTGTAAGGTATTAATGTTTGCGGCTCTTTAGAATATCTAGACATTTTTTATTTATGAATACTTATAAAAAAGGAATCTGTCAAGGTGACTGCCCTACATAACTTGAGAATGGCATTATTTAATTAAAGAACAAATAGCATTTTTTGGTAGTGCCTGTCCATACCTATTGTCAGTGTTTGCTTTGTAAACTGTTTTTTCAGTTCACTTTGGAGTGATGGTTTTGTCCAAGGTTTTGGATGAGGAGCACTTTAAAACAAACTGGTTTGGTGTTTTTAAGTTAATCATATGTTTAATAAATATGTGGTTTTTGCATTCAAACTCATCATATAATACATTGTATTTTTTACATTTATTGATAGTTTGTCTAATCTTTATCAAGTGGTAATAATATTCTTTATTGCTTTGATTTTGTTTGTATCTTTGGACCTCATAGTAAATACACAAATTAGGCATATTTTTAGCTTTTTTGCCTGTGAGCTTAGAATAGTGCGTCCTATTCATTTTAAATTTCTCTTGTAAGTTTATGTGAGAATTATTTTAAAAGAGTTAATATTTGGTATTTCCTTATTGAAATAAGTCTGTAGTTATAGGCTTTCTTCCTTATGTTTAAAATGGACATAAACAATCTATATACATTAATATACATTTAGATTAACTCTATGCTACTTAAAGTATTTGTGATTTTAAATAGCACACAGGTCATTAGACTACATTAAGAAGAATCTTTCTGCTCATGTTATACTTCATATGTCTAATTTGAGAAAAAAGTTTGATAATGTAAGTTTTCATGTTGAGTGAGTAATCAGATTTTTTGCTGCTTCTATTTTTTTATTTTTTATTTTTTGTAGTAAGAATGAGTGGTGATAAGACTATGAAGGTCAAGATGGTACTAATTGTGGGAGTTTTTCTGGTAGTTTTTTTTTGAACCAGTATGTTTATAATGAAAACACTATAACAAAGCTTTTGAACTCATGGAAAATAAATCCATTTTCTATTGCTTTATCAAAAAATATGAGTTCCTGAACAGTTTTCTGTAAATACCTTAAAAAAAATACAGTTATTTCTGGTTCATATCATTTTTTTCTCCTTGAAACAGGTCCTTTGAAAAAGTTTGCTATATTCCTAAGTATGGCTTTTATTGTGACTGGAGCCACCTTTTCTCCCTTAGGAACCAACACATTTGTGAAATCATTTTTTTTTTTAGGGGATATCAATGTATCATGAATTACATCTAGGTTTTGGTCAGTGAGTTGGTAGCATGAAGCAACCTATAAAACGAGATCTCTTAGCTCTCTTCTCTTTTAGGCACTCTGGTTCTGATTTTCAGGGAAAATCAGCTTCAGGGAACCTAGCGTTTTGAGGAGCCCAGTGTATTTTCAAGTGTGCCTGACTTTTTTGAATTTTAAGAAAAAGATGAACCAAATAAGAACAATTTCATAAGAATTTTAGTTTTTCAGTACTTTCCTGTAATGTATAACTATTGGTTCTTGTTTTGCTTTATCTAGGCCATGGGGTTATTGAGAAATTTAGAGACTCTTGGTATATCAGTGATCTTCTAAGCAGAGCTAGTACTTGCTTTACTTTTCAAGTACCTGGTTTGTGTTGTGTGGGAATCCAAGACTTCTATGATTAAAACAACTTTGATGAGAATTCTTTTGTAAATGGACAAATTTGAACTTTGTTATATTACACTGAATTATTGTGTTATCTTTAATCAGGATAAGTCCAGAAATGGATGCTATTGCTTAAGCTTAAATTCCAAGGCAAGAGATAAAGTACCTTCATTTTGACTGTCGCCATGGAACTTCACCCTGAATTGTAGATTTTCCACTGTGTGTTATTATACTTAGTGTTTAGAAATTATCATAAGATCTCAGGAAATGTATCCTTGTAATATGGCAATATTTTATTGCTGTTTATACTGATTCCATACACATTATAGTATCATTAATTTGGACTCTACCAATTCTTCACTTTTATTAAATGAAGTGCCTCTGGGTCTGTCGTTTGCTCCTGCCACTTGGTGCAGAGGGAATATCCTGGCCTGTAAGAAAGCCTGGTTAGGCTGCGGGAGCTCCTTTGAGGAGGTCTCTCTGTGAATAGCCCTGGTGGGGTAAGTAATTGTAGCTGGTAGATAGGGCTTCCTTCTCATGCTTTCCAGTTCCACAATCCTCCTTTCTTTGAATTCATACTGAATTTGTAAGTTTGAATTCTTTTCTTTTTTTAAAAATTAGCTTTCTTTTTACTAAAGTAATTCATGCACATAATTTAAAAGCTCAAGTAGAAGTGCAAGGCTTATAATGAAAAGGAGTAGTTCCTCCTCTTAGAGCCATGGAGACAAGTACTTTTAGCTCTTAGTGGTTTGTTCTAGTATTTGCCTTCCTTGAAAATGTTTTATTACGCTTTCTTGATTTGTCAATTTTAAAAATGATTTTTTGAATTCCTTTTATGGCAGGCAGGATTACTTTGCTTATATCCTCACCTCCCCCACCCCTCCCAATGTAGATTAATCACAACTTTTTTGTTAAATCAATAGATACAAATGTTGTTTATTGATCATTATCAATTATTTCGTATCATTGTTTCCTTTCTACTAGAATCTTATTTTTCCTTGAATTACAATAATAATTTCCTGACTTTAAAATTTGCTTAGTTTTTAATATACCTGTCATGATGAGTATCCAAAGGCTTAAATGCTAAAAAACATTAGATAATCCATCAGTTCCTTTTTTTTTTTTTTCCTTTTCCCTTTGAGGACATTTTTTCCACAGTCTTTCATCTTCTGCCATCTGGACCATTGCTCTCCAGACCCGTGCATGGCTTGGTGGTCATTCTGGGATCCCTTTGTTTTTCAGTTTTTCAGTCTCATGTTGGATCTCCTGTTTATTGGATCTTTTTTTCTTGATTTACTGTACTTTTTTTTGCCAAAGTATATCCACTATCAAAAACTTCCTGGGAAAAGGTGCATGAGAGTTAAAGACGTTGAGGCTTTACAGGTCTGAAAATGTCTCTACTCTTGATAGATTGGCAGTTTGGAGTCTCTGTTGAAAATAATTTTCTCTTAGAATGTTAAAGGCAGTGCTCCATTGTCTTATAGCCTTCGTGATTCCTGTGGGACCTGTTTTTACACTCTGGAAGCTTTTAAGAGTTTCTCTTTATGCCCAACATTTCATGAGGATGTGTGGGTCTTTATTCATTCAGGTTGATGGGTACTTGACTTGGTGGAATCTTTCGATTTGCAGACTTGTCTACTTCAATTCTGGGAAACATTTTGTGTTATCTTTTTGATAATTTTCTCTCCTCCATTTTCTCCATCCTGTTTTTGTAGAATTCCTGTCATTTGAATGTTGGACCTCCCAGACTGATCCTCTAATTTTAAAAGAATGTTGGACGTCTAATTGATCCTCTTTTCTCTCCTAAGTTGTAGTATTGTAATTGTTCTTTTTCTGTTCCTCCAGCTCTTCTGTTGAATTTTTTTTTAGCTGTATCTTTTAATTTCTAAGATATCTTTTTTCTCTGTTCCATTTTTATGAGGATGATTATGGGTGTTTTCCTCATGTCTTTCCTGTTTCCTGCATTGTTTCCTGTTCTGTTTGTTTTGGATTGTGTCTTCCATTGTGAAGGCTTTCTTAGAAAGTTGGAGAGGTCATCCATTCATATTAAGAATTAGGTACTAAAAAGCTAACTTCATAGTTCTTTATGTGTGGGTTGGGTTTATCAGTTATCTGCCTCAGGCAGAGAGCTGGCCTTTTGTCTTGGAGTTCCCTAAATTTCAGAGGAGGTCTTTTCTTTGGAGCTATTCAGTTTCCCTGGGATTCCTGTTCTAGCAGCAGGGTGGGAAAAAAGGGCTGAGGACTCCAGTTTGTATGTGGTTTTTTACTTAATCTGTCTATTTTCAGCCTCCACATACCCTGCCCCACCCCACTGCAGTCGTCTTCTATGTTTGGTGACCCTCAGCTTCAGTTTCTCCAGTGGATGGAGTTTGGGGGTGGGTGGGTTGTCTGGCTGTGGAGAGTGGGGAGAGGACCTGGGGTCCAGCTGCCCATTTTATAGACATCTAGTCCTAATTTCAGCCCTATGCCTCATCCCCTTTTTCTGCAGCACCTGCTACTTCCAGGTTCTGAACTTGTTAGGTGTTTGGTTGAGTGTATTGGCTCCTCTCTTCTGGGTACATAGGCTTTAACTTCCTCTACTCTGCTAGGTTTATCACACCTCCTCCTGGATTTTATTTTTATAAACTTGTTGAAATCTCATGGCTATGTAGTCTGTTCTGACATGTTGGTCAGTCTACTATATTTAACTGGAAGTCTAGGTTTAAGTTGTAATAATGTGTATAAAATTTTAGAAAGTATTATTCTGTAATTCATTCTTTCCACTCTCTAATGATTTTCAATTAATATGGTTTTACTATATTACCTACCTCATAGGGTTGTTGTGAGGATTAGAAGAACCAATACATATGAAGCGCTTAGACCAGTGCCTGGCACATAGTATGTGTCAATAAGTATTAGCTATTATAAATATTGTTACCATTATTATTAGTAGTACTATCACTCTTAATTCAATAACCCATTTAGACTTGAATAAAGATGTTTTCACCAAAGGAAGAGTTATTGATACATGAGAAAATCTAGTGTTTGATATTATTATTATTGTTTTTTTTAAGATTTCTTTTATGTGGACCATTGTTAAAGTCTTTATGGAATTTATTACAGTTTTGCTTCTGCTTTATGTTTTGGCTTTTTGGCCACAAGGCACGCGGGATCTTAGCTCCTCAACCAGGGATCAAACCCCTTGCATTGGAAGGCGTAGTCTTCACCACTGGACCGCCAGGGAATTCTCTAGTGTTTGATATTATTGACCCTGCATTTAACTAGACTTCACATGAAATGCTCAGGTTAAATGTTTTTAAGACACATTAAAGCCTTAAAAATCCAATCAGTAATAGTTAGGCTAAAAGTTTCAAAAGCATATAATAACAATTTTGATGTGCTTTTAAGCTTTATTGGTATTGAGTTTTATTTTAATCATCTAAATATGAAGTATAAAAAACAGAATTAAGGAGGTGATGTTTATATGCCTTAACAGCCAGTAGATGAGATACTCTGAATATATAGAGTATAGAAGTAGAGAAATAGTAGACTCCAGTCACTGCACCTATGACCTAGTGAATGTTTGTATACTTTTCAGAAAATGTTATGAACTTATATAAAGCAGAATGTGTGCATTTGCTCAATTATTTTAAGTATCGCCTTTGTGTCTGGATTAAGAGTGTGTATGATAACACTGAATACTAATTTTTAGAGGTGAAATGTGAGTAGGTGCTCACATTACTCTTCTTATGGATAGTAAGTTGCATACTTCGGGGAAGGGGATTTTTATTTGTAAGGAGGTTTGCATTCTCTCTCACTAGAGTCCCATGGTTGTGACAAAGGGCTGTAAATATCAGTACACTAGAGATGCTAGAAATTTTTCTACAAAAGAATGGCCAGTTGCTTAGTGTGAATAAACCTCTTTGCAAATTACCAGGATGACTTTGGTAGGACAGATGAAACAGGTAGTCATGGGCAGGATCAAACAGTGCCTGCTATTAGCTTGATGCTGGCATTTCCCCCTCCCTAGATGTAAATATATTATTTTTATTATGTCTCATGATTTGCTTTGATATTTCATCTCTGGAACTTTAATGTCTACATCTTTAGAGCCCTTATGCTGCCTCTTTCCCAAATGCAGCAACTAATCTAGTATATTTTCATAGGATGGAACTTCCCCCTTCTGTCCTGTAATGTGCACCCCTTCCCCCCAAATAGTCTTTTGCTGGTCTCTTTGATAATAAAACACTTACTATGGGCCAGTTGCATTACCTCAATTTAGCTTCATAACAGGGATGTTAAAGTACAAGAATACAAGAGCAACCAGGATACACAGAACCAAGATCAACTCACGTGCAATTGATTAGAATGGTAAATATTTTGTAACTATATCCTGAAACACTTAAGTGTTTAAATTACCTCTTCATTTAGTATTTTAGTTCATATGCTTCTGGTCTAACATTAGTTGCTGAATAAATAACTAACCCGGAATTTATAAAATCCAGAACTTATGGAAGGGAGGATTATGTTTTGATTAATTTGATAGATAAAACAAATACATTAATATACAGGAATATTAACAAATTAAGTAATTCCTTTGACATCAGTGAGGGGTAATATACTCAGAATACCAAAGATGAATAAAATACATGACTCTGTAATGAATTTCCTCCTTAGTGTCAGAGTGAGAGGAGGATGCTGTTGATAGTTGTGCTGTTGAAAGTTGTCACAAAGACTGTTTTACCCACTTAAATCTCAATATAAAGTATATTACCAGATTTGGTAGCATGGGGACAGTTAAGAACAAAGGAGAGAGAATAGTGTCATGAAAGGATCCATGGCTGTCAGGAGCTATACCCACACACTCTTTTCTTTCCCACCCTCTTTGGTATTAGTAGGCAGAGGTGGTCATCTTGGTTGAGATGTAGCAGTTTAGGAATGAAGAATAATGAAGAGTACTTATGTGTAGTGAACAGGAGGGGACCTAGGAAAGCATTTCAGTCCCGCTCAGTGCAATCATCTTTCTGTCTCAGCACTCTGGACTTCAGACTCTGAGAGAGCTGGGTTATTCCCCCGATTCCTCTTATTTTTTTTTTAAAGCTGTACCTGAATATATTCTCTTTACTAAGTAATCATTTAGACAGTGTGAATAAAGTGAAAGTTCACCTTGTCAACCCCGCTTTCCCAGGGGTAACTACTCTTCTGCTACGTGCCCTTCCAGACCTTTCCTCTACGCATTGACTTTTGTTTTATGTAAGTGTGACTTTTATTTTATGCAGTCATTCAGATACCCTCATCAAAAGCAAGGTGGTTAAGTAAACAGTGGCACATCTATGTGGTGCAGCTGGTAATAAAGGAGAAGGTGACTCTACATATCTTTATAAGTATGTCTTGTGTGTGACAGTAGGATAATTCTGACCGCTGCCATTACTGACCTGACATTCTAACTCTTTTATTTCCTTTTTAACCCTTCTATGCAAGGAACTATGAATTGATGGCTTTTTCTAGATAGCCAGAATGAGGCCATTTTCTTTTGAAAGTAATCCTGGCGTTTCTAGTGCTTTTCTTTAATTGTGTGTGTGAGTGTGTGTGTGTACAGTTCTGTACGCATGTTTTTTTGGTTGTGGACAATGCAACTTGGAACCATTTTGTTTTGAGATACGTTTAGTTATTTATGTTTAGTTTTACAATTGATTTTACAAGTTGAGTTACAAAGGTTAAAATAAGTTTGCTGTAGAAGCTACCATTACTTGGTCAAAATAGAGTTGTGTTTTTTATTTGTTTGGCAGCAATCAAAAGTGGCCTAGAGATGGTAAAAGTTAAGCATCTAGATTTCTGTCTTGGAATGTGTACATGATTAAAAACCTTCAGTTGCCAAATTTGTATGGTAAATGAGCATACAACAAATACCTTTTAAGTCTTACCATCAGAATCAGACTCTGTACTTAAATTAAATAGGAAATTTCTATACTTGCCCTTTTCCTGTGGCATTTGTGGTTACTAGGCTATACAAGTGTTTCAGCATGCCTTCAGAACTGGCATACCCAGACGATTGTTGAGAGCTCCTTGTCGTGACACCCCATCTTGGGTGAGGCCTTAGAATACAAGTCATATATACAACTCCTATTTGACTTTATTATTTTGTTTGTTTTCTTGTTTTGTGGTTGTTGGCCAGAAAGAAGTGTGAGGCAGTAAATACCTGTGGTTTAACGTACCTGACCATTGGCACACTGTCTTTTTGGGTTTTTTTCCTTCTGTGCCAACTCTGCTCAGTTAGTTGTGGCTTTCCGGGATTCTAAGTTTGAGGCTAGGATCATCAGAGAGTGACCTACCTACTTGATTAATGATGTCTGCTGTGGGCTTGGTGGGGAAGGTGTGGGAATGGTGGCAAGGATATTCTGTCATCCAGAATATAGGGCAATGATTATGGTCTGACTCTGCAGAATTTTGCTAGATTACATTTTCAAGCACTCACAATAAACCAAGTTGAACAACTCATAATTGATCCCCTGTTTTCAGTTTGCACTATCACACTAGGGTGAACTTAATCATGTGTGTGTATATATATATATATATTTTTTGCTGTACGCGGGCCTCTCACTGCTGTGACCTCTCCCGCTGCGGAGCACAGGCTCCGGACGCGCAGGCTCAGCGGCCATGGCCCACGGGCCCAGCCGCTCCGCGGCACGCGGGATCCTCCCGGACCGGGGCATGAACCCGCGTCCCCTGCATCGGCAGGCGGACTCTCAACCACTGCGCCACCAGGGAAGCCCATGTGTATATATTTTTAAATGGAAACAAAAATAACCCATCATCTCTGTATTCAGACAAAGTGTATATGTGTGCACGAGTAATGCACACCATTAACTTACTAGCAGTGCCTTTGTGAATTCGAAGACCTTTGCAACCTTGATGTGGTGCTCAGGGGAAAAAAACAGTGCCATACTTTAAAAAAACTTTAAAAAGTATCAGTTTAGGAAGTGAAATTCTATAGCATACCAGTGCTTTGCATGTGTCACCTTTTGCGTTTAGATCACCCTTAGTCATCACTTGAGAGAAGAGTTTTAGTTCATTTGTGGTTTTGCGTAAGTAGCAAATCTCCTTAGACAAGTTGCCCTTCTTTCTCCTTGCTGTGTTTTTAAAATACAGGCCGTGACTTTTGGGGGGAGAGTGTACAGACTGCAAGTTTTCTTTCTTGCTTTTGTGAATCAGGCTACGTTGGCCGCACAGTGTCCTTAAATTTGCCTTAAGTCATGAAGCCTAGCAAAATGTACCTACCAATGACCTATCATTTTTCGTCCTCATAACAGTTTCTTTGGGGGGACATGTGACTTCCTCAGCTATAATGTTTGCATCTGTCACTGTCAGATTTGACACCTGCAGGTGTTTTTCTTTCTTTTGGGAGTAAAGGAATGGATATAATTTTTTAGATGATGTTTTTAAGTTCAAGTCTCTAGCTTGCTCTAGAGACAGTAAAAGACTCATGATGTGATTTTTTTTTTTTTTTGCCCTCTGTCAAAATTCTGTATTATCTCAACCTTTTCTTTTTACGAGCTCTGAGGAAATCATGGCTGTATGTTATAAAAATCATGGTTGAATGTTATTAAAATCATGGTTGAATGTTCAAAGTAAGTTTCTAAGAGCTTTCCAATATTACCTGTAATTAGCTAAAGAGAAAGTCATATGAACTTTTCCAATTCTAACTTTCCTTTTTTTCTTATTCACTCTATTTTATCTTTTTCTCTATTTTTTAATGGCTCATACAAAATAGAGGTTTTTTTTTAAATTGAGGTATAATTGACATATAACATTATATTAGTTGCAGGTGTACAACAGGATTTGATATTTGTAACTTTTTCTCCCATTTTGATTGGTGGTTATAGAGTCCCCCAAAATAGCTTCCTCAGTATCTCCATATTTGGTGGACTCTTTTGGAAAATGAATTACTTGGAAAGAGTGGGGAGTTATTGGAGGCATCTAGATTTAGGATAGGGTATATATTTATCCACCTCTTCAAAAAATTTTGTTCAGTCAGTATTGACTACTTACTAAGCACTATGTTGCTAGTATTCATCTTTGCTTTCTAATTCTCCAGTGTACTTAAAAACTCACTGTTTTATTTTTAATAGTTGAGATAAATTGACTATCTTAACTACAGTTGGCTTTCCTAAATGTTTACTTTTTTAGTTAGCTAGTTGAATCGTATTATTCGCATTTGCACACTAACATAAATAAGCATTAGAAAATATCATGATTGTTTTAAATAGCTTTTTGTGTGCATAAATATTATTGGAAACATAAACACATGGTTTATTTTATTTTATTTTTTCCTTTTAAATGTCTATTTTTGGTTAGTTTTAACTAATACATATGCTTCTTGCAATAAGAGTTCGTGGGTATTTAAATGAACAGTTTGTAACTTTAGAAGTTAAATAAATTGGAAATATTGAAATTGATTGAAAAGCTAGTCTCTAAATAAACCTAGTAACCTAATAGCAAAAATAGCTTTAGATTGATATAACTAAGCACTCTAATTTTGAAACATTTTCAGAATAGGATTTTTATTCCCAGGGAGAAAAATAAACTTCATTTAAAATATATGTATAATTATTTTGTGAGCGTTCTTTTTCCTTCCAAATGCCAAAAGGTGTACTCGATATTTTTGTTATGAAAATCCTGCTTTTTTAAAGTATTGTAGCAATTTTATAAATCAATAAAACTGAGGCATGTCAACACTGTGGGGAAAAATGCTTAATAAATTTGCCATGTCACTAAGAAAAATTTTGGAAATTTAAGGAAGGGTAACCTTTGCTTTAAAAAAATGTATGACTACTCGTTTGCTACACACTTAAATGTAAACTCTGTTTGGCTAAGTTAAAGTCAGTGCTGTGATGTGAGAAAAGATATTAGGAGAATAACAGTTAACCTTGAAGTGGAAACATTAAGTGGATCACCTTATTTGGCGAGATCAGGGGTTCCCTACCTTGACTACGCATTAGAAACACCCAGGAACATTAAAGCTTCCTGATGCTAGGTTGACCCAGACCAATTACAGTGGTATTTTTAAAAGCTCCTCAGTAATTCCAATGGGTAGCCAGGGTTGAAGACCACTGAGCCAGGTGGAAACTCCCACTCCTAACTGTGGCATTTAAGAAGAGGTGTATATAAAAAGCATTGAAGTTTGGGACCATCATCTAACAGCGTGAAAGGCCAGACGTTTTTCCAGGTTGTTCTTAGCATGGTCTGAGGATCGTGAGCATCAGTGTCACTTGGGAGCTTGTTATAAATGCAGACTCCCAGGTTCCCAACCCAGATCTGCTGAACCAGAGTCTGCGTTTGAGCAAGTGCAGGTGGTCCCTATGCACTTTAAAGTTTGAGAAGCAGTGTTGGAGGTGGTATTAGGTAAATGTTGATCTTGATATACCTGGCCTTTTGCTTCTGTCTCTGGTTTTCTGTCCTAAGCAAGTAAAGACATTTTCACACAGGGTTGGAAAATGACGCTAGCAATGTGTGCTCATGTCAGCAGGTTAATTACTAAAGATGATTTTCTGCTCTAGAGCACATGTGACAGAAACTGCCATCACTATCACCATCACCATCAAATTCCTCTCTCCCTAAGATGGGGAAAGAGAAAGGAACTCAAAGAATGGTCACCAGGCTGAAGGCCATGCTCTTTCAGTCCCTTTCACAGCTGCCTTGTGTATTAAGGAAAAATGGAAAGTATGGTCCTTGTAAGGATACTTCTTCATTCATACCATTACTGTGAGGATTCTTTTTTGAAAGAAAGAAATTTGAGTGAAAAAATACTCATCCTAGTCATAAACTGAAATGAATAAAACCAAACCCTCCAAGTTCTCTGAAGTAATATCTACGCAATTCCCAGCTTTCAGAAACTTCCCCTATCATGGCCGCAGTCCCCTACCTTAAACATTCTGGGGTCTCAGCTGGTTTCTCTTTGTCTCAGCACCCACCCAGAATCCAGCTGATTGTTTTGTCAGGGTGCCTCCTTCCTTGTAGGTTGGAAAGGTTCTTTTCTGTCATTTCTTTAGGGCTCATAACATTGTTTCCACAAAGCTTTTGGCTCTGCCACCTCTGTCTGTTACTATGATAACCTGGGTCAGATAAGCACCCTATTTCCTGGCTATATTGCAAATGCCAATAAAACGTTCAGTATTTCTGGCCTTAGCTTTCGGAGAAGAGGAATTGACTGTAGGGGCCTTTTTACTGGGAGGGACCTGAAGGGATTTTGTTGTCTACCCTGCCCTGGAACTATAATGACCTGGAAGGGGAACAGAGCCCTCTTCTCCTTAAACACTCTCTCTGGCCATCTCACCCTCCAGCAGGATTGATTTTTGTAGTCGTGAAGGGGTGGCAAGGCCACAGTGATAAACGGAGACCTGGCTTCTAGATCCAGCTGTGCTACTAGCTGTGTGAATTTGGGCACGTTATCCGAAGGCTCTGGATCTCAGTGTACTCCACTTTCCGCTTTCCTTCTGGAGGCCTCATTCTCTTCCTTGTGGTGGTCCTTCTGCTTATCGGGACAGGGCATCTCGGTCTCCCTTCTGGTCTTGGCCAGATGGGCCTGCTGGTATCCCTTCTCTCCAGCTTGTTTGGGTTGTTTGAGGCAGGGAAGTGGGAGTAGAGAGGGGACAGCCAGCCCCCCTTATGGATGTGGGCCAGGGTTCTCAGCAGGGTGGGGAATGAGGAGTCAGGTGTCCTGACTAAAATCTAAAAACATTGCAGTGATGTCAGATGAACTGGAGTCTGTAAACAAAGAACTGGCTTCATTCCTGTTACAATTGCAGAGAATTCTGCCCCCATGTTCCTCTCTGAGGCTGAGGCTGGTGTCAGACCAGGTTCCCTCCACATCCCTGAGATTTCCCCTATAACTCAGGGAATTTATACCTATTATATCCTTAGCAAGGAACATTTGTCTTTGAGGCTCTGCTGGTTCAGGAGACCTTGTAGGTAAGTACAGTCGGTGTTCTGTATCCATGGGTTCTGCATCCTTGGATTCAACCAACAACGGGTAGAAAATACTTGAAAAACAAAATTCCAGAAAGTTCCAAAAAGCAAAACTTGAATTTGCTGCACCAGCAAATATTTGCATAGCATTTACATTGTATTTACAACGATTTACATAGCATTTACATTCTATTATGCATAAGTAATCTAGAGATGATTTAAAGTATACAGAAGGATGTGCTTTGGCTGTATGCGAATACTACGCCATTTTATATAAGGGACTTGAGCATCTGTGGATTTTGGTATCCACTGTGGTCCTTGAACCAATCCCCCCACCCCCAGTTCCCCGCTATACTGAGGGGCAGCTATACTGAGGGGCAACTGTACGCACCAACACAAGGCTTGTTAACAGAGGCCCCTCCTGGCTGAGGAAGGAGAGGAATCCCAAGCACCAGAGCCGTGAAAGTGGTTTCCAAAGTGGGGCTTATCCTCTTTTTAAGGGAGCTGTGTGTAGATACTTTTTTTTTTTACATCTTTATTGGAGTATAATTGCTTTACAATGGTGTGTTAGTTTCTGCTTTATAAAAAAGGGAATCAGCTATACATATACATATGTTCCCATATCTCTTCCCTCTTGCGTCTCCTTCCCTCCCACCCTCCCGATCCCACCCCTCCAGGCGGTCACAAAGCACCGAGCTGATCTCCCTGTGCTATGCGGCTGCTTCCCACTAGCTATCTACCTTACGTTTTGTAGTGTATATATGTCCATGCCACTCTCTCACTTTGTCACAGCTTACCCTTCCCCCTCCCCATATCCTCAAGTCCATTCTCTAGTAGGTCTGTGTCTTTATTCCTGTCTTACCCCTAGGTTCTTCATGACATTTTTTTCCCCCTAAATTCCATATATATGTGTTAGCATATGGTATTTGTCTTTCTCTTTCTGACTTCACTCTGTATGACAGACTCTAGGTCCATCCACCTCATTACAAATAGCTCAATTTCGTTTCTTTTTATAGCTGAGTAATATTCCATTGTATATATGTGCCACATCTTCTTTATCCATTCATCCAATGATGGACACTTAGGTTGTTTACATCTCCTGGCTATTGTAAATAGAGCTGCAATGAACATTTTGGTACATGACTCTTTTTGAATTATGGTTTTCTCAGGGTATATGCCCAGTAGTGGGAATGCTGGGTCATATGGTAGTTGTATTTGTAGTTTTTTAAGGAACCTCCATACTGTTCTCCATAGTGGCTGTACCAATTCACATTCCCACCAGCAGTGCAAGAGTGTTCCCTTTTCTCCACACCGTCTCCAGCATTTATTGTTTCTAGATTTTTTGATGATGGCCATTCTGACTGGTGTGAGATGATATCTCATTGTAGTTTTGATTTGCATTTCTCTAATGATTAATGATGTTGAGCATTCTTTCATGTGTTTGTTGGCAGTCTGTATATCTTTGGAGAGATGTCTATTTAGGTCTTCTGCCCATTTGTGGATTGGGTTGTTTGTTTTTTTGTTATTGAGCTGCATGAGCTGCTTGTAAATTTTGGAGATTAATCCTTTGTCAGTTGCTTCATTTGCAAATATTTTCTCCCATTCTGAGGGTTGTCTTTTGGTACTGTTTATGGTTTCCTTTGCTGTGCAAAAGCTTTGAAGTTTCATTAGGTCCCATTTGTTTATTTTTGTTTTTATTTCCATTTCTCTGGGAGGTGGGTCAAAAAGGATTTTGCTGTTATTTATGTCATAGAGTGTTCTGCCTATATTTTCCTCTAAGAGTTTGATAGTTTCTGGCCTTACATTTAGGTCTTTAATCCATTTTGAGCTTATTTTTGTGTATGGTGTTAGGGAGTGATCTAATCTCATACTTTTACATGTACCTGTCCAGTTTTCCCAGCACCACTTATTGAAGAGGCTGTCCTTTCTCCACTGTACATTCCTGCCTTCTTTATCAAAGATAAGTTGGCCATATGTGCGTGGGTTTATCTCTGGGCTTTCTATCCTGTTCCATTGATCTATATTTCTGTTTTTGTGCCAGTACCATACTGTCTTGATTACTGTAGCTTTGTAGTATAGTCTGAAGTCAGGGAGTCTGATTCCTCCAGCTCCGTTTTTCTTTCTCAAGATTGCTTTGGCTATTGGGGGTCTTTTGTGTTTCCAAACAAATTGTGAAATTTTTTGTTCTAGTTCAGTGAAAAATGCCAGTGGTAGTTTGATAGGGATTGCATTGAATCTGTAGATTGCTTTGGGTAGTAGAGCCATTTTCACAATGTTGATTCTTCCAATCCAAGAACATGGTATATCTCTCCATCTATTTGTATCATCTTTAATTTCTTTCATCAGTGTCTTATAATTTTCTGCATAGAAGTCTTTTGTCTCCTTAGGTAGGTTTATTCCTAGATATTTTATTCTGTTTGTTGCGGTGGTAAATGGGAGTGTTTTCTTGATTTCACTTTCAGACTTTTCATCATTAGTGTATAGGAATGCCAGAGATTTCTGTGCATTAATTTTGTATCCTGCTACTTTACCAATTCATTGATTAGCTCTAGTAGTTTTCTGGTAGCATCTTTAGGATTCTATGTATAGTATTATGTCATCTGCAAACAGTGACAGCTTTACTTCTTCTTTTCCAACTTGGATTCCTTTTATTTCCTTTTCTGCTCTGATTGCTGTGGCTAAAACTTCGAAAATTATGCTGAGTAAGAGTGGTGAGAGTGGGCAACCTTGTCTTGTTCCTGATCTTAGTGGAAATGCTTTCAGTTTTTCACCATTGAGGACAATGTTGGCTGTGGGTTTGTCATATATGGCCTTTATTATGTTGAGGAAAGTTGCCTCCTGCCTACTTTCTGGAGGGTTTTTTTTTTTTTTTTTTTGCTGTATGCGGGCCTCTCACTGTTGTGGCCTCTCCCGTTGCGGAGCACAGGCTCTGGACGCGCAGGCCCAGCAGCCATGGCTCACGGGCCCAGCCGCTCCGCCGCATGTGGGATCTTCCTGGACCGGAGCACAAACCCGTGTCCCCTGCATCGGCAGGCAGACTCTCAACCACTGTGCCACCAGGGAAGCCCTGGAGGGTTTTTAATCATAAATGGATGTTGAATTTTGTCGAAAGCTTTTCTGCATCTATTGAGATGACCATATGGTTTTTCTCCTTCAGTTTGTTAATATGGTGTATCCCATTGATTGATTTGCATATATTGAAGAATCCTTGCATTCCTGGAATAAACCCCACTGGTTCATGGTGTATGATCCTTTTAATGTGCTATTGGATTGTTTGCTAGTATTTTGTTGAGGATTTTTGCATCTGTGTTCATCAGTTATGTTGGCCTGTAGTTTTCTTTCTTTGTGACATCCTTGTCTGGTTTGGTATCAGGGTGATAGTGGCCTCATAGAATGAGTTTGGGAGTGTTCCTCCCTCTGCTATAGTTTGGAAGAGTTTCAGAAGGATAGGTGTTAGCTCTTCTCTAAATGTTTGATAGAATTCGCCTGTGAAGCCATCTGGTTCTGGGCTTTTGTTTGTTGAAATTTTTTTTTTTTTTTTTTCTTTGTGGTACGCGGGCCTCTCACTGCTGTGGCCTCTCCCATTGCGGAGCACAGGCTCCGGATTCGCAGGCTCAGGGGCCACGCCTCACAGGCATAGCCGCTCCGCGGCATGTGGGATCCTCCCAGATGGGGGCACGAATCCGTGTCCCCTGCATCGGCAGGCGGACTCTCAACCACTGGGCCACCAGGGAAGCCCGGTTGGAAGATTTTTAATCACAGTTTCAATTTCAGTGCTTGTGATTCGTCTGTTCATATTTTCTATTTCTTCCTGATTCAGTCTTGGCAGGTTGTGCATTTCTAAGAATTTGTCCATTTCTTCCTGGTTGTCCATTTTATTGGCATAGAGTTGCTTGTAGTAATCTCTCATGATCCTTTGTATTTGTGCAGTGTCAGTTGTTACTTCTCCTTTTTATTTCTAATTCTGTTCATTTGAGTCTTCTCCCTTTTTTTCTTGATGAGTCTGGCTAATGGTTTATCAATTTTGTTTTTCTTCTCAAAGAAACAGCTTTTAATTTTATTGATCTTTGCTATCGTTTCCTTCAATTGTTTTTCATTTATTTCTGATCTGATCTTTATGATTTCTTTCCTTCTGTTAACTTTGGGGTTTTTTGTTCTTCTTTCTCTAATTGCTTTAGGTGCAAGTTTAGGTTGTTTATTTGAGATGTTTCCTGCTTCTTAAAGTAGGATTGTATTGCTATAAACTTCCCTCTTAGCACTGCTTTTGCTGCATCCCATAGGTTTTGGGTCATCGTGTCTCCATTGTCATTTGTGTCTAGGTATTTTTTTGTTTCCTCTTTGATTTCTTCAAAGTGATCACTTCATTATTTCTTCAAGTGATCACTTCATTATTAAGTAGTGTATTGTTTAGCCTCCATGTGTTTATATTTTTTACAGATCTTTCCCTGTAATTGATATCTAGTCTCATAGCGCTGTGGTCGGAAAAGATACTTGATACAATTTCAATTTTCTTAAATTTACCAAGGCTTGATTGTGACCCAATATATGATCTATCCTGGAGAATGTTCCATGAGCACTTGAGGAAAATGTGTATTCTGTTGTTTTTGGATGGAATGTCCTATAAATATCAATTAAGTCCATCTTGTTTAATGTAACATTTAAAGCTTGTGTTTCCTTATTTATTTTCATTTTGGATGATCTGTCCATTGGTGAAAGTGGGGTCTTAAAGTCCCCTACTATGAATTTGTTACTGTGGATTTACCCTTTTATGGCTGTTAGTATTTGCCGTATGTATTGAGGTGCTCCTATGTTGGATGAATAAATATTTACAATTGTTATATCTTCTTCTTGGATCGATCCCTTGATCATTATGCAGTGTCCTTCTTTGTCTCTTCTAATAGTCTTTAAAGTCTATTTTGTCTGATATGAGAATTGCTACTCCAGCTTTCTTTTGGTTTCCATTTGCATGGAATGTCTTTTTCCATCCCCTCACTTTCAGTCTGTATGTGTCTCTAGGTCTGAAGTGGGTCTCTTGTAGACAGCATATATATGGGTCTTATTTTTGTATCCATTCAGCCAGTCTGTGTCTTTTGGTGGGAGCATTTAATCCATTTACATTTAAGGTAATTATCGATATGTATGTTCCTATTCCCATTTTCTTAATTGTTTTGGGTTTGTTATTGTAGGTCTTTTCCTTCTCTTGTGTTTCTTGCCTAGAGAAGTTCCTTTAGCATTTGTTGTAAAGCTGGTTTGGTGGTGCTGAACTCTCTCAGCTTTTGCTTGTCTGCAAAGGTTTTAATTTCTCCATCAAATCTGAATGAGATCCTTGCTGGGTAGAGTAATCTTGGTTGTAGGTTTTTCTCCTTCATCACTTTAAATATGTCCTGCCAGTCCCTTCTGGCTTGCAGAGTTTCTGCTGAAAGATCAGCTGTTAACCTTATGGGGATTCCCTTGTGTGTTATTTGTTGTTTTTCCCTTGCTGCTTTTAATATGTTTTCTTTGTATTCAATTTTTGACAGTTTTATTAATATGTGTCTTGGCTTGTTTCTCCTTGGATTTATCCTGTATGGGACTCTCTGTGCTTCCTAGACTTAACTATTTCCTTTCCCATATTAGAGAAGTTTTCAACTATAATCTCTTCAAATATTTTCTCAGTCCCTTTCTTTTTCTCTTCTTCTTCTGGAACCCCTATAATTCGAATGTTGGTATGTTTAATGTTGTCCCAGAGTTCTCTGAGATTGTCCTCAGTTCTTTTTATTCTTTTTTCTTTATTCTGCTCTGCAGTAGTTATTTCCACTATTTTATCTTCCAGGTCACTTATCCGTTCTTCTGCCTCAGTTATTCTGCCATTGATCTTATCTAGAGTATTTTTAATTTCATTTATTGTGTTGTTCATCGTTGCTTGTTTCATCTTTAGTTCTTCTATGTCCTTGTTAAATGTTTCTTGCATTTTCTCTATTCTATTGCCAAGATTTTGGATCATCTTTACTATCATTATTCTGAATTCTTTTTCAGGTAGACTGCCTATTTCCTCATTTGTTAGGTCTGGTTGGTTTTTATCTTTCTCCTTCATCTGCTGTGTGTTTTTCTGTCTTCTTATTTTGCTTATCTTACTGTTTTGGGGGGTCTCCTTTTTGCAGGTTGCAGGTTCGTAGTTCCCATTGTTTTTGGTGTCTGTCCCCAGTGGCTACAGTTGGTTCAGTGGGTTGTGTAGGCTTCCTGTTGGAGGGAACTGGTGCCTGTGTTCTGGTGGATGAGGCTGGATCTTGTCTTTCTGGTGGGCAGGTCCACGTCTGGTGGTGTGTTTTGGGGTGTCTGTGGACTTATTATGATATTAGGCAGCCTCTCTGCTAATGGGTGGGGTTGTGTTCCTGTCTTGCTAGTTGTTTGGCATAGGGTGTCCAGCACTGTAGCTTGCTGGTCGTTGAGTGAAGCTGGGCGCTGGTGTTGAGACGGAGATCTCTGGGAGATTTTTGCCGTTTGATATTATGTGGAGCTGGGAGGTCTCTTGTGGACCAGTGTCCTGAAGTTGGCTCTCCCACCTTAAAAAATATTAAGAAAAAAATTTTTTGAAAAGAAAAGAAAAAAAAAAAAAAACGGACGGACAGAACCCTAGGACAAATGGTGAAAGCAAAGCTATACAGACAAAATCTCACACAGAAGCATACACATACACACTCACAAAAAGAGGAAAAGGGGAAAAAATAATAAATCTTGCTCTCAAAGTCCAGCTCCTCAATTTGGGATGATTCGTTGTCTATTCATGTATTTCACAGATGCAGGGTATATCAAGTTGATTGTGGAGCTTTAATCCGCTGCTTCTGAGGCTGCTGGGAGAGATTTCCCTTTCTCTTCTTTGTTCTCCCAGCTCTCGGGGTTCAGCTTTGGACTTGGCCCCGCCTCTGCGTGTAGGTCGCCGGAGGGCGTCTGTTCTTCGCTCAGAGAGGATGGGGTTAAAGGAGTAGCTGCTTCGGGGGCTCTGGCTCACTCAGGCCGGGGAGCGGAGGGGTTCGGATGCGGGGTGAGCCTGCGGCGGCAGAGGCTGTTGTGACGTTGTACCAGCCTGAAGCGCGCCGTGCGTTCTCCCGGGGAAGTTGTCCCTGGATGACGGGGCCCTGGCAGTGGCAGGCTGCACAGGCTCCCCGCAAGGGGGTAGTGCATAGTGACCTGTGCTCGCACACAGGCTTCTTGGTGGCGGCAGCAGCAGCCTTAGCGTCTCATGCCCGTGTCAGGGGTCCGCGCTGTTAGCCGCGGCTTGCGCCCGTCTTTGGAGCTCCTTTAAGCAGCGCTCTTAATCCCCTCTCTTCGCGCCCCAGGAAACAAAGAGGGAAGAAAATGTCTCTTGCCTCTTCGGCAAGTCTAGACTTTTCCCTGGACTCCCTCCCGGCTAGCCGTGGTGCACTAACCCCTGCAGGCTGTGTTCACGCCGCCAACCCCAGTCTTCTCTCTGCGCTCCGTTGGAAGCCCGGGCCTCAGCTCGCAGCCCCGCCCGCCCCGGCGGGTGAGCAGACAAGCCTCTCGGGCTGGTGAGTGCCTGTCAGCACCGATCCTCTGTGCGGGAATCTGTCCGCTTTGCCCTTCGCACCCCTGTGGCTGCGCTCTCCTCCGCGCCTCCACTCCGCCACCCGCAGTCTCCGCTCGCGAAGGGGCTTCCTAGCGTGTGGAATCCTTTCCTCCTTCACAGCTCCCTCCCACTGGTGCAGGTCCCGTCCCTATTCTTTTGTCTCTGTTTATTGTTTTTTCTTTTGCCCTACCCAGGTACGTGGGGGAGTTTCTTGCCTTTTGAGAGGTTTGAGGTCTTCTGCCAGCGTTCAGTAGGTGTTCTGTATGAGTTGTTCTACGTGTAGATGTATTTCTGGTGTGTAATGGAATATCACTCAGCCGTGAAATCAATGTCATAAGGCCAGTAGCAGCATAATGAGTGGATTTAGGTACGATGATTCCGGCCCGCCGTCCGCTCGACTGTCAGGGCTTCGGCCGCCGGGGCCCCTCCAGAGCCGGCAGCCTCAGTGAGGTCGCCCTCCCCTTAGGCTCCGGGGCAGTTCCGTGATGGCGGAGGGAAGAGACCCCGAGCCGGGAGTTCCAGCTCTGCGGAAACGCGGGCCTGTAGATACTTCTGAGATGGCTTTGGCATCTATCTGCTGGTTCCCTCTCTGAAATGTGTAGGGCAGTATCTCTTAAACTTTTTGAATCATTGGCATCTTTAAAAATGAAATGAAAACTAGGAACAATGTCCCTTAAAAAAAAGAGAAAAAATATATGCATAATCTCAGGGAGCTCAGGGACCCCCTAAAGATTCTAGGATAAGCATGAATTTTAGGTTTGGAATCCTCACTTTTAGGACATGCTATCTTTTGCAGTGATTTCCTGACAGATTGGAAAGCGTTGGCATACCTGCCCACTCCTCTTACCTGCTTCCCACCTTTTCTTAAAATGGAGCAGGAGTAAGTGGGAGTCGTCCCCAGGAGCCACATTCCTGACATTGCATCATCAGAACTTGGCTTTTTGGGCCAGATTCTTCTACCTCCGTTGCAGTTCCACAGCAGTGGTCATTGTCACCGAGAAGAATTGCGGCAGTAAGTTGCCCTCCTGTCTCCACAAGTCACCCCCTCTCCCACACCTTTTCCTTTACCTGGAGAGTCTACCAGTCTGGCTTTATTACATGTTTCCCTAAGTCCCCAGACATTCTTAGGAAAGACCTTTCCACGGATGGCTATAAAGCCTAGGAACGGTAATTACAGGGACATTATGGGTTATAAATTTGGTCATAGGTGAAGGTCTTCCTATGAGTGGAGTCTGCTGGGAGGAAATAAGCTTTTGGGCATAGAATGGCAAATACATGTCATAGTTTTCTCAGAATAGCTAAATACTTTGTAAAAGTAAAATTTGATCAAGTAACTAGTTTGCTTAAATCTCTTTCATGGTTCCCCTTACCTCTTAGAGAAAAGCCCAAAGTCCATAATAGGGTGTAAGAGGCCTTGTGCAACGTTGCCCTGCTTCTCACCTCCAGCCCTTCAGAGGTTCTTGCACCCCCTTATTAACTTTTTCTACTTTTTTGAATGTGTCGTGTTCTCCTTGCCCCAGACCTCTGCAGGCGCAAGGATCCTCTGCCTGAAAGCTCCTCCTTATCTCCTCAGTTCACCCCACACTTTAGGTCACAGCTTCTACATGTAACTTCCTCTAATCTGACTGTTCCTCAATTCTCTGACTGGATCAGATGCCCTAGCAATGTGCTCTCAAACGCCTTGGATTTTTCTTTTTTTAAATTTTTATTTATTTATATTTTTTGTGTTACGTGGGCCTCTCACTGTTGTGGCCTCTCCCATTGCGGAGCACAGGCTCCGGGCACGCAGGCTCAGCAGCCATGGCTCGTGGGCCCAGCCGCTCCGCGGCATGTGGGATCCTCCCGGACCGGGGCACAAACCTGTGTCCCATGCATCGGCAGGCGGACTCTCAACCACTGCGCCACCAGGGAAGCCCCGGATTTTTCTTTTTTTATCATAGCACTTAATTTCATTTCTTAGGTGATACCCAGTTCCTCCTCTACCAAGATCCAATCCTCTTCACACCTCCCATGTTTCCACCTACTGTGGCCTGTCTCAGCCTACATCATGTACAGTACCAGTGAAAACAGTTCCATCATCAGATAAGTTCGGGGAGCATTGTATCGCCTCTTGGAGGACCACAACACACACTAGCTCATCAAAGGCTCTGGGAAGTCCTGCATAAAGAAGTACGGTTTCCCAAATCCTAAGTTATTTGGCTGTGGGACAATTTTCCCATAATATCTACCAACATCTTGAGGAAGAGTTTGGGAAACATTGACCCAGACATACCAAAAGGCATAAAACTATTTTTATAACCTTAGAATAAAAATCGATGGGCCAGGTCTTCCTGGGTGGTGCAGTGGTTGAGAATCTGCCTGCCAATTCAGGGGACACAGGTTCGAGCCCTGGTCCGGGAAGATCCCACATGCTGCAGAGCAACTAAGCTCTTGCGCCACAACTACTGAGCCTGCGCTCTAGAGCCCGTGAGCCACAGCTACTGAGCCCGCGTGCCACAACTACTGAAGCCCGCGTGCCTAGAGCCCGTGCTCCACAACAGGAGAAGCCATTGCAATCAGAAGCCCGAAAACCCAACGGAGCCAAAAATAAATTAAATAAATAAATTTATTTAGAAAAAAGAAAATAGATTGGCCCATTGATTTTTTGTGTGTGTGTGGCTGCTTTGGGTCTTCGTTGCTGTGTGCAGGCTTTCTCTAGTTGTGGCGAACGGGGGCTACTCTTCGTTGAAGTGCGCGGGCTTCTCATTGCAATGGCTTCTCCTGTTGTGGAGCACGGGCTCTAGGCACGCGGCCTTCAGTAGTTGTGGCACGCGGGCTCTAGAGCGCAGGCTCAGTAGTTGTGATGCAAGGGCTTAGTTGCTCCGCGGCATGTGGAATCTTCGTGGACCAAGGCTCGAACCTGTGTCCCCTGCATTGGCAGGCGGATTCTCAACCACTGCACCACCAGAAAAGGGCGGCCAATCTCTCTTGCAAAAGTCCTTCTATTTACCTAGCAGACACTGTTTTCTCCTATTACAAGGAAACTGGGTTTTCTCGGCCCGAATTTCTTAAAATTACATTTGGGGCTGAATAAACAAATACAAATTACTTTCTTTTCCTGGAGCACAATCATAAAACATTTTTCTTGAAGAATAATGTCTCACTATGGAGACTGTCAATTTAACCTGTTATTTTACTGGCTGTTTCTGATTTACCTACCTCCCTACCTCTAGATGGTTCATCTATATAATTGGCTACTACTGGTTAGAGATAATAAATTCATCTTTTGAGAAACTCTACCAAAAGACTTCTTTTAAAGATGTGCTGTCTCATGCCCATCATGTCTAGTGTTATGGGTTGAGCTGTGTACCCCTTCCCACAGATATGTTGGGGTCCTAAACTCTGGTACCTCAGGATGTGACCTTATTTGGAGATAGTCTTTACACAGACAATAAAGTTAAAATAAGGTAAAATTAGTGTGAAACCTAATCCAATATTGCTGATGTCCTAAACAGGGGATATTTGGACCCACACATGCATGCAGGGAGAATGCTATGTGAACAGGTGGCCATCTACAAGTCAAGCAGAGAGGCCTGGAACAGATCCTTCCCTAACAACTCTCAGAAGGAACCAGTCCTGTTGACACTTTCATTTAGGACTCCTAGCCTCCTCCCCGCCGCCCTGCAGGGTTGTGGTACTTTGTTCTAGCAGCCCTAGCAAAATAATACATCTAGTGATTACAAGTGAGGTCTGTGTTACACCCCCTCTAAAATGTTTTTCTGGTCCCTAACTTCGATGTTTTGCATGGTGGTCTCTAATATAATACTGATTGCTGGTGTTTATTGGGTGCTGTGGCAGCACTGCTCTAAGAGTTTCACATGTAGTAATTTGTTTAATCCTCACAAAACCTGTGAGGTTGATGCTGTTGTTATTCCCATCTTATGGGTGAGAACATCAAGGGATAGAGAAGGTCAGTAATTACTCCAGGTGACACAAGTTAGCAAATAGCAGATCCTGGATTTGGGTTGGTACTCTGGGTTTTGAGTGCGTATATATAATTCCTACACTATGCTGCTTATGAGTGTAGCCAAGTGGGGGCTTTATAAAATAGACAGGAAGGATTCAGCAGAAAGAGGGGCAGGAAGAGAGTGAAGATTACTCATAGGTTTTGTGGATTGGAGGGTTGAACCAGGAAGAAGGTGTCTGCTTGCTGCTCTCTGGCGGCCCCTGCCGACAGGGGGGAGAGAGACAAGGTGGTCTGGACCGGAAATGCAAAGTTGCTGGGAAGGCATTCCTGGTGCTGTTGGAGGTGGGGTGGGATTGACAGGAATCCCCACCCACCCTACGCGGGGGAGCGCCGTTATTGGAGGCGCTCTCGGAGGGAGGCTGGCTGGTAAACCCGGAAAGGGGTGCTTGTAGTTCCAGCCGGAGGGCCTCTGAGGGCCTTCCCAGGATCCTCCCTACGCAGTCCTCTCACGTGTGACCCCCTTGGCCACACCCTGCTGCTCTCAGAGGCGTGGGCTTCTGCTACTGGTTGAAAAGAAGTCAGGCCTCTCGGCGTGGCGTGGATTTCCTTCCCGGGATAGGCCTTAGCCCCTCCCCTTTCTCCCAGGCCCAAAATGGATCTCTGGATTTGGGAGCTGCAGCTACAGTTCCTTCAGCTTCAGAATTCTGAGCAGCACGGACTGCGCCCCAGCCACGGATAGGACTCCTTAGAACATCAGCCTGTCAGGGCTGGGAGTCATCCTCAGGAATCCCTGCCTCTCTCGTTTTAAGGTAAGAACTGGCATTTCAAGCTGTTAGATGGTGTAGTGGGTGCTGTGCGTACCTCCCAGATCCAGGTGATGTGTACCCGGCCCAGTTTCTTGTGTATTGGCTGTTTAGCTGCTCTAGTCTGCAGAGATTGCTCTGGCCAAGGGGTGCCCCTCACCCCGGAGGTTATTTCCCTCTTCCCGCCGCCGCTCCCACAAGCTCCCAGCCTGTAGGCACTAACTGGCAGATAAGCAGGTAGAGAAGGTCAGCGCCCTTGCTCCCAGGTGGAACCAACTCTGGTGCAATTTATGCTCCCTGTGGGATGCGGCTGAAGCTCCCGCGGAGACCACATACTTGCTTAGCTTTCTTCCTCTACTCTGCTTCCCTCACTTCCTTTTTCCTGAGAGCAGTCCCTCAAAAAATTACTTATGCTAGAGTCAAGTCTTAGGCTCTGCCTTTAGGGCATCTGACTTAAGACAGAATACTTGCTGAATAAATTAACGAAGACCCAAGATCTTCTTTGGGGGAGTAAGAATTGACAGTGCATTTGCTTCAGCTTTGGCTGCTTGTACTTACATTTAGGGGGTAATTTAGGCAAAGAATCGACTTTATAGGTTTACAGTTAGGATTATCTAATTGAGGTGGATAAATACAGATTTTTCTGGTGCTAGAGATTTTATTATGAAGTTGTTTTGAAAAGCCTAGTAGGACTATACCATTTAAAACGAGTTCTTTAGCTTTGAGGACTTTGATTTGTTCTGTCTCAGTTTGGAGCTGCAATAGTCAGTAATGGATTCAGTTGCACAATTGATCATTTTCCCTGAAATTGTCATATTCTTTTCTATACTCCTTGAGGGACAGGGTCTATTTCATCTTGCTCATCTTTGCTTTGCTGTCTGGCACAAAATATCGTGAATTGTAATGTTCAATATCTTTGGATTTAACGAATCAGCTCCCATAAAAATATTTTTCTTGATAATAAGTTTAGAAGATTTGATCTAATACTTTGGGGGATTTTTGTTAACTTTTGGGGGTAACTTTATCCATGAGAATCATATCTATGCTTTAAAAAAATTGTGGAATGCATTCAACATGGTAATTTAAATATTTGCTGTGAAGAACTTGAGTTGCTTCTTCTTATCTATGATCATTTCTGTGATTTGCAAAGGCACATACCTCCCCAACCCCAGAATTTTACAGAAAACAACCAATCACAAATTTTGAGGTGCAGATAGCTTGCTTTATTTTGTTGTTACTATCTCAAGGAGGTCCAACAATTATAACTAACAATTGAATTTAAACCTGCATGAAAAGAACTACATCAAATTGATATTTTGGGCAGTTAGTAATATTTTGTTGTTTTTAATTTAACGACAGCTTTATTTTGTTGTTGTTGTTCTTTATTTTTTGCTGTGGCTCATTGCTTAGTTGCCCCGGTTTCTCTGGTGTAATTTAAATTTAGAGCTACCACACGAAGGCGTTGGCTGCACCCCGGGACCTCCAAGAGTTGGCACTGCTCTGGCATAGGAACGCATGAACAGCTTGGTTAAATGAGGGGATGGCCAGGTGATGTTGCTTTTCCAAGCTACCCAGGCACTCTCTATGGTCAGAGACAGTGTGAAATGAGCGAACAAAGTGTTGGCCGTTGCACTTTGCTCTGGTAATATTTAAGTCATGATCATTTTGAGTGTGACATCATCAGAGAAAATGTAAGACGTTAAAGTGTTGCTTACAGGAGGGTAAATGCAAACATCACCAATGCCTTACATTTCTGATTCAGTAAGTATTGGTGCACATATCAGGTGACGTGCACAGCATCATGTCGGTGGATAGGACATCTTCAATGGGGAATTTCTCGACCCATTGAGGCTTACTTAGACATCAACATTATGTTGAGGCACAAAGATTGATTAAGTGTTGAGCAGGGTATTCGTTCCATAAGAAACTTTCTCCTACCAACAGTTAGTTTCAACAGTTACATTGTAAAATGTCATAAAATAAATGGTACAAAACTTTATAACCGTTAATTCGGCTATATACAGTATGTACATGTCACTAGAAAATGTATAATCTTAGGTCAACAATTAAGAAAAGATTGAAATGCATATTTTTGAACTTCGACTCATTTAGGTTGATACAAAACTACATTTTTTTTTTAAGTATTTACAGATCAGAAAGATTAGTCTATGTGAATCGTTCAGGAAAGGTTAAGAATGTCTGAATATGAGAGCACAGGCCCTCTTAAATGGATCGAATATTTATATTCACAGTAGCTGAGTCAGATCCAAATTCATTCTCTAAGCGCAGGGTATAAAGTCCACCATCTTGTTTCTGTACATCCATGATGATCAGAGTTGTCAGGTCATCTGTGTTTTCAGTATGGAATCTCCCTTGCTGTTCTTGATTTTGAATTTTTCTTCCACCATGGGACCATGTTATTTCCGGGGTAGGCTCACCCGTAAAAGCGCAGGCTACTGTTAAAACTTTGCCCTCGTCAATGCTGATGTCAGAGGGAAGAGCTTCAATTTTAGGTGGAATTCCTTTATGGAACAACAACAACAAAAAAGTTTTAGGATCACTGAAAATATAACAGTTTGCTTTCTACTGAATTGTATGTACTAAGGACTCTACCATGCTACTAGGCTTGTCTACCTCTACCAGTAATTTGATTGCTCACCTCTTAGGCCTGCTTTAAGCATCCTACTAGTTGAGCTTTCCAGTTGTGTCATACTAGATTTTCCCATAAAACTGCTGGAACTCATTTCTACAAAAGACTCTTGCATGGAGGACATGCTTTGGGCAGACATGCTTGCAAATTTCATTTCGGTCATGCTGCTAGCACTGCTGCTGCTGAAACTGCTGAAGGAGGCCTCCTGCTTAGAGGCAGACATTTGGACTGACTGAGACGAGAAGCTTCCTTGCAAGCTCGTGTCACCACTTGTCCTCAATACTACCTCTCTGGGAGGTTCTTCAACTAGAGCTGTGGAGCATAGCAGATACACAGTGAACACCAATGACATCTGGTTAATTGGTGACATCTGACACTGACTTACAGAAATGGAACACTTAGACACACACACAGAAATGCAACCCAAACAATTTGCTGTGGAAGCACAAGCAAATACATACATACAGTTGTCAAGAGCTAGCTCAGTGTCTCCCAGAAACGAATCCTTATATTTCTATCATTACATTACATGCAGGTGCTAGAATCACTAGGAGAAAAATGATTAGTCATACAGAAAATAATTTTTATATTGTGCATTCTGAAAATACATGTAATAGGACAGTTGGTAGCTTTGCTTTGAAAGTTAACTTATCCATGTTCCTGTCTCGCTGTAAAGAAACGTTGACCGTTAAGAATGAATTCACACAGGAGGCCTGTGTCTCTTACACATGGAACTTAATGAGGCTCCAGAGAGTTTGCTGGGCTCAGAAGACAAAAGCAAAAAAACAAACCAAAAAACTCAGATAACGGCCTTAAGCAAGTAAGGAAAATGATAAAGATATACTTACGAAGGACCGTTAAGGAAGCAGTAGCTGAACACTGGCCATGGAAATTTTTGGCCTTAATTGTGTATTTCCCACTGTCACTTACTGAGGCCTTTCGGATTTCAAGGGAATATACGTTTCTGGAGCGACTTATGCTGATATTTGAAGAAACAGAAATCTAAAAGGAAGAGAAAAAAAGGGTTTCTTTGAGCTCTTCAGGAGTAGATGGAGTATTTAAAGCTTTCTTCAGTAATATATTCATAACTCAACTTACTGGCAGGTTGTTTTTAAACCATTCGATTTCAGGCGATGGCTCACCACTGATTTCACAAGAAAAGAGAACATTTTGTCCTTCGTTAACATTTTGAGATCTGGGCTGGGAGATGAAGGCTGGAGCATCTGAGAGTTCTTTGCTCAGGGTCAGATCATACTGACACTTGATGATTCCTTGGCTGGTTTTGCCAATGCAGGTGAGGATCCCTTCATCTTTGTGACCAGCCTGCTTGATGGTCAGCGTCTGGTCGCTGCCTGAGACGCCGTATCTGTACTCCTCGGAGTTACTGAGCTCTACCCCATTCAATACCCATTTCACATCAGTGGCACCAGCAATGTTGGCTTTTAAAGTCACTTTCTGACCATCAGGTATACTCATCTGAGTAGAATATGCTTTAATCTCGGCATGAGTTCTGATTTCTTCTGATGCCTGTGATGTTTTAGTGATTTCCTCATGGACAATGGATTTTTCCAGGGAGGTCGCTTCTGATTTCTTGACTTTTTCGGAAATCAGAACTGTTGAAGCTTCCTCCTTGAGGGCCAGCTTCTCTGGAGATTTCACCTCTGACGTCTTGATCTCTTCAGAAATTAGGGCTTTTTTGGAAATTTCCTCTTGGACATCTGCCTTCTTCTGGGATATACTTTTGGAGGTCTTTTGTGTCGATACTTTCTGTATCTCAGTGTCTTTTACAGCTGAAAAAGAAAGCTCTATAAGGCAAACTGAATTGGAAAGAGGCCCCACCCTCTTCTCTTGTGGATTCTGTAAGTGAATAATATACAAAGAAAAAACATTAACTTAACGCATGCAGTGTAGGTAATACCTAACTCTTTCTCAGTCCCAATCTTGGAAAGTTGTCATGCATGACTTTGGAGATCAGTGTAATGATTATTTAAACTAAACTAAACAGAAGAATGATTTTTATGACTTAAGGGGAAAAAAAGTTTTGCAAAGAATAGTTGAAGGATTTAGGAGATGGGTGGATTTAGGAGATTTTGAGTAATTAAAACAATTGAATTATGTTTTAGAAGACTGAGATGAAAGCAAACTAATTTTAATTGGGAAAACCGATACAGTTCTTTCATTAACTTTCCACTGCTTTGGAAAATTAGCAAGAGTGAAGCTTTAGGGAAGAAGTGCCATTTTGTATAATCACCTGACTTTATTCTTAAATGTTCCTGGGAGCAGGAATCTTATATAATCTCTATGGAATCTTATATAACACCACATACAATTAGACATTTAATAAATATAAAAGTGTATGCTAACTTCAAATATGTGTATTTGTACATTTGTGTACAAATGGTATTCTGTAACTTGGTAAAAGTTTTATTTTAATACTTTGTGTGTGTGTGTAAGGAATAGTGTTTAGAAATGTTTCCTTCATATTGTTTTCTGAAAATTATTGGTAAGAATAAAAGCCAACCTACCTTTTATTGTTAATTTGCAGCTAGAGGACACAGATCCAGCTGAATTTGTTATTGTACAAGTATAAAGTCCACCGTCAGAAGTATCAGTCTTATGAATTTCTAGGAAGAATCCTCCTTTGTCTTCAGAGAGTTTATATTTACCTCCTTGTGTTATAGCCTGTAGAATGCACGTGATTTGAGTTTTAAAAAGTGATTTAATTTTAAACTTTCTTTGGGAGATGGGGAAGAGGGAAGAGGTTAGTTTTTTTAGAAGATAAGTTTAAGGATCATTTAAGAACTGGTTACCTTTCCATCCTTTGTCCAGATGACAGTTGGCTGGGGTTCTCCAGTAGCTTTAACTGCAAACTTAGTGACACTGTCTGAAGAAATAGTTGTATCCTGCAGCCCAGTAACAATTACTGGTTTTGTGGAAACTGGTTCAGGAGCTTTTGGTTCAGTTTTCTTGGTTTCTGTTGGCTCAGCAGTTTTTGGAGCCGCTTTCTTGGTTTCTGTTGACTCAGCAGTTTTCGGAGCAGCTTTCTTGGTTTCTGTTGACTCAGCAGTTTTCTGAGCTGCTTTCTTGGTTTCTGATATGCTTGAAACTTCCTCATGGATATTCTTAAAGGCTTGTCCCACAAATTGGAAGTTAGTTTTGGAAGTTCCACCTTCACCAGAAATCTCACAAACATATTCTCCACAATCAGATTCAGTGAGGTTATGGATTTTGAGCTCATAGGTACCATCTGCCGAATAATGAAACTGGAAATGCCCATTTTCCTTCAGTTTCTTACCATCTTTATACCAGGTGACCTCTTTGGCACACAATACAGTACTTTCGACCACACAGGTCAGCTTTGCTATATCTTTAGAAGCTTCTGCTTTCAAGGACTGAATTATCTTGGGTGGGGCAGTGACTGGCAGCTGCTGAACCTTTTCTGTTGGTGTGGGTTTTATCTCTGTGGGTGATACAGCTTTTGGGTGAGAAGTCACCGGCTCTGGGGATTTCACTTGTTTTGGAGACTTGACTCCTTCTGGGGATTTTACCCGAGGCTCTGGGGATTTGACTTTCGGTGGTGATGTCAGAGCCTTTTCAGTAACCCTGGCCTTTTGAATGGTCAGAGTAAACTGTGCCTCTTGCTTCCCTTCGCTGTTCTCTACCACCACGCTGTAGTTGCCCTCATCCGAAGCCTGGACTGAAGAGATCTCAAAGGTCGATTTGTACTTTGCGGTGGTCACTTGGTGGCGGGCGGAAGTGCTTATGACTTGTCCCCTACGCAGCCATGTCACAGTCGGTACCGGCTCACCATCTGTATCGCAAGAAAACCTTGCAGAGTCGCCTTCATACACCGTTATGGACCTTGGCTTCGTAAGAATTCTTGCTGCCAAAGTCGTCTTGATCTTCCTGTGTGTGGATTTTTCTTCCAGCGACTTTTCTTCGACTGCAGCACTTTTCATTTCTGCAGATGCATGGTGTTCATATGATGAGAGACTTTCCTTTGTCTCTGTTATCTGTGATTTCATTTCCCTGACGGAAGAGGAAGCTTCCATCTCAGATGTTTTCTTAAATGATGAAACCGCATATGCCTCTGTTCTCGTCAGCTCAGGGAAAACAGATCGGGGGACCTCTTCGTCTCTGCGCTGGGAAGCATAGGTGGTGTAATCCCCTCCCGTGACGTCCAAGGTTGCATAGTCAGAAGCCTCACCTTTGTAGTTGGTGCACACGGCACGGTATGTTCCGCTGTCATCAATATGACAGTCCAGAATTTCCAGGGTCAGAACCCCACTGGTGTTGGTGTAATGAATCTTACTGCTCTCTTGAAGTTCTACACCGTTGTGGTACCATTTGACCTCGGCAGTTGGCTTAGACTGAACATTTAAGATAAAACGTGTATTTTGGCCGCACGGTACCCTGTGGGAGCGCATCCTCAGTGTGATTCGAGGCATGTGGTCCAGCGTAAAAGGCTGCTGACTCAAAACCTCATACTTCCTTTCTGATGTCTTCTGAGTTTTTAAAGCAGCTTTCATGGACTCATACCTGGAAAAGATATCAAATCTTGCCGACCTCTCAAATCTTGACAGTGAACGCTCACTAGACACAGGGCTGGGGGAACGTGGGCGAGTCCTTTCTGGGGTAGGAGACCTTCTTTCTACGTCATCTTCATCTTCATATTCCTCAGCTGGCTGTGGCCGTGGCCGGATCAGCTCGGACACCGGCCTCATCAACTCGATGTAGGTCGGAGACAGGGAGCGCCGGCGTCTCAGCAGCCTGGACACCGAGGAGGAAGTGTCTCTCTGAGCGTGTTTGGAGATCTCATATTCTTCCTCAATTTCCGTTATTTCAGTCACTTCTCTCTGGCGTCTTGATTTCTTTCTAGATTTTTCTTCCTTCGCCATGTGTTCCAGCTCGCTTTTGTATTCCGAGAGGCGCTGGGTGGTGGTGACTGGACGCAGCAGCTCTTGGTCCTCTCTCTCGGCCATAATCCTCTGCCGCTGCCTGGGCTGCCTGTGCCAGGTGCGGGCGTGCCGCTCCCGCAGCTCCGCGTAACTCGTGCTGGTCTCCGCCTTCGTTGGGATGTGATACGTTGAGTATCTGAAGTCTTTTCTTGCTTCCTCCACCTTGACATGAGCTTGTGGGGAAGGGTAACGCAGACTCGAAAGCTCAAAACGTGGAGGGCTCCGGCTTGGGGGTGAGGCTGAAAAACCCAGTTCCAGCTCTTCTTCAAGACGCAGCCTCTCTTCCTCTGTTCTCTTCATTGCCAGGTAGTCGTCAATGGGCAGGAGTAATTCTTCATCCGAGATGTCACCGAGAGAACGTCTCCTGGGTCTGTAATAAAAGTAATAATCAGGAGAAGGTGTACGCCGGCGGGCTGGTCTCACCATTTCAAGGTCGTCTTGGGACAGTTTGGGAATCCTCCACTTGGGTCTGTATTGATCGGTGATGCGTGGAAGAGGCATCACGTAGAACTGTTCCCATCTTGAAAGGCGGATGCGCTTGGGTCTTTTCTGTACAACTCTGTCCATCTTCCCAGGCATTTCAAATTGATCGCGTATCTTTTTGTACCATTTCATGTCAGACATGGGCACGAACTGCTTAATGTGTTGGTCTTCTTCTATGGCAGCCGGTTTGTACTTGCGTGGCTCTGGTACTTCGTAAGGCATGCGGAGTTTTCTCTCCTCCTTCTTTTCTTCCGTCTCAAGTCGGTATTCCCCTTTTACAGTCTTGGTGCTGACGGCTGGTTTGTAAAGGGTGGCAGCTTCTCTCAGTGCCTCCTGGGCGACCTGTGTCAGTGGCACAGTCTCAGTTCCGGAAAGAATTTCAGCCATTCTTAGCGTCTTGTCAATTTGCCTCTGTACGTGTCGTTCGCGCTCCTCCTTAGTCTTGAACTCCTGTTTGACGTACCTCAGGCGTTCCACTTGTAGGTGGGCCTGGCAGCTGGTGGATCCAGCAGTGTTTGTGGCTGTGACTCTGTAGTAACCTGTGTCTTCAGGCAAAGTATCCCTGATATGAAGAGCATAGTAATCCAAGCCTTCGTGGATAATTTCGATATTAGGCCCGAGGGACAGTGGCTGACCGTCTTTCTCCCATTTTAATGTTGGCGGGGGGATGCCAGACACCCTGATCTCAAAGCAGACGCTTTGGCCTTCTTGGCATTCTGCGTTTGCCAGTAGCCGTTTGAACATGGGTCTTAGGGTCGTACCTGTTGGAGGTGGGTGTGGGGTCACAGTCAGCTTTGCTTTGCAGCTGTCTTCACCGTATTTGTTTCTTGCAACAACAGTGTATTCGGCAGCATCGTCCGTAGTTACACTGTTGATTGTTAATTGGTAAAGACCCTTGTCGGACTCAAATGTGTACTTCCTATCATCATCACCTGGTTTGATTTTCTGACCTGATTTATACCATGTAACTCGAGGCTCTGGGTGGACAGTTATAGTTACTCCAAACCGGACATTTTCACCCACATAAACTGTCCTGTTATAGAGAGGCAGCGTGAATTCTGGTGGCCTTTCCAGGAGTCTCATGGTATCTGTTCTGCGCTTAAGTTTCTTTATGGTTCTACGGCAGTAATAGTCGTAAACTTCTCTCACACCTTTAACAAACAGCTCTGCGTAAGAACTGTCTTCCCCGTAGTCATTGACTACTTTGCATCTGTAGGTACCGTCATCGAATTTGGTAATGTCTTTGACATACATGGTGGCCACTCCATCGTCATAAGTGATTTCATATTTCTCACTGTTCTCCAGCTGTCTGACACCAAAGTACCACGTCACTTGGGTAGACTGATCGTAATTTTCAATTTTGCATACGTATTTGGCATATCCTCCTTCTTCAACGACTGCATGCATTATCTGTCCAGAAACTGGGCCGATTTCAATGGATGCCACTTTAACTTTAGCAATGCTCACTCCCTTCTGAGATCGAATTGCACCACCACAGGAGATCCTGGCTGCAGACACAACCAAGTTGAGGTCTTTCTTGATCAGGGTGTGGTAGTAACGTCGGTGTTTCAATGTCCTGATCACTTTAGTACTGACTCTTTCTATCTTCTGCTTCAGCCATGGGTGCTGGAGAGCCTCAGATGCTGTCATGCGAGATTTTCTCTCTTTCACTAACAGCCGGTCAACAAAGTCCATGGCTTCAGTGCTGATCTCTTGGAATGCTTCTTCATCAAAGGTATATTCAGCATTCATGATGTTCTCAATTACCTGTTGGTTAGTTTCAGCCAGGAATGGATTGATACCACTCAACAGCACATACACGAGTGTTCCGAGTGACCACATGTCTGTGGCTGTGCTGACAACATCATGCTGGTGGACTTCAGGTGCATAGTATTCAGGGGCAGTGAACAGAAGCCTAAAGTTGTCCCCTGGCTTCAGCTGATGGGCCTGACCGAATTCTATGATTTTAATGGTGGAGCTCCTTCTTGTTTGGTAAATGATATTTTCTGGTCTAATGTCAAAGTGTCCAATATTATGACTGTGTAAGAACTCAAGTGCTTCACAGACCTGGCGAACATAGCTTACAATTTCTCTCTCATTAAGTTCAAAAGCACTTGTGTTAATGCGTTCAAATATGTCAAGTCCTGATAGGAACTCAAAGATCATAACTAATTCTTCCATGCTTTCAAATGATTCATGGAGGTATAAGATATTTCGGTGCCTAGCGATGTTTAGAATGGAAATTTCTTTCTTTACCAAAACCTGATCAGCCCCTTTGACTTTAACAAATTTGGCCATGTATGTCTTCTTTGAGGATGTTTCAACACAACGGTGGACAATTCCAAACTGACCACGCCCAAGATCTTCAGCAATCATATATTTCTCATAGAGTTCCTTGGTTGAAGAGTGAGATGCTTTGGTCATAGAAACTTCCCTGGTTTCATCAACCTCTTCATCATAGTTCATAGCTCTGGTCTTATCTTCTTTGGTGACGGTTGGTTCTGAAGGCTCAGAAGGCTTGCTTAGGCCAAATTTATTTTCCGCTATTATACGGAACTGGTAACTTGTTTTTCCAAATAAGTTGATCACGGTATAGTGTGTTTCTCGGGCCTGTCCTACGCGGATCCATCTTTCTGCAGTGGTCGCACGTTTTTCAACAATGTAGTTGGTGATTTTGCTGCCACCATCAGAAGCTGGCTCAGTCCACGTTAAGTTGACAGAATCTCGTGAGACGTCACTAACTTTGACTCCTCTGGGTGGGTCGGGAACATCGGCCACATCCAGTTCAACTGTCTTCTGATCAATTCCAAACCTGTTTTTAGCACAGACCACATAGAAACCAGCATCTTTTCTCTCCACTCCATTGAGGAAAACAAGTGACGTGAAAGATCTTGTGACAATAACTTGGTAGTGGCCATTGTTGTCGATGAGATCTTGTCCTTTCTGCCAGGTGATCACTGGGTCTGGTTTGCCACTGAATGGGATCTTGATGCTGATTACCTCACCTCGGAGAGCATGGACTGCTCCCATGCCTTCAAGATTTTTAGGCAAGTGTATCTTGGCTGGAACTGTATCAGAATAAAAGAAGGAAGAATATAATTTAGCAATACCCAACACTATTTAAGAGCACCCCCCCCCCCCAATTAATAATATGTAATCTAGCACCAAAATGATGTTTGCTGATTTGTCTTTACCTTCTACTTCCAAGGAGGCAGTGCCAGACACAGACCCTCCTTGGTTGGTAGCTCTGACTTGGTAAACTGTGGCATCATCATCTGTGACGCTTGCAATGATGAGCTGGTGGTAGCCACCCTTAAACTCTTGAATCCTGTACTTTAATCCATCTGCGATGATTTCTTTGCCTTGTCTGTACCATTTCACAATTGGTTTTGGATGACCAGTCACTTTGCAGACCAAAGTAGCATTGCTCTGATATCTGACATTTAGATTTCTCAGTTCCTCTTTAAAGTGTGGTGCCTGAATTGGGACATCAGATTTGGGAATGACAGGTTCTGATATTTCACTCCATTCGCTTTCCCCACCTAGGTTTTCACATTTCACACGGAACTCATATTCAAGACCTTCAATAAGGTTTTGCACTGAAAAGACGGTTTCTCGAATTTCATCTGTTGTCACAGCAATCCACTTGTTCTGCTTCTTCTCACGCTTCTCAAGGTAGTAATTTCTAATCTTTGCCCCTCCATCACTGGCAGGTGGCTTCCAGGCCACAACACAAGAATCTTTTGTGACAGCAGCAATAGTTGGTTTGCCAGGAGCACCTGGCTTTTCTGTTTAAAACAAAAAGCATTTGACTCATGGGGTGAAACAAACAGCTTTATGAAGAGCTTATTTTATAAAAAATAAAATGTTATGAACCCAAAGTTCTATTAAGAATAACTAATCCAGAAAAATGAAATTGGTTACTTTATGCTGAGAAACTTACTGCAACACAAAGTTCGTTTTTAGAGAAAAAGGGGATGGGGTATACATGTGCCCTTTTAGATAAGCAAAAATTCAATTTAAGTGAGATAAAAGGCACTTGTACTTTAGCTGAATCTTTGCTATCTCCTTTCAAAAGTTATTTCTGTTTAAAAAAAAAGTTTCACATACAGATGGAATTTTGCCATAGGAAGATTGTAGAGGTTGTACTCACCAAATGGACTCTTAATGATCACAACTGAGGAGACTTCTAGAGGGTCACTGATGCCAAATGTGTTCTGAGCCGAAACCCGGAAGTAATACCCAGCATTTTCTGTGAGGTTCACAATTCTACAGGTTGTCACTGAGATGGCTGAAGACACCAATTGCCATTCAGCCCCTTCCTTGGCCTCACATTTCTCTACCACATAATTGGTGATCCAGGAGCCTCCATCATCTGCAGGTGGTTTCCAGCTGATCACCACAGAGTTCTTCAATAGAGCTTCAATCACAATTGGTCCTGTAGGTTTGTCTGGTTTATCTGTTGGGAGAAAATACAATTGGAGTGGTTTCTGTAGTGTGTCTCCCAGGATATTTTTCTTTTTTCTTTAAAAACAACAACAACAACATTCCCACTGAAAATGAAAATAAAATACCTTGTATTTCCACATCAAGGATGGCATCCACCGTTCCAAGAACATTACTGAGCTGAACTTTGTATTTCCCAGCGTGAGTCTTACGTTGGATATTCTTCATGACGAGATGAGTATACTGCTCAGTGTTTTCAATAGCAATGTTTTCTGAGTTTTGCAAACGTTTCTGGCCATGGAACCAAGTGATGGCAGGTACTGGACGGCCAATGTATGTAACGTGAAGTCGAAGCGTTGACCCCACAGCACCGTAATACTTCTCTTTCAGTGGGTAACCGGGATGGAATTGTGGCGTTGCTTGCAGGAGAAGCTTACTACTGGATTCTACTTCTCCAACCTCATTGGTAGCTATGCAGGTATAAACGCCTTCATCTTCTTGTTCCTCGGTCATTACTGTTAGAGTATGTGTGCGTCCATCTGAAGACATTTTGTACTTGCGGCTTTGTATCAGCTCCTTACCAAATCGGTACCATTTAATGTCTGGTAGAGGCCTTCCAACAATCTGGCATGAGAGTTGAGCAGCTTCACCCAGTTTGGTGGTGACATCCTGCATTTCTTTGCGTACTCCTGGGGCCTCTCCAGCTGAAGGGTATGAAAGATAACATTAATGCATTATTGTTACTACTGAATCTATAATCCTCTGTCCTTGTATATCAGGAATGAATTCATCCTATTGACTAATACTTCATTAGACACCATTATTTACGTATGAGTCTAATTCTTAAAAAGGCTTCACAGTGACTGGAGGATCATCTGGAAAGTAGAGATTCAATGAGCACATCATCATATTATTATGTAGAGTGACTTTTTATGATCGGGAGGCATTAACAATGTATAGGGTTTTGGGGAAATATTAGTTCTCTATAAATCTGTAGATTTGCCCTTACTTAGGTTCACTGAAGTGGGGTACATTTGTTGACCCTTCAAGTCTTACTAGGAGTATTAAAAAAAACCACCATTGTATTCAAGGGAGAAATTGCTTTAGGAATCAGTTCACTGCACCTAACAGTTCACTGCTGAGGTTATGTGCTTGGAATGACTTCCTCTAGAAGCATCAACTATTCCCTGTGTGTGCATATGCCAGAGTGAGTGATTTCTTTCCAAACACTTGCTCTCCAGTAAAGCTTTCTGGAGATCTACTTAGTCCAGAGGAAGAATTAGCCTTAACATGTTGCTCAGTTTGTAAACCATAAGCAGAGAACTAATGGCTACTTACATGTTAGTTTCGTCTTTACAGACATAGCGGTTCTTCGAGGTCTGCTCAGCCCTGTCTCATTCTCAGCAAAAACCCTGAATTCATACTCCGTAGCTTCCAGCAAACCCCCTATTGTGAATTGCCTGTCCTTGATGCGGTCCTTACTGCTCTTCTTCCAGGCACTGTCTCCAGATTGTCTATATTCAACCCAGTATCCAAGGATTTCTTTGCCACCATCGCATTCAGGTTTCTCCCATTGTAGAGTGACGCTGTCTTTGGATATTGAAAGAATCTCGAGTTCTCCAGGTTGGCTTGGCTTATCTGAAATATTTGAAAACAGTTGAAAAGGAAATCAGCTTTCCTGCTGAAGTAAAAGAAAAACAGCAAAGGTGGTTTGCCTCTCTGATTCTAACCCCTTTGGAAACTCTTTCCTTACCAAATGGATCTTTGCAAACAACTGGTTCAGAAGCAGGGCTGGTCTCGCTTAGGCCAACGTCATTCTGTGCGATGATGCGGAACTGATATTCCGCGTCGGGAACAAGCCCGGTGATGGTGTACATTGTGGTGGTGATCTGAGTCTTGTTGTGTCTGACCCACTTGTCAGTTGATGTCTCCTTGCGTTCAATGTAGTAGCCTGTGACCCGAGAACCACCATCGTCTCTGGGCCGGGACCAGGACAGGCTGACAGAACTCTTGGTCACATCTAGTACTTCTGGGGGATTGCTTGGAGGCTCGGGAGGGTCTAGGAATGTAAATGGAAAACACATGTGTTAGAATGCAGTCCCAACTCTTGTAAGCTGGTGGCTTTCCTTTCGAAACAAAAGAGCACTGAGAGGATTTTTACAGTGTTATGGTTGGAAGAGCACTTACTCAGTGGTGTTTTTGGTATGACTGGTTCCTCAGATTTCAAGGGTTTGCTTATTCCAAACTGGTTTTCTGCTGAAACACGGAAATGGTACTCCACATTTTCTTTGAGGCCTTTTACAACCAGAGATGTACCTCGGACTCTGGAGTCAATGGTGTACCAGGCGGCTTTAGGCACTTCTCGTCTCTCGAGGATGTAGCCTAAGATGTCAGCACCACCATCATCGGCAGGGGGTCTCCAACTGACCCTTACAGAGCGAGCTTGTATGTCGTCATATTCAAGTGGTCCTTCTGGAGTGTTGGGACTTCCTATCACCCTGACCTTGATGTAGACAGCCTTCTTGCCACATTTGTTTTCCAGAACCAGGTCGTAAGTGCCAGAATCATCCCTGTCTGCTTCTTTGATTACAAGCTCAGTGTGAGTTTCAGAGGTTGCAATCATGGCACGCTTACTAATATCTTGGCCTTCCTTGGTCCATTTACATATTGGGAATGGTTTTCCTTTGATTGGTATGGTAAGTCTGATGACCCCACCTTGTCTTACACAGATACCTTCCTGGTATCTTTCATCAAGTTCATAGTCAGGATATTCTGGGAAGAAAGGTAGGGTTACAATTAGCATTTTGGGAGGCGGGTGTAGGAAACAAGTCTTAAGGCAATTACAGCAGAAAGTAAATGATCATATGTCTTACCAAGCATTTCCGTGACTTTGACTGTTCCTGGTACCTCAGCGGGCTCCCCAGGTCCACCAGCGTTACAAGCTAGGACACGGAATCTGTATTCAGCGCCCTGAGGTAGGTGTGTGAGAGTATACTCCCGAATCTTGGTTGGGGTGGTGTTGCATTTGGTCCATTCATATTGATCAACTTTTTGCATTTCGATCAAGTAGCCTGTGACTTTAGATCCTCCTTCATCTTCTGGAACACTCCAGGCCAGGGAGACTGATGTCCTTGTTGTATCAGTAACTCTTGGGTTTTGTGGCTTTCCTGGAGGAGCTGGGAATAAGAATAAGACAACAACATACTTGTTAAAGTTTCTGCAAAGTTGAAAATCGAATGCACCACCTAACAATTTCAGTGAGTTGTGGAAACATGGACTATAACAGTAGAATATTTTTCATTTTGTAAATGTTTAATTCATTTTAATCAGTTAACATTACTTAAAGCTCTTGGTTTTTCCTTTGTCTTATTTGTGCTTTGTTTATAATCACTAATACTATCTTACATTTACCATCAGTTTTTAAAGTGCTTCCAGAAATATTAACTTGCTTTACAATTTTAACTGTGATATAGGGTGTGTATTGTGAGTTCCATTTTAAAGCGGGAGAAATAGACTCAAGAGAAGAATATAAAAAGTTATTTGCCCAAAGTTGCCCGGGGTTGGGGTGGGGAGGGGATTGATGACAGAGGACACAACTGAACTTTTTGAGCTGTTGGAAATATTCTATATTTTGATTGTGGTGGTGGTTATACAAAACATATAGAATTCTATATTTCAGAAGGGTGACTGTTGCCACATTAAATTATACCTCAGTAAACTTATACAAAAGGTATTTACCAATTGGATCCATGGCAATGGTGGGTTTGGAAGGACGGCTTGGTTTTCCAGTTCCTCTCACGTTAATGGCTGTGACACGGTGTTCATATTCTAAGCCTTCAGTAAGGCCAGTGGAACGGTACCGTGTCATCGTCACTGGTACTTTATTTACACGGACCCATCGATCTGATCTCACTTCTTTGCGCTCCACAATATATCCAGTCACTTGGGAGCCACCGTCATCTTCTGGTGGGTACCAAGTAAGTGTCATGCCCTCACGTGAGACATCAAATATCTGTAATGTTTCTGGAGGTCCAGGAATATCTGCAGCAAGACAGAGGTAAACACAACATGGCACCATGAATAAATTGAAGACTCGTACATTTGTATAAGTGTGTCTCGTATATACCATCTTAAAATGGTACATATAAGACTCTTGCAACTGTTTTTCTCGTGTTTTCATTTTTGTACTTTTCTTGCTGTTCCTCATTTTCTTCCATTTTATAAACATTTATTAAGCATGTATTCTGTATTGTTTCTCACTGTAACAGCCAGTCCTCCCTCCCCCCTTTCCTTCCATCCATCCTTCCCTAACTCCTTCCTCTCTTTTTTCCATTAAAAAAAAAACCCCAACCATGTTGAAAACTTCCAAGAACAGGAGGTTTAGAAACCTTGGAAAGACCCTGGGATTAACTTTGTGACCTATTTTTACTTACATAAGGGTATATTAAGAATAAATTCCTTCTTGTTAATATTTAGAATCAGAGGTGGGGAGAGTGGGGGCGGGCGTCCAGGACTTACTGATGAGGCTGCGACATTCTATGACCTCAGATTGCAAGTACGAGCCGATCCCGAAGCGGTTTGTCGCAGCGATACGGAACACATACTCGTTTCCTTCAGTGAGTCTGGTAAACTTAAATGTTGTTCTAGTCACTGATTCAGACACTGGCAGCCACCCTGGACGATGGGCATCACGTTGTTCTACCACGTAGCCACTCAGTGGAGCACCACCATCCAGTTCAGGCGGTCCCCAGGAAATGGTCACTGAAGTAGCATCAATTTCTTCAATCTTGACAGGCCCAGTTGGTGGACCAGGCTTGTCTATGAAAAAAAAAAAAGAAATCCCGGAGGTTAATTTTCACTTCAAATCAAAATTGGGTGACTAAACAACAACAGCTTGCTTGTGTCTTGGTCTCTCATCCTTACCGAGAATGATAACTTTAATGGTCTCTGAAGTAGTTCCGGTTGCATTCTTCAGTTCAAGTATATAGTCTCCAGTATCTCTGATAGTGGTTTCACGAATGGTTAATTTAGCTACCTTAGTATGAGTTTCAACTGTGACACGCTCTGATTCTCTTAGTTTAGAGCCAGCAAAGAACCAGGAAGCAGCAGGAGGTGGGCGACCAGCAATTGGTATCACCAGCTCTACTGGTCTGCCGGCTGGGACGTGGATGGTCTTTTGAGGCATTGTAGAAAGATCGATTGCTGGCAACACTATGAGAAAAAGTAGGCATTTATTCATAAGTATTATTTCTAATGACAAAGTGTCATGAATTCTGAATGTTTCTTTCACTTTCCTTTACTATTATTGTTATTTTGGTGATTCGGTACATACCTCTGAGGTCTTGTACAGTCACGGCTGTGATGATCTCTCTTGGTTCTGACACACCTTTCTCGTTTTGTGCCCTTACTCTAAATAAGTACTGTTCACCTTCATTTAAGGAAATAACAGTGTGCTCTAGGACTGTGGGTTTTAAGGTGACAACCTTCATCCATCTCTCGGTGCCAGCTTTGCAGGCCTCAAGAACATAGCCAGTGAGCCGGCTACCACCATCGTAGAGTGGTTTTTCCCAGGCAAGGGTAACAGTCGATTTGGTGACATCGACAACTTCTAGCTTCACAGGCACCAAAGGTACTTCTGAGACCAGAACTGCATCAGATGTTTCACAAGGTTCTCCAATGCCATAAATATTTTCTGGCAGCACTCTGAAATAGTACATGGTTCCTTCTATAAGTCCAGAAATTCTGTAGAGCGTCTTGCTGCATTTGGTAGTTACTGTTTTGAATGCTCTCATGGCAGCTTCACGCTTCTCAATAATGTAATTGTTGACAGGAGCTCCACCATCAATTGTGGGAACTTCCCAGGTAATGGTCACAGAATCTCTTGATACTTCCTTAACTTTCACTGAAGCACAGGGACCAGGAGTATCTAAAACAAGAGAATGAAAGATCCATACTTCCTGTTTGCCTGATTGGTTGATAGATTTTTTGGGGGGCAGGAAAATATACTCAACATAGTTCCTTTTAGAGAGGTGATAATCAGAGGTCAAGGTGTATCTTTTTAAAGAATCTACTCACAGCATAGTTGATTTTAAGACAAATACTTACCATATACTTTAACAAGGACAGTTGCTGATTTCTTGCCAGATTGGTTTTCAGCTTCAATGGTGTATTTTCCAGCATCATACCGGTTAACTTTGTCCACAATAAGTAAAGAGTAACTCTCAGTGTTGTCAATGATCGCCCGGCTTGCAAGGTCAATGCCCTTCTTGCTCCATGTGATGACGGGTGGTGGTCTTCCAGATACAGACACCATCAGCCGCAACGAGGCCCCAGCTCTGATGGTCACAATCTTCTTTAAATCATCTGCAAGCTCAAGATCCGGTATTTCTGGAAAGTAAATGTCAAAACTTAATTAATTCATGAACAGGTGCGATGAGAAAATAATTCACCTAAAACCTTATATTATAAATACCTAGTCTTTCCATGGGCTCAATTTCAGCAGTTGACTCGCTGTATTCACTCATGCCCTTCACGTTCACAGCAGCGACTCTGAAGGAGTATTTCTGGCCCATCTTAAGGTCTGTCACAGTGAATTCATTATTTCTTATTGTGGTCTTGGTATGCACTCGGTACCACTGGTCAGTGTCCTTCTCTTGCATTTCAAGAACATATCCTATGATGTCAGTGCCACCGTCATACATGGGCTTGGTCCAGGCTAAACTAATGCTGTGTTTGGTGGTATCTACAACTCTCGGAGCAGAAGGTGGTCCAGGGGTATCTATGAAATTTTAAAATAAGGATGCAGGTATTACACAAATAAGGAAGCTTGAGATTTGTATTTTTGGTTTTCAAGACTCACTGAGGCATTACTCTTCTTTGTCCACACTCACCAAGATACTCTTTGTAACTAGGCTATTCTGACGTTGCAGGATAGCACTGTATACTCTATTATTACTATTATTATTGTTTTAAGAGTTAAACTTCTTTAGAAAGGTAGATGTTTCTTTCTGGCCACTTTGGCTAGCTATGCTGTGTCCTGCTAAGCTCATTGCTAACAGTACCCATTCTCAGGGACTTTTCTTTACTTGCTCAGCTTTCAACAGGGTTAATATCACTTGTCACCTCTACATTGCTAATAAGTACAGGAATAAGTTTCTTCTACTTCCTCGATTCAATCCAAGTGATTTATTGCTTTTAGTTCTTGGGCTTAAACTTTGTACAAGGATTTGCCACTTATTTCTGAAGCTTTTGTGACAATTATTTTGTTAGATGCTTACTAAAATACAAGAAGCTTTATGCTCTGCTAAGCCTCTTAAAAGAGATGTTGTCTTTTTTTCCTTTTCAGTAGTTATTATCATTACAACAAAATTCTCTCCATTCTTAGGAAGATTTGCAAAATACATCCCTTTCATATTGGTAGTAGAATAGTTTATTTTTTTCACAGATTGGAAAATACTGCAACAGTTTTTAGCAATGTAACTGCTAACTTATTGACAGAAGTAGTAGTTGAAGTGTTTTCTGTCTTAGGCTGTATTTAAGATCCTTCTAATAAGCATATGACTTTCTAGACCATTCACAAATTCTACAAGTTATTGGAAATGGCATGTTGGAAAATTATTTGTAATGTGGTTTTGTTGGGCATTAGGGTTATGTATGATTCTTGGAACTCACATGATGGTTCTCTGCAAGAGATAAAGTTGGAAGCTTCGCTGGGTTCGCTGTTACCAGCAGCATTTACTGCGGTCACCCGGAACTGGTAATCACAACCTTCCATCAGGCCAGTCACCTTCAGCCTGGTATCATACACCACATGGTCTTTGTTCACACGTGTCCAGCGCGAGCTCTTCTTCTCACGTTTGTCTACTAGATAGTTGCTGATCTCGTTGCCACCGTCAGATTCAGGTTTTGTCCACTGAATGATGATATGCTCTTTGCCAGCCCCAACTTCTTCAGGTATGCCAGGTTGTGATGGAATAGCTATTTATATTTTTATGAAAATAAAAGGATGATCAGAATCGCACAAAATCACTATTGCTATGACTGTCCTCCCTTCTCCCTGATCCCATTACATTTCAACTGCTGAACTGTTTGAGTGTTAATACTCACTGAAGGAGTTTCTGGCGACAATGGGCTCTGATTCAACAGGCACACCAGGGCCATATTTGTTTACTGCCCGCACTCGGAATATGTATTCGTTGTTCTTGATGAGTCTGGTAACCACATAGGATAGGGTTGGGCATTCGCCTTCCACAATCACCCAGTTGAGTCTGCTAGTCTCGCGTCTTTCCACGATGTAGTGAGTTATTTCTGCACCTCCATCTTCCTGAGGAAGGCTCCAGGCTAAAGTGCACTTCTCCTCTGTTACTCTGCTGACGGTGAGCTTTCCACATGGGCCCGGGGAATCTGAAACAGGTGTAAGGACGAGCAATGAGGAAGGTGTTTCTTTCTGCCCACGCTTGAGAAAGCTATGAAAATCAAAGATCATTTGACGTACTTACCGAGAACTTTGACCACGACAGACACGGCCTTGGTCCCACTGGCATTCTTCACCGTTAAAGTGTATCTTCCACTGTCACTTCTGTCACAGAACTTGATCACAGCAGTTGCTCGTTTGCCAGTGTACTGCAGAGAGACTTTTTCACAGAGATCTAGTTCCTTGTCCCCTTTGGTCCAGATAATTTTGGGTTCAGGTTTGCCACCAACTGCAGCATCGAGAACAAGATCCGAGCCTGCTCTGATGGTAACCAGATCACCCTGTAATCTGGCATCGAGTTCGGCTTTGGGTGGAGCTGTCATAGGCAAAATAGATGTGAATGAATATATGATAGTTTATTGTTATAGAAATTGTGATAGTTTAAAAGGAGAGCATTGACTATTCTTTACCATATTCATCTCGGCAAGTGATGGGGCCTGTAGATTCTGATCCTTTGCTAATTACGCCTGCTGCATTCTTGGCCAACACACGGAATTCATAAGTGTCTCCTTCACTGAGAGCAGTAATGGTGAAGAAATTGTCAGATACAATGGTGTAGTTGCACTTGAGCCAGCGACCATCTCCAACTTCACTGACTGGCTTACGCTCTATGATGTAGCCTACAACCTTGCTGCCTCCATCATACACTGGGGCAGACCAAATCAGTGACACCGTTGATCTGGTGACATCTGTCACCTCTGGTCTTCCTGGTGCATCTGGAAGGGATGCAAAAATAAGGTTAAATGCAACTCTGAATTTTGCTAGTACCAATAATGATGACGATGATGGTGATGACGGTGATAAACAAATGTACCCTTAAATTCTGATACCTACCAACTGGGTTTTGAGCCATCATAGGTCTTGATGCTTCACTGGCTTTGCTAACGCCTGCGGCATTGAGTGCGTACGTTCTGAACTGATATTCCAGTCCTTCTACCAAACTGGTCACTTTGTAGTTGCACTCTAAGCATGGCAGTTTGTTTTCTTTCACCCAAAGAATGGTGTTACGTTCTTTCTTCTCAACCCAGTAGCCGATGACTTTACTGCCACCATCATGATAGGGTTCTTCCCAGCGAATAGACATGGTATTGGCAGACACATGGTAGACCTCAGGTCTGGTAGGTGCACTTGGTGGGACTAAATATAAGCAAAGGTATCAAATATGAATACAGTTTTATAAAATTCAGGGGAAATATTTAACTATAATAGAGACTTGGAAGTACGATTTTTATTTTTCTTACCAAATGGATGCTCAGCAACGATTGGTGCTGATTCCAGAGGCTTGCTGACACCAAATCTGTTCTCTGAACTGACACGGAAAGAATATTCCATGTATTTTGTGAGATGAGTGACTTTAATCTGAGTGCGCTTGACGCTGGAATTGACAAGCTGCCAAGCTGTTGTACCTGACTCACGCTTTTCAACTATGTAATTAGTAATATCGGTGCCTCCATCATCTTTAGGTTCAGCCCATGACAGGATGCATGATTCAGCTGAGACAGATGAGACTTCAATGGGGCCAGTTACTGGACCTGGCCTTCCAATGACCACAACTGTGATGGTAAATGTTTTGACACCAGCTGTATTTTCCAGGGTCAGGAAGTACCTTCCAGAGTCACCTCTCATGCTGTCCTTTACAGACAGGGTGGTTCTGTCTTTTGTTGTTGTGATACTCACTCGATCTGTCTCCTTAAGTCTCATTTCTTCAAGCTTCCATGTTACTTTGGGGGTGGGACGACCACTGATTGGCACGTCAATGGTAAACGTGCTGCCTGCTTTGCAAGTTATGAGCTGATTGGTAATTCCAGTGAGATCAGCTGTGGGCTCAATTTGAGGCTCCTTGATGATGACAGAAGAGAAGGCTTCCCTGGGTTCACTGTAGCCAGCATCATTCTTGGCCTTCACGCGGAATTCATATTCAGTGTTCTCAGTGAGGTGCTCCACCGTGAAAGTCAGCTGTTTGGTGTGACCAGCTTCAACCCAGAAGTCAGATCCCTTTTGTCTCATTTCGAGCAGGTAGCCAGAGATGCGGCTGCCTCCATCATGGTCAGGTTTAAGCCAAGCTAAGACCACAGAGGATTTGCTTGTGTCAATGACATCAAGTCTCTTTGGTGGAGCAGGCTGTTCTGTGGCTACCATTGGTTCTGGCATTTCATAGGGTTCACCAACACCATACTCATTTTCTGCAGAAACACGGAAATAGTATGGAACGCCTTCTACCAGGTCGTTGACCTTGAGGATCTGACGAGTGCATTTTTCACTGACTACCTGCCAACTACGGCGACTGGCTTCTCGTTTCTCCACCACGTAGTGATGGATTCGGGCACCCCCATCAAGGAGAGGGGCATCCCACATCAGTGTAACAGATCCCCGGGTCACATCCTTGAAGGTAATCGGGCCAGGTGGGCCTGGAGAGTCTAGCACCTTTACGGTGAATGTGATTGACTTACTACCGCTGTTGTTTTCCACAGTAAGGGTATATTTCCCGGCATCGTTTCGGTTGCAGTTTTCCACGGTGAGGGTGCTGAAGGAGTCTGTTGTATGGATATCAGCCCGAATGCTAAGGTTGGAGTCAGGTTTGCTCCACACAGCTGTCGGAGTCGGTCTACCCTGATAGGCAATGAAGAGGCGAATACTGGCCCCAGCTCTGACAATATGAGTCTGCTTGAAGTTGGCATCGATGTCTAACTCAGGAGCTGATAATCGGTCAACTGCTTTAATGGTGCCGGTCACTTCACAGCTGTCTCCTTTTCCAGCACCATTGACAGCACTAACCCGGAATTTGTATTCTGCACCTGCTTGTAGATCAGTAACTGTGTATCTTGTTTTCACCCATCCTTCTGCATTCACCTTGTGCCAGTCTCCTAAGTCAGCTTTGCACATTTCAATAATATACCCAATTATCTCCATCCCTCCGTCAAACACTGGCTTAGACCATTCTAAGCTCACAGTTGTCTTTGATGTGTCTGTCACTTTGACCACAGTGGGAGCACTTGGTGGGTTGACTGGCTCTCTACATTTGATTAGTCTTGAGATACCACTTGCAGGTCCTACTCCTGCAGCATTTTCAGCCATGACATGGAATTCATACTCATTGCCCTCTGTCAGACTGGTGACTTTGAATCTTGTCTCAGAGATTGGTCGTTTGCTGATGACTTTCACCCATCGTGTGCTTTTCTTTTCTCTCCTTTCAAGGATGTACTGTTGAATTTCACTGCCACCATCTGATTCTGGCCTTGCCCATGTCAGGGTAATGCTATTGCCTGTTACATTACTAGGTTCTGGAGTGCCAGGGGAATCGGGAGTAGCTGTAAAATGAAAACAAAGAAAGAAATAAACCAATTAGACACATTTGCTTGGAAGTTAACCTTATGACATAGTACCACTTAGTAAAAACGGTCGCTTACTGTACTGTATTTGAGCAACCACTGGGTCAGAATCCAGTGGCCTGCCAACACCAAACTTGTTGACTGCAGAAATACGGAATTGGTATTCATTGCCAGTTATTAGTTTAGTGGCGGTATAGCTGAGGGCTTCACAATGATCCTCAATTAGCGCCCAAGCAAGTCTGCTGGTTTCCCGTTTTTCAATGATGTAGTGCGATACGGGAGCACAGCCGTCATTGAGTGGAGCATCCCACCACAAGGTCATCTTCTCGCCAGTTATACTGGTGAATCTTATTGGCCCAACTGGTTTTCCTGGTGTATCTGTAAGAAAAAGGTTCCAGAGTTAGTTTCTTTCTCCTTATCCATTAAAATGCAATCAGGCATGTCTTTAATCCAAGTCCTGTACATTGTAAGATTAAGAAGCTATTTTATGAGTACCTTGTACTTTCACTGTAATTTCTGCTTTTGTGGAGCCAGATGCATTTTTGGCTTCCACTGTGTATACACCACGATGGTCCCGAGTAGCATCTCTAACAAAGAGGCTGGTGGATCCAAGGACATCGGTTATTTCCATATTCATCCTCTTCTCAATTTCTTCTCCATCTTTGAACCAAGTTACTCGAGGTACTGGCCGTCCTTGCACCAAAGCTTTAATTCTAAGGCTCTCTCCAGACTTAATAGTGACACCATCAAAGTACTCAGGGCCAAACTCTACAATTGGTGCAACTATAAAAGAAAGAGACAATATGCATTAGTTTGGCTTAATAAAGACTTAAATAAGCATGTTTTTCATTAGCACCGTATCATAAAGGCTGAAAGGGTAATGCTTATACCAAAGGCTATTTTGAAAGGATTGATAGTTGAGAATTTAGACTATGGGGTTAAACATTTGCATATTATTAGGTTATCGCCTTTGTTATATCTGTCATGTTATTAATCTTGCATTTCCATTTGTAAAAAGAGAAACATTTACGGATCATTTACTTCCTAATACTGCTGCATATTCAAACAAGTTCCTGTGCGGGGCCATCAGCTGCACTCAGGCAAGGTGATAATTGTGCTGTTGGACCTGTGTTGTGTTTTAGTAACTTCAGTCGAGAGGGACAGTTATTCTTGGGACCTTTTTTTCTTCATTTATTATAAATGACTGAAATCACAAAGCTAAAAACTCATTCCCACTTGCATGCTATTTATATGGAAATGAAATAATAGACGTGGTAAAAAGAATTGATGCTAATTACATTTTTTTCTTCTCTTCATCTGAAAGGTAGAAAATCGAATTCATCCACCTAACAACCTTTAATCTGTAATCTGTATGAAACGCTGTTTCTCTTCCCATTTTTATAGACCAGCCCCCCCCAAATATATATATATATATATTTTTAAAAATGTGAATGCTCTTAGTTACATTGGAAATTGGTTGTAAATGCTTACCATTTTCGTCCCTTGTCATAATAACGCCAGAAGACTGTGAGGGCGGGCTTATGGTTCCAACAGCGTTTCTTGCAAGTATTCTGAACTCATATCGATCCCCAGGACTAAGTCCTGTTGCCGTGTACTGGCATTCGCTGACATCACTAAAGTTGCATCTGGTCCAGCGATCGCTCCCTTGCCGTTTCTCGATGTTGTAGGCGACAATCTTACTGCCTCCATCACGCAGTGGTGGGTTCCATTTCAGAGTGATGGTTTCCCGGGTGACATCAATGTAGTCAGGAGTGCCAGGTGGGTCTATAAATTAGATGCAAGTTAAAGGCATCGTTATTTCTGTAATCAACTCTTAATCTTCAGTGGAAGGAAAATAAATAAATCCCCCAAACTCATTTTAGCCATTAATTGCAATTTTTTTTGTATCAGAGGCTTTAAAAAAAGAATTTTAAATTGCTCTTTTAGACTGATTTAAAATCATCCCCCTTGCTTTACCTGACCAGCTCTCTAGTGACTAGGAAATATGTGAGAAGGTGATACGTGGAAGAAAAGCAGTGTTTGAGTTGTCACTAACACATTCAGTTGCGGAATTAAATATATTTGAATAATCCTCAGTCACTTACCTACTGGGGAAACAGCTAAGGTAAATTTGCTTGGGTCACTAGGTGAGCTTAGGCCGGCAGAATTTTCAGCGTATACACGGAACTGGTAATCCAGGCCTTCCATTAGTCCAGTAGCTCTATGTTCTCTTGCAGATATTGGTGATATGTTAATTCTTTGCCACAGGATGCTATTTCTTTCTTTCTTTTCAACATGGTATCCAGTAACTTCTGAACCGCCATCATAAACTGGAGCATCCCAAGTTAGGGACATGCCATCAGAAGTCACATTGTATGTAACTGGCTTTCCTGGGGGGCCAGGAATCCTGAACTGGTGTTTTGCCACAATGATGTTTGAGTCAAGTGGCTGGCTGACTCCATATCTGTTTTCTGCCCTAACTCTAAACTGGTATTCAGCATCTTTGACTAGATTAGGAACTTTGAAAGTTGTCCGGGCAACACTGGAACACACCATCTTCCAATTAGTTTGTGAAGCTTCTCGCTTCTCAATGCTGTAACAGGTAATTTCTCCTCCTCCATCATCATCGGGCACATCCCATGATATGATGACACTGTCAGCCTTGATTTCATCAAATCGAATGGGCCCTTTGGGCTTTGATGGTGGGCCGAGTGTGATGATTGTAATGGGAAATGAGTTTCGACAGACTGCGTTATCGAGAATAATGGTGTATTTACCTCCATCCTCCTTCTTTGCATTCTTAATACTCAAAGTAAGTTTGTTTTCAGTTTTACTCAAACGAACACGTTCGCTTTCTTTCAACGGCAGACTGTCTTTCAGCCAACTGATAGATGGTTTGGGTTTTCCTTTATAAGGTAACTCGAGGTGCACATTATGCCCAATTCTCACAGTGACTTGTGCCCCAGGGATTTCTGACAGGTCAACTTGCGGCGGAATTACAAGTTCTTTCACTGTAATTGGCCCAATAGTGACGCCATCACTCAGTCCTTTCTCATTTCTGGCAGACACTCTGAATTCCAGGACTGAATGTTCCTTGAGTTGGCTGACCTCAATTTCACATGTCTTACTTACGCCAGCATGTGACCATGTTTGTTCGCCTTCACCTTTCCTTTCCACAGTATAATCTGTGATGACACTACCACCATCAAAGTCAGGCTTGGTCCAGCTCAGGGTAACAGATGTTTTTGTTGAGTCTTTCACTGAGAGATCACGTATAGGAGCTGGTACTTCGGCAGCCTTCACTGGCTGTGTAGTTTCACAGGGTTCCCCGATTCCAATTTCATTTTCTGCAAGAACTCTGAAGAAGAATGGAGTTTTCTCTGACAAATCTGTTACCTTAAAGGATGTGCTAGAACACTTGTGTGACACTGAAGACCATGTTCTCTTGGTGGCATCTTTCTTCTCAATGATGTAGTTAATTATGGGAGATCCTCCGTCAATGAGAGGAGACTCCCAGAGCAGTGTGACTGTGCCTCGAGAAACATGTTTAATCTGTAGTTTCTGGCAGGCAGCTGGTGTATCAAGCACTTTAACGCTCACAGTTGAAGACGTTGGCTGACCAACGCCATTTTCTATTGTGAGAATATATTTGCCCGTATCATTGCGAGTGACTTGAGGAATAGTGAGTAATGAAGATGAATCAGTGTTTTGAATGCTGTATCTGGCATCACTGCCAAGATTCTTCTCGTCTTTTCTCCATGTGACAGTAGGTGGAGGTCTGCCTTTGAAGGGAATCAACACTTGTACGTCTTCACCGGCTTTAGCTATAATGGAGGTCCTGAAAGCCACATCTAGGTCGATCTCTGGTTCCTCTGTAGACATAAAATGGGCATATACAATGAATTTTAAAGCAAGGAAATGAGTGATTTCCTCTATTAAAAAAATAAAAACACAATCATACCAGTAGGTACGTACCAAGTATATCTTTGGCCTGTACGGGTTCAGTCATTTCTATAGGTTCCCCTTGTCCGGCACAGTTTACAGCGGATACCTGGAAGTAGTAATTGACTCCAGGTTTCAGGTTAGATACCACATACTCTGTAGTTCTGACCTCTCCTTTTGTAGAGACAACAGTCCATTCCTCTTCCTCTCCTTGTCTCATGCCAACAACATATCCAGTAACAGCACTGCCCCCATCGTAGACCGGTTTACTCCAGCCAAGAGTGATGGATGATTTAGTTGAATCTTCAATTCTTATCTTAGCCGGTGGGCCTGGAGGATCTGGCATGGCCAATCACAGTACCGTAATTACATAATCGTGTACAGTTTGGTGACATGAAAGAAGACATAGGTGAAGACACCACACTTACCAATAGGATCAGCAGCTTTGTAGAAGTCAGATGGTTCAGAAAATGGACCCTGTCCAGCAGCATTTACAGCACAAACTCGATATTGATAGTCACTGTGTTCCATGAGTCCTGTCACTTTCTGTCTGGTGTCACGGATAGTCTCCTTTAGGACTTTAAACCATCCCAGACTCTTCTTGTCTCGTTTCTCAAGGAAATAGCCGCTTATGTCACTACCACCATCTGCAACTGGCCTGTTCCAGACAACAGTCATCGAATTCTTGGTTATCTTTGTCACCTCTGGCACGCTCGGAGGCCCAGGTGTGACTGTTTAGAAAGGAAGAGGAAAATGAGTTCCAAGGATCAACATTACTGATAAATTCTACCTTTTAATCTTCAAATCCTATCTAAGAATATTAGTTTCATTTATTATACTTTCTACCTGGTGAAAAGGATGATAATGAGAAGCAATATGATGAACAAGAAAATAAAAGTCAATCAAGCTCTGAAAACATATTCATAAGCTAGCAGAATAGTATGTATGTATGTACGTATTTATTGGCCGCGTTGCATGGCTTGAGGGATCTTAGTTCCCCAACCGGGGATCGAATCCGTGCCTCGGCAGTGAAAGTGCCAAGTCCTAACCACTGGACCACCAGGGAACTCCCAGTTTATATTTATTTTTAAATTTTCAAGTATTTGATTTTAGTTTTCTAATGAAATCATGTCTCACCAAATGCATTCTTTGCTACCACTGGGTGAGATTCCAGTGCATCACCAATTCCGTATTTGTTCACAGCGCGAACCCGGAAGATGTATTCATTTCCTTTGATAATTTTGGTGGTCGTAAGGATGTACTCTTCCAAATTTTCAGACACCATAGACCACACGACCCGGCTTGTCTCACGCTTTTCCACGATGTAGTGAGTGACTTTTGCACCGCCATCATCCGCTGGAGGCTGCCAGAGAAGAGTTATCTTTGTAGCAGTGACGGTCTTAAATTCAATTGGTCCACCTGGAGGTCCTGGTTTGTCTGTGAATGAAAAAACAAAATGGTATATTAGTAAATTTTAAAATGCTTCTAATTTAAAATTATTAAGTTTTAGGCAAACAAAATATGATGTGGGCCCGTATTCACCACCTACCAAGGATCTGCACTCTGATGGTGGCTGAGGCTGAGCCTATGGCATTCCTTAGTTTTAATTCATAGCTTCCACTGTTAAGGCGAGTTGCATCTTTGATGAGTATAGCTGCAAGGTCAGTGGTATTTTCGACACACACCAGTGCACTGGTTTGTAACTCTTTATCATCTTTATACCACTCAATGGTAGGCTCAGGTTTGCCAGAAATGCCAGCTCTGAGCTTCACAGATGTACCTGCTCTGTATTTGACAACTTCTGTATATTCTAGAGGCAAATCAATTACGGGTCCACCTTCAAGAAAAACAGGTGAGAAATATTTAGAAAATCACAAGGATGAAATGAATAATTGCAGCAACTTCAAAGTAAGCTCATTGGCCTTTATTAAATAATACACACGAAGTAGTTCTAATACTATTTACATTTTACATTTAATTTTACAAGCCACTCTTTTATCACAGATGGGGAAGAAAGACTGTGAGTAAGCTCTGTACCCCAGTGACACTGCACTAATTGCACAGGGACTTAAATGCCTTTGAAATGTATTTTAACATCTATCAGGTGTTTTATTCCAGTGATGCAATGGGATATGGCAGTGAGAGCATCACTGCAGAAGCTGAATTATATGTTTTCTTTTATTCTAGTTCTCCTTCCTCTGACTACCTCTGATTCTTTTTATTTTCCCTTCCCAGTTCGCTGGTATCCAAGTGGGGGCATTTCACATCAGACCCTTGAATTCTGAATTATCTACTCACAGAGCTGTAAACTTCCCTGGACTGATTTTCTGCCAGGCTGCTTAAAATTTTTGAGAAACAGAATTAATTTGGCTTGCTTCACAGTCTCACAAATACTGACTCAGTGTCTACAAAGCCTGGTTCATAAAGAGAAGCCCTGGGATTCTCAGCATGAGGATGGGAGTGGATACTTTTGCCCAGATACCATCCTTGAAAATGGGGACTTTTAGAAAAAGTGTCGCAGGGTACCTAACTCTGATGAAATTTTAATTTTCAAAGCACTGTTGAGTTGAATGTGCCACTTATTTTCCAGAATGGTCAAGTATGTGTATTTTGGACTGACAGCCATGTAGAGAGAATTCTGGAGTCTGTCTGTTTGAATACCCACCCTATTGTTAATGAGCTGCTTGATGTTGGGGAAGTTATATAAGTGCTCTAAACCTCAGTTTCTCTTCTGTAAAATGGGCTTATCTTAAGGCTGTTAGAACTAGGGGAGAGAATTCATGGAAAGTACCCAGTAAATGTTAGCTGCTGCTAATATTATCATCATTAATGCCTCTGTTTAGTCTTTCACTTATTTCAGAGGAATATTCTCTGGGCATTCAACCATGGTCTTAATTGTTGATGCTGAAAATTTTAAATAGAAGAGTGAAAACACCAACTCATGTAATCAAAGCATCATAAAAGGTTGAAGTCAGAAAGCCCTTTAGGTATCCTGTAGTCCAAATCTCATGTTTTACAGTTACGTCAAGAGGCCTGGAGGGGTTATGGAATTTTCCTACGACTCACAGCTAATTCATAATTTCTTCTAAAAATCTAACAACGTACATAGTAAAAGTTACCCACAGATTAGGACCACAAAAGTAAGACAAAATACTGAGTTAAATTGCTGTCGGGATTCAAACTGCTAAAAATGCTTACCATAAGAATCGATGCATGTAATGGGGCCTGCAACCTCGGACGGATTGCTGATGGAACCGATAGCATTTCTAGCAAAGACACGGAATTCATACTGGGAATTCTGAGTCAAGCCAGAGACGGTGAGTTGAGTCTCGGTAACGTTGGTGAAGCTGGCCTTGGCCCATCTGCCATCTGGAAGGTCTCGTCTCTCAACAATGTAGCCTGTAATCTTGCTTCCTCCATCATAAGCTGGTTGTTGCCATGAAAGGTTGACAGAGTTCTTTGAAACATCAGTGATACGGACATTTCTTGGGGGTTCTGTGGTAATGACAGGAAGCAGATTAGTGGCACTTATTTCAACATTATTTTGCTTTGCAGAAAGAAGGTTTGCATTTTTAAGTAGTGAGAACTGTCCTTCTAATGACAAATACATACCGCAGGCATCAATGGCTAGGACTGGTTCTGAAGGATGGCTGGGTTTTCCAATACCAGCAGCATTTTCTGCATACACCCTGAATTCATAGACGAGTCCAGCACTGATGGTTGTGACTGTGAAGTGAGTGGTGCGGATGACCATTTTGTTGGCTCTCTGCCATAAGATAGTGTTTCTGTCTTTCATTTCCAGGTGATAGCCTATAACTGCACTGCCTCCATTGGACACTGGTTCATGCCAGCCCACGGTGATACTTTCTCGAGTGACTTTAGTGACCCATGGTGTAGATGGCGGTCCAGGTGTTGCTACAAAAGAGAGAAATCCCACAGGTTAATATAGACATTTAAAACATTTATGTATATGGAAACCTGGGATCTTTGAAAAGTTTGACAACTTACTGTATGGTAGTTTGACAACCACACAAGCCGAATCTATGTGATCACTGATGCCAAAGCGGTTTTCTGCCTTGATGCGGAATTGGTATTCTTCTCCTGTGGTCAGCTTCATGACCTTAATCATGGTTCTTGCAACTGTCGCAGACACTTCAGTCCATACTGCAGTACTTGTCTCTCTCTTGAGTACAATGTAATTGGTAACCTGACTTCCACCATCATACTTAGGTGGCTCCCATTTGAGAGTCACGCTCTGTTCAGTTACATCACTAATCACAACAGGGCCAGTTGCAGGACCAGGCCTGTCCAGTATGATGATGTTAATGAAAGCTTTGGTTGTTCCACTGGAGTTGGCAGCAGTGATCTCATATCTTCCAGCATCAGCAGCAATGCTTTCTTTGAGATTGATGGTCAGGTTCTCAGCAGTAATTTCAGTGTTAAATCTCATGGTTGCTTTCAGAGGGACGCCATCTCTTGATAAGGTCACTTTGGGCAGTGGTTTTCCAGAAATTGGAATATCAACTTTAAGGTTTGAACCAGATCTAACATAGACGGTATGACTTGGGAAGTTCTTCATGTCAATTTCAGGTGGTTCTGAAAAATAAGAGTATGGAAGGTGAAGGTGAAAAACGTTTTATTGCAAACTAACTTAAGTCAATGCAAGTAATTTCAAATTTTGCTTCTGCATAAAATTAGACATACCTAGCTGCTCCTTTACAAGGACAGGAAGCAGAAGCTCTCTTGGGTCACTCAGACCAGCTTGATTTTCAGCAAACACCCGGAAAAAGTATTCAGAATTCTCCCTCAGACCAGAAATGACATGATGGGTTGACTTTACCACTGCACATCTCACCCAATTTTTCTGTCCTTTTTCTAGTGCTTCAATGACATAATGTACGATTCTGCTTCCACCATCATGTTCTGGCTTCAACCAGGCCAGGGAAACACTATCTTTGGATACACTTGTTACTCCAAGTTTTTCGGGTGGGCTTGGTTTTTCTAAGAAAGTAAAACATCAGAAGAAAGAGAAGTTATTACAACATTTTTTCCCCACATGTGTTCTTCCTGCATTGTGAAAAGAAAGATTTTTAAATGAAGGCCACAGAGTTACTTTTATTTGAGTCTTTCTTACTTTTTATATGATCAGTTTGGCTTCTGAGCCAAGCAAAACTTTCCCAGGCTTTGTCATTTTATGTCATAGCATTCAAACCAAGTAAGTGTCAAATGACCAAATAAAATGATTAAATTTATCCCAAATTTATCATGGGTGTAAAAACGAGGAATGAGATGAACAATCTTGTAAGAAACACTATCATACAATTTCTGCACACACACTATATATGTTTACATATATATATATATATATATATATATGCAGTCAAATTCAATTATACTTAAATTCAGAATACATTATCCAACTCCAGCTATGTAAATTTCTTTTTTTAAATCAATGAAGAACTTTCTCTAGTAGTAAGATTTCATTTTGTGCTATAGTATGAATTGTTCGAGGTGTGAACCAAAAGCATTTAAGATTAAACAGTAATTAAAATGATTCACACTAGTCTAGGAAAATGAATATGGATATGTAGGTTTTCTTTGTTCTTAAAACATACCTGTTATTTTTACTCCTTCCTTCATTTCAGCTGGTACACCAACACCAAACTCATTTTCTCCGGAGACTCTGAAGTAGTAAATCTCCCCTTCTTGTAAGTTGGTAATTTTGTAGGAGAGGCGGTTACAGTTGCTGGTCACTGAGACCCATGCTTTCTTACTGGCCTCCCGTTTTTCTATGTAGTAATTCTTCACTAGTGCTCCACCATCATTTTCAGGAACATCCCAGGATAACACTGCAGACTCCCTGGTGACATCATGTACAGTAATATTGGCTGGAGGACCAGGAGAATCTAAAACTTTGACAACTAAGGTCAGTGAAGCAGCATTCAAAATATTCTGAATTGTTAATGTGTATTTTCCAGAATCATTTCTATTGGCATTTTCAATAGTCAGTGATGTATGAGAGTCTGTGGAATCAATATAAGCTCTAGTGCGGAGGTCAGTGTCTGGTTTGCTCCAGGAGACACTGGGTACTGGTCTTCCTCGGAAAGGCACAGTCATGGTAAAGGAGGCACCGGCCCTGACGATCAAGGTCTTCTTCATTTCACTGTCAAGATCAAATACAGGTTCTTCTTCTCTTTCCTTTGCTATCTGGGGATCGGAGCTATCACTGGGATCACTAGCACCGACCTTATTGATAGATCTTATTCTGAAAATGTATTCGGCTCCTGTGGTTAGTCCACTTATTGTGTATTCTGTGCCCCTTAAGTTCTGAATGGCAGTTTTCCAGTCAGTTTCATCAGATTTTTTAAATTCTACAGTGTATCCAGTTACTGGGGACCCACCATCAAATAAGGGCTTAGCCCAGCCAATAGTTATATTGGTCTTGCCTGAGTCCATGATATTGGGTTTGGATGGAGGAGATGGTAAGAACACGGGATCTTCTGCCTGAATTAAGGGAGAGGTTTCACTTGGAAGGCTCAGGCCTGCAGCATTTTCTGCATATACCCGATACTCATATTCACATCCTTCCCGAAGTCCTGTTGATTTCACTCTCAGATCATAAACCGGTTTTTTGTTTACACGCACCCATCGTAGGCTGTTTTTCTCTCGCCTTTCAATTATGTATCCAGAGATTTCACTGCCTCCATCACTCTCTGGTCTTGCCCAGCAAAGTGTCATGAACTCTTTGGTCACAGATGTAATTTCCAAAGATGTGGGTGGACTTGGAACTGTAAATGGATCTAGTGCCTTTACAGCTATACTCTCCAGGGGCTCGCCAACACCATATTTATTAACACCGGTTACTCTAAAGATGTATTCATTGCCCTTGAGCAACTTGGTCACTTTACAGGATGTTGTCCTTAACTCTCCTTCACATATCGTCCAAGCAAGGCGACTTGTCTCGCGTTTTTCTACAATGTAATAGTCGATAGCTGCGCCACCATCTTCTTGGGGTGGTCCCCAAGAAACAGAGCATTTCTCAGCAGTGAGGCCAGTTATTTCAAGTGGTCCTGCTGGTGGGCCAGGCTTATCAAGTACCTTGCAATTAACTGCAAAAGACCGAGTTCCAGCAACATTCTTCAGTGTTAGCACATACTGCCCAGAGTCTCGTCGGACACAGTCTTTCACTGTTAGCAAAGTATTGTAGTCTGTTGAGACAATTTCTGTTCTTGCTCTCTCTTCAATTTCTACACCATCCTTGGCCCAGGAAATTACTGGCAGAGGTCGCCCTGCAATGTCTGCATTTATCTTAAGGACCTCTCCAGCTTTGACAACAATAACATCTCGGAACTTGACATCCATCATAATTCTTGGAGCCTCAACATCGTCTTTAACTGTGATAGGTCCAGTGGATTCAGATGGCTCACTAGTTGAGTCAGCAGCATTCCTTGCGAAAACCCGGAATTCATAACGCTGGTCTTCAGTAAGTTCGGTTACTTCAAAGTATGTTTCTTGTACATTAGTAAAGTTGCACTTCAGCCACCGGCCATCTGGTAGTTCTCTACGTTCAACAATGTATCCGGTTATCTTAGCTCCACCATCATAATGTGGCTTAGACCATTTAAGTGACACTGATTTCCTTGTGATATTTGTGACTTCAGGTTGTCCAGGGGGGTCACAAGGGTCTCTTGCAGGGACTGGTTCACAAGACTTACTGCATTTACCAATTCCAGCAATAGTCTCAGCATATACGCGATACTCATACATCAGTCCTTCATCAAGGCCGGAGACTTTCCTTTGAGTAGCAGTGATGAGACTCTTATTTACTTTTGACCAAAGAACGCTGCTTCTTTCTTTATACTCAAGGTGATAGCCAAGTACTTGACTTCCTCCATCATTAACTGGCACTTGCCAGGTTACCAGCATGGTGGATTTTGTGGCATGCACAACTTTAGGAGTACCAGGAGGACCTGGGGGGCTGAATGGATACTCTGCAACTACAGCTGAAGATGCACTGTAGGAGCTCTTTCCGTAGCGGTTTTCTGCACAAACACGGAACTGATACTCACTTCCTGTTACTAGACGAACTATTTTAATGGATGTTCTTGCAACTGCCTGTGAAACTACGTGCCATGTTGTAGAAGAGGTTTCTCTCTTTTCAACGATGTAATTGCTAATCTGGCAGCCGCCATCATATTCTGGAGGATTCCAAGAAATGGTTATATTGTCACAACTAACCTCATCAATATGTATAGGTCCGGGAGGTCCTGGTTTGTCAAGCACAATTATAGTAATAGGAACTGTTATGGATCCAGCACTGTTTGAAACACATAATTCGTAAGTTCCAACATCTTCCCTTGAAGCTTCCTTAATTGTTAGTGATGTTACAGTCTTTGAAGAAGAAACATTTACTCTAGTTGTCTCTTTAAGAGTCTGACCATCTTTTTTCCAGCTTACAGTAGCTTGAGGTCTTCCTTTAAATGGAACATCAATCTTCAGTTGGTCTGTAGCCTTTACATTGAAAGTATTGAAAGGAAGCTCAACTGAAGGCTTTATTTCAATATCTCTTGCAATTACTGGCACTCCAAGTTGTCTTGGATCACTTTTTCCTTTTTCATTAAGTGCAGCTACCCTGAAGGTATACTCCTCTCCAGCAGTTAGGCCAGATATAGTTGCCTCTAGAGTCTTAACTTGTGTGCACATGCTCCATTTTTCACTCCCTTTGGTCTGCATTTCAACTACATAACCGGTAATTTTGCTGCCACCATCACTTTCTGGTTTCTCCCACTTAATTGTAGCTGTGTTACGGGTCACATCAACAAGAGTTACTCTTCCAGGTGGGAGGGGTGTTTCAGAAACTTTAACAGGTTCAGTTGTTTGAGCTGGCAAACCAATCCCATATTCATTGGAAGCCAAGACTTGGAAGTAGTAAGAACATCCTTCTTGCAGGTTTTCAATCTTAAAAGTGTTCTTCGTGCAATTGTTTGTAACAGTAGCATACACTTTTCTTGTAGTTTCTCGTTTTTCGACGATGTAGTTCGTAATCTTAGCTCCGCCGTCAATAAGCGGTGGTTCCCAAGCCAGTGTCACTGAATCTTTCTTCACTTCTCTTACGGTCAAATTCACAGGGGCACTTGGTGAGTCGAGAACTCTGACGTTAACAAAAGCAGTTTTAGAGCCACTGTTATTTTCTAGTGTCAGATTATACCGACCACTGTCAAATCTGGTAACGTTATCAATTACCAACATTGTATATGAGCTGGTCACCTCAATCTGGGCCCGGTCAGTGAGAATGCCTTCTGCCTTTTCCCATTTAACTTCAGGTTCCGGTCGACCTTTGATAGTGACAAATAAGCGTAAAGTAGCACTCGCACGCAGAATGACCACTTTTCGGAGATCAGCATCCAGTTCTATTTCTGGTGGCTCTTGCCTCTCTTTAGCAACAACTGAACCAGGTATAGTTGCAGGTTCACCTACGCCTTCAGAATTGATGGCACAAATACGGAAGTTATATTCAGTATTTTCTTTAAGCTTGGTCACGGTGAACTGCTTTCCTTGTAATCCTGTTGGTGGACTGCACGTTGTCCATTCGGCAGCAGCGGCTTCTTTGACTTCAACAACATAGCCCTTAACAGGAGCGCCGCCATCATAAATTGGCTTATTCCACACCAGGGAGACAGACGATCTGGAAGTGTCTGCCACTTTTAGATTACTTGGTGGTCCTGGTGGATACAGAGCATCACATGCACGATAGAAAACAGATGGCTCACTAGGTTCACCCACACCAGCTGCATTTTCAGCAGCAACTCGGAATTCATAGGAATGCCCTTCAGTAAGGCCAGTTACCCTGAATCGAAGATCTGTGAGTGTTTTCTTGTTGCACTTGGTCCACCTGATGCCTGCCTTATCTCGTTTTTCAAGAACGTAGCCCTCGATTTCAGCACCTCCATCATCCACTGGGCGTGCCCACGTTACGACCACAGACTCTTTGGTGATTGCTGAGGCTTCAGGTGGGGAAGGAGGACCTGGTGGTTTATAAGGATTACGGGCTACAACAGGCTCAGATTCCAGAGGCTCTCCAATTCCATATTTATTCACAGCCATGACACGGAAAATGTACTCATTACCAGGAAGAAGTTTAGTGACTTTGTAGTTAAGGGCCTGTACCTCAGTTGAAACCTGGGTCCAGGAGAGTCTGCTTGTCTCTCTCTTTTCAATGATGTAATGTGAGATATTAGCACCACCATCTTGTAAAGGTGGGTTCCATGCCAGGTAACATTTTTCAGCAGTCACTCCAGAAACTTTCAGAGGCCCTTCAGGAGGCCCTGGCCTGTCAAGTACCTTTACAGTGATTGGTATAGACTTTGTTCCACCCACGTTGCTGAGTTGCAGGATATATTGTCCTCCGTCACTACGTATACAGTCTTTGACAAGAAGAGTTGTTTTCTGAATAGTAGACTTAATTTCCATCCTGGCAGCTGTTTCTTCAAGCTCTTTTCCATCTTTTGACCAAACAATGTCAGGTATAGGTTTGCCACGGATATCAGCTTCAAGGACAAAAGTCTCTCCTGCGTGAACAACGATGACATCTTTATATCTGGGATCCAGTGAGGCATTTGGTGCATCGATTTCATCTCTTGCAGTAATGGCGCCAGTGCTTTCAGACGGTTCACTAAAGTTGCCAGCTGCGTTTCTTGCAATTACTCTGAATTCATATCTTTGGTCTTCTACAAGTCCACTCACTGTATATTCAGTTTCTAATACATTAGTAAAGCTGGCTTTCATCCAACGGCCGTCAGGTAGATCTTTCTTTTCTACAGTATAACCTGTTATTTTGCTGCCACCGTCATAGGCAGGTTTCTTCCATTTCAGTGTGACACTGTTTCTTGTAATAACAATGGCTTCAGGGCGACCTGGTGGGTCACACGGATCACGAGCAACAAAGCATTCCGACACTTTGCTCGGCTTGCCGATGCCAACAATATTTTCAGCAGAAACTTTGAACTCATACTCAAGGCCTTCATCAAGCCCAGTTGTTTTGAATTTGGTGTCTTGAATGAGAGTCTTATTTAATTTGACCCATAAAATGCTGTTCTTTTCTTTCTGTTCAAGATGGTAGCCAGTAACTTTGCTGCCTCCATCATTAACTGGCTCGTGCCACTGCACAAGCATTTGATCTTTCGAGACTGATGTCACAAAAGGAGTGCCAGGTGGTCCGGGTTCTTTAAATGGATATTGTACAATAACTGGTTTAGAATCCAAGGGGGCACTTTTTCCATACCTGTTTTCTGCAAAAATTCTAAACTGGAACTCAGTGCCTGTTTTCAGTTTGGTTATTTTAATTGTTGTTCTTGCAACTGTTGCTGATACCATGTGCCAAGTGGTGGTAGTTGTATCTCGCTTCTCTACAATGTAGTTGCTTATTTGGCAGCCACCAGTATAGGCTGGAGGTTCCCAAGATATGACCACAAAGTCTGCACTAACTTCATCAAACCGAACTGGTCCAACTGGAGGTCCAGGCTTTTCCAAAACGATAATGCTGAGATTTTCAGTTGCCGTACCTGCACTATTTGTTGCTGTTATGGTGTATTTTCCAAAGTCGTCTTTGTTACTTTCTATAATGTGCAAAATAGTTGATGTAGCTGTTTGCTCAACATTTACTCTTGTTGTCTGTTTAAGAGGCTCGCCATCTTTGACCCATGAAATTTCAGGTCTCGGTCGGCCAATGACAGGAATTTCGATTTTAAGACCTTCTCCAGCTTGGACACTATATGTGTTAAATGGTAACTTAAAACTAGGCTGTATAGTCAAGTCCTTGGCTATGACAGGAACACCAAGCACTCTTGGATCGCTTTTTCCTTTCTCGTTGTAAGCCTTGACACGGAACTGATATTCTTGTCCAGAACTCAAACCAGTAACAACTGCATTGCAGACTTTGGATTCAGCCACAACACTCCATTTTTCTGTTCCTTTGGGCTGCATTTCAACAACATACCCCAGGATTCTGCTACCACCATCATGTTCAGGTTTCTCCCACATCAGCGATGCACTAGTCTGGGACACGTCAGTGAGTGTGACCTTTCCTGGTGGGGAAGGAGGTTCAGCTGCTTTCACAGCATCAGCGGTTTCCACTGGAACACCAACTCCAAATTCATTTTCAGCCATTACTCTAAAGTAGTACATGGCTCCTTCTGTAAGATTCTCAACTTTAATGCTTGTTTTGCTGCATTTATTACTCACATTAGCATATGCTTTTCTGGTTGACTCACGTTTGTCAATAACATAGTTCTTGACCTTTGCACCCCCGTCGATGATGGGTGGTTCCCATATCAGAAGGACAAAATCTTTTCTCACTTCTTTGACTGCCAAATTCTGTATTGGTCCTGGGGTGTCGAGAACTTTCACAGTTACAAAGGCAGATTTAGATCCACTGCTGTTTTCCAGCTTGAGAGTATATTTTCCAGCATCGCTTCTATCACAGTTATCTATTGATAGTTGGGTATAGTTCGCTGCTTTTTCAGTTTGGACCTTATCTGTGAATTCACCTTCCTCTCGAGACCAAGTGATCTCAGGTGTTGGGCAACCTTTGAATGGAATGTGAATTCTGACAGATCCACCGGCTCTTACAACAATTCCTTTCCTTAATTCAGAGTCAAGGTCAAGTTCAGGTGCTTCGAGTTTATCTTCTGGTTTCACAGTACCAGGAACTGATGTAGCCTCACCTAAACCAACTTTATTGAGGGCACAGACTCGTATTTTATACTCCTGGTGTTCAGTGAGTTTTGAAATTTCAAATCGAGTGGCTCTCAGGCCAGTCTGTGGAGTAACTATTTGCCATTCTTCTTCATCTGCTTTACAGATTTCTACTACATATCCCAGGATCTCACTGCCACCATCGTAGATGGGTTTACCCCAGGCAAGTGTAATTGAATTTTTAGTGGTGTCTACAATGTGTGCATTGATGGGGGGGCCAGGTTTGAACACAGGATCGCAAGCCTTATAATAAACTGTAGCTGGACTTGGTTCTCCAACTCCAGCAGCGTTTTCTGCAGAGACTCTGAATTCATACTCATGGTCTTCTGTTAATCCTGTTACTCTTAGACGCAAATCTGTAATGCGGCGTTTATTACATTTTATCCACCTAATGCCACTTTTGTCTCTTTTTTCTACAATGTAGCCAATAATCTCACTTCCACCATCACTATCTGGACGGCTCCAACAGACGGTCATGGAGTCCTTGGCAATGTTCGTGACTTCCAGGCTTTTTGGTGGTCCAGGAAGCACAAATGGATTTTTCATGAGTACTGGTGCAGATTCCAAAGGCTCTCCAACACCGTATTTGTTGACAGCCATTATACGGAAAATATATTCATTCCCTTCTAAGAGTTTGGTAACTTTCAGAGAATTGGTTACAACCTCTGAAGCAACAACAGTCCAGGCAAGCCGACTTGTTTCTCTCTTTTCAACAACATAGTGAGAAATGTTGCTGCCACCATCTTGAAGTGGTGGAGACCATGTTAATGTGCATTTTTCAGCGGTGACTCCAGTAACCTGGACTGGCCCTTCTGGAGGTCCTGGTCTATCTAACACTTTTACATTCACTGGGAATGACTTAGAACCTGCAACATTGGAAGCTCTTAAAATATACTGTCCGCCATCGATTCTAATGGCATCCTTTACAATAAGTAAAGCCTTGAAATCTGTGTTCTTTATTTCACATCTAGCAGATTCTTCAATTTCCTTATCTCCTCTTAACCACTCAATGGTAGGTAGCGGCTTTCCGTGGACATCAGCTTCAAGCCTGAATGTTTCTCCAGCATTTACCACAATTGTGTCTCTGAATTTTGGATCCATTGAAATTCTTGGGAGTTCGACCTCATCCTTGGCAGTTATCGGTCCAGTACTGTCAGAGGGTTTGCTTATTACACCAGCTGCATTCTTTGCAATGACTCTGAATTCATATCTTTGATCTTCAGTAAGACCTGACACAGTAAATTGAGTTTCAATGACGTTTGTGAAGCTGGCTTTCATCCAACGACCCTCAGGCAAATCACGTTTCTCTACAATGTAACCCGTAATCATACTTCCACCATCATATGCTGGTTTGGTCCATTGTAAAGTGATTTCATGTCTTTTAACTATTATTGCTTCTGGGGTTCCCGGTGGGTCACAGGGATCTCTGGCTACATAGCATTCAGAATTCTTGCTTGCTTTGCCTATACCAACAATATTTTCAGCATAAACTCTGAATTCATATCCAATGCCTTCTTCAAGATTGAGTGCTTTAAACTGGGTGTCATGAATAATAGTTTTGTTGACCTTTGTCCACAAAATACTATTTCTTTCCTTTCTCTCAAGGTGGTAACCTATGATTGGGCTTCCTCCGTTATTGATTGGTTCATGCCACTGTATAACCATGGAGTCTTTGGAAATGGCTGTGGCAAATGGTGTGCCTGGAGGGCCTGGTTCTTTGTAGGGATATTGAGCTACAATTGGCTGAGATTCCAAGGCAAAGCTTTGTCCATATCTGTTTTCAGCGAATATTCTGAATTGGTATTCTGTACCAGTCTTCAGTTTGGTCACTTTGAGTGTAGTTCTGGCAACAGTAGCAGAAACAACATCCCATACTGTGGTGGTTGTATCTCTTTTCTGAACTATGTAGTTAGTGATCTGGCAGCCCCCTGTATACAGTGGAGGCTCCCAAGATAAGGTAATACTTTCAGCACTGACTTCATCAAATTTAACAGGTCCTTTTGGAGGATCAGGCTTATCTAGGGTTATAATTTCGATGGATGCTGTCTTCTGACCAACAACATTAGCAACTGTGATTCCATAATGTCCACTGTCATCCTTATGAGTTTCTTTAATACTGAGTATGGTGAGGTCAAGTGAATCAGTAACATTGATTCTTGTAGTCTGCTTCAGTGGAAGACCGTCTTTAGTCCAGGTAATGGTTGGCTTAGGACGTCCAGAAATTGGCACTTCTATTTTCAAATCTTGGCCAACCTGTACACTGTAATTGTTAAATGCAGGTCTTACATCTGGCTCAATGACCAGATCTTTGGCAACTATTGGAACTGCAAGAGACCTAGGATCACTTCTTCCCTTTTCATTTACAGCCACAACTCTAAAAAGGTATTCTTCTCCCTGAGTTAGGTTGGTAATTACGGCTTCAAGGGACTTGACTCGAGCACACTCTGACCATTTCTCATGGTGTTTAGCTTGCATTTCCACAATATACTGAATGATTTTACTGCCGCCATCATGTTCAGGCTTTGTCCAGCTCAAAGAGACACTGTTTCTGGTGACATCATCCACGGTTATTTTTCCTGGAGGTTGTGGGACTTCTGCAACCTTAATTGGATCATCAGTATGGGCGGGAAGGCCAATACCATACTCGTTCTCAGCTGTGACTCTAAAGTAGTAACTGCAACCTTCTTGGAGTTGATCGATTTTCCAAGAACTCTTGTGGCAATTTGTGACAACTGCAGCGTATGATTTCCTTGTGGCTTCACGTTTCTCAACAATGTAATTTTTAATTTTGGATCCCCCATCCAACAAAGGAGGCTCCCATGTTATTGATACTGAGTCTTTGGTGATTTCTGTGACTTTCAGATTAACAGGTGGACTTGGTGTGTCCAGGACTCTCACAGTAACAAAGGCAGTCTTTGTCCCACTGCTGTTATCTAACGTGAGAGTATATTTTCCACTATCATATCGGTTGACATTGTCAAGAACAAGAGAGGTGAAGCTGCTAGTGCTGTCGATTATAGCTGCGTCTCGGATTTCACCATCCGCCTTTCCCCATTTAACTTCTGGTGTAGGACGACCTCTAATAGGAACAAATAACCTTAAGGAGCCGCCTGCCCTTATATTTATAATTTTCCTCAGTTCTAGGTCAAGATCAATGTCTGGTGCTTCCAATTTTTCTTCAACTATAATAGGTCCAGGGACGTCCGCATGTTCTCCAACTCCAGCTTTGTTAACAGCACAGATACGGAAGTTGTACTCATGCTTTTCCAACAGCTTCTCGACTTCTATATTTGTTTTATTGATTCCAGTCGGTGGAGTGCACATTGTCCATTCACCAACACTCACGTCACATTTTTCAACAATGTATCCTTGGATTTCACAGCCACCATCGTATATTGGTTTGCCCCAAGAAAGGAAGACGGAAGATCTGGTAGTATCAATGACTTTGGGATTGTTTGGAGGTCCTGGTTTATAAATAGGATCACAAGCCTTTTGGTAAGCAGAAGGTGGGCTTGGCTCACTGAGTCCAGCAGCATTCTCAGCTGAGACTCTGAATTCATAATTGTGATTTTCTAAGAGTCCAGTTACTCTCAAGCGCAGTTCGCCAATCAGACGTTTATGGCATCTTGTCCATCTGATGCCCTCTTTATCCCGTTTTTCAAGAACATATCCAAGAATTTCACTGCCACCATCAGATGCTGGCCTTTCCCATACAACAACCATTGAGTCCTTGGCCACCGCTGTGATTTCTGGAGCTTTTGGTGCATCTGGCACTACAAATGGATTCTTGGCAATTACTGGCTCAGATTCAAGAGGTTCGCCAACACCATATCTGTTGACAGCCATTATACGGAAGATATATTCATTGCCTTCAAGAAGCTTAGTAAGCTTGCAGCTGAGAGTTTGCACGTTGGCATCAACCACAGTCCAAACCAAGCGGCTGGTTTCTCTCTTTTCCACAATATAATTTATGATATCACTCCCACCATCTTGTAGTGGGGGTTTCCAAGCGAGTGTGCATTTTTCTGCTGTAACTCCTGATATAACAATAGGTCCTTCAGGTGGCCCTGGTCTGTCAAGAACTTTGACATTTACAGTGACTGATACCTCTCCTGCAACATTTTTGGCTTTCAGTATGTAATTTCCACTGTCAACACGTATTGCGTCCTTTACATTGAGACTGGTGGCAAAATCAGTGCTCTTTATTTCTAATCGAGCTGTATTTGAAAGCTCCTGATCACCTTTTATCCACTGAGTGGTTGGTACTGGTTTGCCATAAATATCTGCGTCAATGTTGAATAACTCACCAGCGTGAACCACAATTGTGTCTTTGTATTTTGGATCCATACGAATTCGTGGTGGTTCTACCTCATCTCTTGCTGTTATTGCTCCTGTGCTTTCTGAAGGCTCGCTAAACACTCCTGCAGCATTTCGAGCTATAACCCGGAACTCATATCTGTGATCTTCAGCTAGGCCAGTTACTTCAAACTGAGTATCAATGACATTTGTAAAACTGGCTTTCATCCAGCGGCCCTCGGGCAGTTCTTTCTTCTCAACAATATAACCAGTGACCTTGCTTCCACCATCATATGTGGGTTTCTTCCACTGAAGAGTCACAGAATTCCTTGTGACAATGATTGGCTCTGGCCTTCCTGGTGGGTCACATGGATCACGGGCTACGTAGCTTTCTGACACTTTACTTGGCTTGCCGATGCCCACAATGTTCTGTGCAGAGACTCTAAATTCATATTCAATGCCTTCGTCGAGGCCAGTTGTTTTAAACTTGGTTTGAGGAATGGGTGTCTTATTCAACTTAACCCAGAGGATGCTATTTCTCTCCTTGCGTTCTAGATGATAGCCAATGACTTTGCTACCTCCATCACTGACTGGCTCGTTCCATTGTACTTCCATACAGTCCTTGGAGGAGAGCGTTACAAACGGTGTGCCAGGAGGACCAGGAACTTTGAATGGATACTGGGCTACAGTAGGCTCTGAATTGAGGTAGGTACTCTTTCCATATCTGTTTTCAGCTGCAATCCTAAACTGATATTCACATCCAGTCTTTAACCTGCAAGCTTTTATTGTTGTCCTTGCAACAGTAGCTGACAGAATTTGCCAGGTGGTTGTGGAAGTGTCCCGTTTTTCTACGATGTAATTATTGATAGAGCTTCCACCATCATACTTAGGTGGGCCCCAGGAGAAAGTGATACTGTCAGCTGTCACTTCATCCATTTTAACTGGTCCCGTTGGAGGCCCTGGTTTGTCAAGGACAATAACATTAAGGGTTTCAGTAGCTTCACCAGCTGAGTTAGTCAGTTTAACTACGTAATGTCCAACATCTTCTTGGCAGGCTTCCTTTATCGTCAGTAGTGAGTTATTTTCTGTGCTCTCAGCATTTACTCTGGTTGTCTGCTTCAGTGGTACATCATCTTTATGCCAGGTTGTAGTTGGCGTAGGGCGTCCAATGAATGGAACATCGACTTTCAGATCTTCACCTGCCAGTACAGTGAAAGTATTGAACAGGAGTTTGAAGGCTGGTGGAATGACAAGATCCTTGGCAACTACTGGCACACTCAGTTGTCTCGGATCACTGATGCCCTTCTCATTCTGAGCGGAAACACGGAAAGAGTATTCTTCACCCTGAATTAATCCAGTAATAGTGGCTTCGGTGACTTTGACTGTGGCACATGTGGTCCATTTGTCACTGCCTTTGCTCTGCATCTCTACAATGTAGCCTAGAATTCGGCTGCCTCCATCATGCTCAGGTTTCTCCCAAGAGAGTGACACGCTATTTCTTGTGACATCCACCAAAGTTATTTTTCCGGGAGGAAGAGGTCGTTCTGATGCTTTCACAGATTCTGCGGTTTCAGCAGGGAGCCCGATGCCATATTCATTTTCAGCGAGAACCCTGAAGTAGTAACTACAGCCTTCTTGGAGCTGGTCTACCTTCCAGGAAGTCTTGTGGCAATTTGTTGCAACAGTTGAATACGCTTTCCTTGTTGATTCCCGCTTTTCAACAATGTAGTTACTTATTTTTGAACCTCCGTCAAGAAGAGGAGGCTCCCATGTCAGTGTGACAGATGTCTTAGTGACCTCCTTTACCTTCAGATCCTGTGGAGGGCCTGGTGTATCCAGTACTCTGACACTGACAAATGCAGACTTGCTGCCTGAGCTGTTTTCTATAGTTAGTATGTATTTGCCACTGTCGAATCTGTTTACGTTTCCAACGGTAAGCAGGGTATAAGAGCTTGTGGACTCAATGCTAGCTTTATCTAAAGATTCTCCGTGTTCCCGGGTCCACTTCACCTCAGGTACTGGCCTTCCTTTGATTGGAACAAAAAGTCTCAGGGTACAACAAGCTCTTATGGTAACAACTTTGCGCAGTTCAGCGTCCAGTTCAATCTCTGGAGGCAGCATCCTGTCTTCAGCCTTTGGAGTGCCAGGAACAAGTGCAGGTTCCCCAATGCCTTCAGAATTCATGGCATAGATGTGGATTTTATATTCCTGGTTCTCTGTGAGGTTGGTGATAGTGTAAGAGGTTGCCTTGAGCCCGGCTGGTGGAGTGACAATACGCCATTCATCTTCTTCTGGCAGGGCGATCTCAACCATATACCCAGTGATTTCGGAACCACCATCATAGATAGGTTTGTTCCAAGCAATTGAAATGGATGATCTGCTTGTATCTAGAACACGTGGGTTACCTGGCGGGCCAGGTTTAAACACAGCATCACAGGCTTTATAAAATGGACTGGTAGCACTCGGTGCGCTGATTCCAGCAGCGTTCTCAGCCATAATCCGGAACTCATATTCATGTCCTTCTGTCAGTCCAGACACTTTATATCTTAAATCAGTGAGAGTCTTTTTGTTGCATTTCACCCAGCGTTGGCCAGCTTTATCACGCCGTTCCACGATATAATTGATGATTTCGCTGCCGCCATCAGAGTCAGGATGTCCCCAGCAGACAACCATGGAATCTTTAGTAATAGTTGTAACTTCAGGATTTTGGGGTGGATCAGGTGGTCCATAAGGGTCTAGTGCAAGCACAGGCTCTGATTCCAGTGGCTCTCCAACTCCATATTTATTTACAGCCATCACACGGAATATGTATTCATTGCCTTTTAAAAGTTTAGTGACCTTTAGTCTTGTTACTTGGACTTCTGAAGCTACATTTGTCCATGCCAGTCTGCTGGTTTCACGTTTCTGAACTACATAATTGTCAATTTTGGCACCTCCATCGTCCAGTGGAGGCAACCATGACAATATACATTTTTCTGATGTCACTTCAGATACAGCTAAAGGTCCTTCAGGTGGGCCTGGTCTGTCAAGAACTTTGACATTGAAAATATGTTTAGCAAAACCACCAGGATTGGTTGCTGTAAGGGTATAGGCACCGCCATCCCGTCTTAGTGAATCCTTGTTTACCAGATTAGTAGAGAAATCTGCCATTTTAATTTCTAATTTTGCTGTGTTTTCAAGCTCCTTTCCATCTTTGGTCCATTCCATTGTTGGAGGTGGGCGACCTGAAACATCAGCTTCCAGCTTGAATGCTTCACCTGCTTTTATTATAATTGTGTCCTTAAATTTGATGTCCACCATTATCCTTGGTGCTTCAATGTCGTCCCTGCATGTGATAGCATCTGATGGCTCAGACGGTGGGCTAATAGCACCAGCAGCATTTTTGGCAATCACACGGAATTCGTATGCGGCATCTTCTGTTAGTCCGCTGACTGTAAATTCATTCTCCAAAATGTTGCTGAAGTTGGCTTTCAGCCACCGTCCATTAGGAAAATCTCTCTTTTCAACTATATAACTGGTAATTTTAAAGCCTCCAGTATATTCAGGCTTAGCCCATTTAAGGGTCACTGTGTGTCTAGTAATATTTAGAGGAACCGGTTTCCCAGGTTGGTCAATGGGATCCAAAGCTGACATAGGTTCAGATGGCTTGCTCGGCTTGCTTTTGCCAGCCATGTTTTCTGCGATCACTCGGAATTCATAAGCAATACCATCTGCAAGTCCACTTGATTTGAAAATGTTGCCTGGTACTAATGCTTTGCTCACAGTCTGCCAGAGAATACTATTTCGTTCTTTTCTTTCAATGTGGTATCCTAAAATGGGGCTTCCACCATCAGAAAGAGGCTCATGCCAGCTGATTGTTATTGAATCCTTGGTAACTGCCATGACCTGAGGGGTACCAGGAGGCCCAGGAACCTTAAATGGATAGTTGGCAACTACAGATGCTGATGTGATGCCTGGTCCAACTCCGTATCTGTTTTGAGCCTTTACCCGGAATTGATAGTCCACTCCGGTAGTAAGGTGAGTGGCTTTGTAGGTGGTGCGTATAACGGTGGCTGCTAACTCAACCCATGTGGTACTGTCAGTCTGTCGCATTTCTACTACATAGTTGCTTATGGGTACACCTCCATCATTCTCAGGTGGGTCCCAAGAGAAGGTGACAAAATCAGACGAAACTTCATCAAATTTGATTGGTCCAGTAGGTGGCCCTGGGATATCATGGACTTGAATGGTGATGACATCACCAACCTCTCCCACAATGTTCTTTGCTGTTAATGGGTAGGGCCCACTATCGCTTCTTACACACTCATTGATATTTAAGATGGTTGAAGTTGCTGTGTTTTCAGAATTAACTCTCTGGGTCTGTTTAAGAACCTGGTCTCCTTTCTTCCATGTAACTGTGGGCTTTGGTCGACCTAGCACTGGAATTTCAACTTTGATGTTGTCACCAGCTTTAGCAATGACTAATTTTTGATAAATGCCATGGAGATCCAATTCTGGAAGCATTGTCTGCTCCTTGACAACGACGGGTCGGCTTTCTCTAGGGGCACTTCTCCCTGCACTGTTCACTGCCATCACTTGGAAGGTATATTCTTCCCCTTCAGTTAGATTCTTCACAACACATTCTAACCCCTTCACGGTTGTGATGTGGGTCCACTGGTCAGAGCCTTTTCTTTGGGCTTCAATCACATAGCCAGTGATCTTACTGCCACCATCGTGCTTGGGTCTAGGCCACGCCAGGCTGACTGTGCTCTTAGTTGTGTCCATAATGTTAAGACTGTCTGGTGGTGATGGTACTTCGGAGGCTTTTACAGGCTCTGTTGTTTCTGTCGGCTCACCAATTCCGTACTCGTTTTCTGCCATCACTCTGAAGAAGTATTCATGTCCTTCAGACAAGTCAGTAACTTTGTATGTGCATTTATGGCACTTAGTGGTGACCGTGGAGTAGGATTTCCGTGTTGCTTCTCGTTTCTCCACGATGTAGTTTGTTATATGTGAGCCCCCATCTATCAGTGGGAGGTCCCAGTGCAGGGTGACACTCTCCTTTGTGATGTCAGTAGGCCTCAGGTTAAGGACAGGTCCTGGTGTATCCAAGACTCTGACGTTAACGAAACCACTTTTCTTCCCAGCGGGGTTTTCAATGGTCATCACAAATTTACCGGTGTCATATCTGTTACATTCTGGGATGATCAGGAGCGTGAACGACTCTGTGCTTTCAATGTTAGCTCGGTTTTTAAGGTTGATATCATCTTTGGTCCATGTCACTTCGGGAGCAGGACGACCTTTAATGGGCACAAATATTCTAATACTGAGTCCTGCTCTCACAACAAGGGTTCTTCGAAGCTCAGCGTCTAGTTCGAAATCAGGAGCCATCTCCCGTTCTACAATTTCAACATTTGAAATCACTGCTGGCTCCCCAACACCTGCATCATTGATGGCACTGATTCTAAAATTGTATTTTTCTTTAGTCTGAAGATCAGGGACGACAAACTCGGTGATTCTGAGGGTGGTTCCTGTCGTATCCTTTATCCAGGCATCATCTCCTACTTTTTGATGCTCTACGACATAGCCAGTGATTTCAAGCCCACCATCATAATGAGGCTTGCCCCATGCCAAAGAAGCAGATTTCTTGGTGGTATCAGTGACACGTGCATTTGAGGGTGGTCCTGGGGGATCTGAAAAGGAGACAAAGGCACAAAAGTGTTAAGGGTTTGGCTTTTGTATAAATTATATAAAATACTGGCACTCCCAAATGAGCTGTATTGAAAAAGATAAATACTAACATGCCACATCTTTCATTAGAACAGGATCTGAAGTATCACTAGGTGGACCAATTCCTGCTTTGTTCTCTGCACTGACACGGAATTCGTAGGTGTTTCCTTCTTGCAGTCCTGTTACTTTGTATCTGAGATCGGAAACTGGAGTCTTTGTTGCTCTCACCCATCGCAAGCCTTTCTTCTCTCTCCTTTCTACATGATACCCTGTGATCTCACTGCCACCATCATCAACTGGTCTTTTCCAACTGACAGTGGCAGTGTTTTTAGTGACATTGGACACCTCTGGTTTTCCAGGGGGGCCAGGTGGACCTGAAAAGAAAGCAAATTTATGAGAAATCTATGATTTCCTAAATTCTGCTGCAAATGCTTACATATCAGTTCCTTTATATGCTCTACGTACCAAATCTGTCTACCATCTTGACAGGTTCGGACTGTACGGGTTCCCCTTTGCCATACTGGTTTACAGCCGAGACCCGGAAGAGGTACTCATTTCCCTGGATAAGTTTGGTTGCCACATGCCTGCAAGTCTGAATATCTTCGGCAAACACTGTCCACAAAAGTCGGCTGGTTTCTCTCTTTTCAAGAACATAAGACTTAATTGGTGAGCCGCCATCTTCTAAGGGAGGTGTCCATGTAAGCGTTGCTTTTTCAGCAGAAACATTACTGACTTGGATCGGACCTGGGGGACCAGGTACATCGAGGACTGTCACCTTCACATGCTCCTCCTTTGTGCCAAAAGCATTGGTAGCAGTGATGGTGTATTCACCAGCATCTTTTCTAGTGGCATACTTGATGGCAAGCATGGAAGATGTTGGGGTTGAAGTTATCTGAACGATGTCTGATGGTCTGATGTCTTTTCCTGCCCTGGACCAACTTGACTTTGGAAGAGGCTTGCCGAGAATGCTAATGGCATTCAAAACAATGGTGTCACCTGCTTTAACTGTTAGCCCATCCTTTATTGTGGGATCAAGGACAATGGTTGGTGCCTCTGCAAAGGAGAAAAGAACATTTTAATCAGAAAAGGAAGGATGCTTAATTTACTATTGTTTATGTGCATAAAAAGTGAAATAGACCTACCATATTCATCCTTGCAAATAATGGTTCCTGTACTTTCTGATGGAGCACTGATAGCACCTGCTATATTCTTTGCTCTAATTCTGAATTCATATTTTCCACCCTCAACAAGGTCAGTAACAGTAAAGGCACAATCTGTGACATTAACATGGTTGGCTTTCATCCAAGATTTAGAGGGAAGATCTCGCTTCTCCACTATGTATCCAGTCAACTTATGACCACCATCATATTTGGGTTCAGTCCAAATGAGAGTCACTGAATTCCTTGTTACATTAATAACCTCAGGTTTGCCAGGAGGATCTAAAATAAAGCAAAAAACAGACAAAGAAACCCGGTCAAACACACACCAATGTTCTCTTCATGAAGAAAATACACCTGGATTTTGCTTTGTATAATGACTTACCAATTGGATCAAGTGCCACAACTGGCTCTGATGGCAGGCTTGGCTTGCCTACTCCTGCTAAATTGATTGCCATAACTCGGAATTCATATTCCAGACCTTCAGTTAGTCCTGTCACTTTGAAGTCTTTCATCCTAACAGGAGTCTTGTTAGCCCTCTTCCACAAAAGGCTATTTCTTTCCTTGGACTCGATATGATACCCTACAAAAGATCCAGTGATGTGTCAATTCACATAGAAAGTACAAATGTAGCCTGATTTTTAAATACATACCTACACACACACATACACACACACACGCACAGAGCAAGTAATCATTCTTGCTTGTATGTATACTTCTATTACCTAGGCATAGAGCCATTTTTTCCTCTTGGAATAGACATTTATTGCACCTTCTGTCAAAAAGTTTTAACTTACAAAAATAGATATCATTAAGAAAGCCTTTATTAACTATTACATTAGGAGGTTTTCATTGAAATTAAGCATTAGCTTAATGAAGTAGCTTAATGCTTCATGTACTGAATGCATAATGAACTGAAAAAAGGAAAATACATTTTTGTATGTGCAGATAGTGCTATAAATAAGGAGCACAGATTCAACTTGTTTTCAGGGAGGAAGATTTGGAAGAAATCTTAATGTAAACGCTGTAGGGTAAGAGCCAACTAAATACCTGTAATTGGAGAGCCTCCAGTTCTCCTGGGGTCAGTCCAAGTTAGAGATACGGAATCATGTCTGACATCCACAATATTGGGAGGTGGGGGAGCATCGGGCACATCTAGGAAAAAATAGATAATGCAAGATTTATAATCAGGAATGTATTATAAATAAGCCAGAACCATGTTTTGCTTTATGTTTTCTGACCTTGAGACACTTACCAAATGGATGTCTAGCAACAATTGGCTCCGATTTCAAGCCCTGTCCTACACCGTATTTATTTTCGGCACTGACCCTGAAGGTGTATTCCATACCCTCAAGAAGTCTCATGACTCTAAAGGTGGTTTTCTGGACAGCTGAGGCACATGTCACCCACTTGTTGTTTACAGAATCTCTCTTCTCTAGGATATAGTTGGTGATCTCAGAACCTCCGTCGTCCTTTGGAGGACCCCACTTTAAGGTCATGGCTTCTGCTGTGACTTCGTCAAATTTGATCGGTCCGGTGGGGATGCCAGGCTTGCCGACAACTTTTATGGAGAGGGTTCCTTCCTTGGTGCCGGCAACATTCTTCAGTGTGATTGTGTATTTTCCAGCATCAGATTTTTGGCAGTCATTCACTACAAGAGTTGTGTTAACTGCAGATGACTCGACACTGACCCTTGTGCCTGTTGCTAGAGGATCTTCTCCTTTCTTCCAGGACACGGATGGAGCTGGCTTGCCTTTTATGGGGATCTTAAGACGGAAGTTGCTGTTTTCTTTAGCCAGGTAGCACAAATCAGGAAGGTCCTTTAAGTCAAGGTCAGGAGCCACTGTAAAACAGCAGAGATAAGTTACTGTTATTTTTAATGCCAGGCAGTTAATTTTTTCAGATCGTTATAGTTTTTAAAGGATTTTTACATAAGCCAGTGAGTAGGGCTCAAGAGGGCACTTTTGATGACAAAGGGAAAATGGAGATGATGGCTGAAGGCTTACCGACATCATCCTTTGCCACAACAGTGATTTCACTTGGGGTCCCTTCTCCGTTTTCATTCTCGGCACTCACTCTGAAGGTGTATTCCTCCCCTTCGGTCAAATCTTTCATGGAATACTGTAAGTTTAGTGATTTCATGACTCGTTGCCACTTATTTTCTTCAGTCAGGATATCAACGACATATCCGATAATTCGACTCCCACCATCGCTGCGAGGCTTTTTCCAGCCTATGCTGCAAGATGACTTGGTCACAGACGTCACTTTAAGGTCCACAACTGGTCCAGGGGTTTCTAAAGCAAAGGAGAAACGATAAGTCTAAGCCCTGGATAACCAAGGTGAGATGGCACTCAAAATGACGGGATGGTAGCTTATTTGCTCACCGGAAGCTTTCACGGCATCACGTGTTTCACCGGGATCACCAATGCCGTACTCATTTTCCGCAAACACCCTGAAGAAGTAGGATTTTCCTTCCTCCAAGTTAGAAACTCTGAAGCTTGTTTTGGAGCACTCCGTTGTCACGGTGGACCAGGACTTCCTCTCTGCGTCACGCTTTTCTACCACATAGTTTATGATGGGGCTTCCGCCATCAACAATGGGAGGATCCCAGGTAACATAAGCAGAATCTTTGGATATTTCTTTGACAGTCACATTGACGGGTGGCCCAGGAGTATCTGAATAAATAGTGGGTAGATAAGAAATGAATATGTAAAAAATACATAGACTACATTTTAAGCATATATATGATTGTTTTTTCAAGTGGACTTACCAAGCACTTTCACTACAATGGTATATTCTTTTGTACCACAGCTGTTCTTCAGAGTCAAGATATATTTTCCTGCATCATATTTGTTCACATTTTCACAGCGCAAGAAAGTGTCAAAGTCAGTTGACTTTATGTCCAGTCCAGTCCTTTCTCTTAGATTGACATTTGGTTTAGACCAAGTTATCTTGGGAGGTGGACGTCCTTTTACTGGTACATACAGTCTCATTGTAACTCCAGCACGTAATATGAGTGTTTTCCTCAAATCAGCATCAAGTTCTCCCTCAGGTGGAACTGTTTAATGTTGGAGTAAAGACAGAGTAATAATGGTCAAATGTATTTCCAAGAACTGGCCTGATCACTCCTAAAATATGTTTCTTTCCATAACTGATCTCTAGTTCTTTAGAAAATCCTTAATATAATCCTCAAAACTTTTGCCAACTATTTTTAAAAATTAATTAATTAATTTATTGGCTACTTTGGGTCTTCGTTGCTGCGTGCAGGCTTTCTCTAGTTGTGGTGAGTGGGGGCTGCTCTTTGTTGTGGAGCACAGGCTCTAGGCACGCGGGCTCAGTAGTTGTGGCTCGTGGGCTCTAGAGCGCAGGCTCAGTAGTTGTGGCGCACCAGCTTAGTTGCTCCGCGGCATGTGGGATCTTCCCCGACCAGGACTCGAACCCGTGTCCCCTGCACTGGCAGGCAGATTCTTAACCACTGCGCCACCAGGGAAGTCCCGTTGCCAACGATTTTAATATTCTGTAGCAATTATTGATCTTCCTATTTTCCAATATCCTATTGGCCGACCCAAGTTTTCCCTGGAGGATCTGCATCTCATCTCATGAACCTTATATACTCTTAAACTCTCTGTATATTAAAAGTAGATGATTGGTTTTTGGCTTTCTTCCAGTGAAGGCACTCCGCTCTATACTCTTCACTTCATTGTAGGAAGAAAAGTACACAGAAGGTGAAGTAGAATACCAAGTAATTCAAAGTAAAAGGAGCACTGGTTAGGGAGAATAAGTGAATAGAAGAAATGGTGAGAAGAGAAATTAAGATGATGGAGAGCTTACCATTATATACTTATGGAGAGGGGTAGATTAGAAGAGAAAATAAAAACCTAAGAATGATAAATAGCTCACTACTTAGCTTTAAAAAATCTTTTTATTCTCAGAATAAAATTCCTATATTCTGTATTCTTTTGAAGACATGAAATTCTCATACTTGCATTCCATTGAGCTTATTATACAATACCATAAAGTACCAACCCAGCTCTCCTAAAATGTATTGATACTTGTAGAGTTACCAACCCTAAAACTTCTTATAAATAACTAAATCTACATAAGGGAGTCCCATACTCCCTCTTACAATATGACTGATGAGAAGAGTTCTGTATGTTTTTCCTGGTAATACTTACTTAAAATGTCCTTGGGACAGTGTTTATCTGGCACATCGCTGGGGTCACTATATCCTATCTTATTAACGGCATACACGCGGAACTGATATTCTGTGTTTTCCATTAGGCCGGTAACCTCAAAGCGGGTTTTCTGTAGCTTCTGTGGTAAATTGCACCTCACCCAGTTATCAGAATCAGCTCGTTTTACTTCAACAAGGTAACCAATGATAGGGCTACCACCGTCATAGGCTGGCTTGCCCCAAGATAGACTCACAGAGCTATGGGTTGTATCATATACTTTGGGAAAAGCTGGTGGACCAGGAGGATCTGAGGATAAATAATAATAGAAAATTTTCATTAAAACCTCATTCCCAGTTGTTGAATGTTGATTATAACACAGGATATTGGACACTCTCATGAAAACTTACACAGAGGATCTTGGGCATAAGCAGCTTTGGATACGTCACTGGGTTTGCCTGGTCCAGCCTTATTTATAGCTGTAACTCGGAACTCATATTCCGTGCCTTCTTGGAGACCTGTTGCTTTTATCGTTCTTTCTATAACGGGTTTTCTGTTGACCTTAGTCCAGTTAATTGCCTGGGTTTCCCGCTTTTCAACCAAATAGCCAGTGATGGGGGAGCCGCCATCATCTGCTGGTGGTTTCCAACTTACTGTCATGTGATCTTTGGTTATGTTGCTAATAACAGGAGGATCACAGCGTCCGGGTGGGTCTGCAGAGATTGATTGACAAGTTAATGTCCCAGTCTAAAAGGTAATATTTAAAAAGTAAAATGAGTTATTTGTAGTGAGGTGGATGGACCTTGAGTCTGTCATACAGAGTGAAGTCAGAAAGAAAAAAACAAATACCGTATGCTAACACATATATATGGAATCTTTAAAAAAAAAAAATCGTTCTGAAGAATGTAGGGGCAGGACAGGAATAAAGACACAGACCTAGAGAATGGACTTGAGGATACGGGGACAGGTAAGGGTAAGCTGGGACGAAGTGAGAGTGGCATGGACATATATACCCTACCAAATGTAAAATAGATAGCTAGTGGGAAGCAGCCACATAGCACAGGGAGATCAGCTCGGTGCTCTGTGACCACCTAGAGGGGTGGGATAGGGAGCGGGGGAGGGAGACCCAAAAGGGAGGGGATATGGGGATATATGTATACGTATAGCTGATTCACTTTGTTATACAGCAGAAACTAACACACCATTGTAAAGCAATTATACTCCAATAAAGATGTTTAAAAAAAAAGAGAAAAACCTCAGGAAAATGTTCTTACCATATGGGTTTTTAGCAGTTGCTGGTTCAGTTAAGATCGGGTCGCCCACTCCGTATTTATTTTCAGCACAAATTCGGAACTGATACTCATGGCCTTCTATCAGTTTCTCCACGCTGCAGCTGGTGATGGGCACAGTGGCAGAGACTTGTGCCCAGTTGGGTCTGCTCGTTTCACGTTTGTCAACAACATAGTTGGTGATTTCTGAGCCCCCATCTTCAAGAGGAGGTTCCCAAGAAAGCATTGCACGATCTGAATACATTTTGTTGACTTTAACAGATGCTGGAGGACCTGGTTTATCTGAAAGGATAAGAAAGAAAAGTGAAGTCTTTCACTTGCACATGTGAAATAGGGAATGAGTGGAGTGGAGGTCTGGAGACCTGGGCTGCAGCCTTTATGTTGTCATTAACTTCCTATATGACCTTGGAAGTGACTTAATTTTTCCGAATATTAATTTCCTCATATCTAAAATTATGTAACTGGAATATGTGATCTCTAGTGGTCTTTTCGGCTGTAAAACGCTCTTTTTCTCTGATGAGGATAATTCCGCGATGACGAAAGATACATCGAGATAGGTATCTTTTCTCACATATTATTTTGTAAATTCTATGACATCACATTAACCAAAGGGAAACATGAGATTCTAGCGAAGTGCTTTAGTTACCTAACACTTTGAGCTTGATGGTGGCTGATTTGGAGCCACTTGCATTTTCGGCAGTGATGGTGTAGTCCCCTGAGTCTTTCCGACTCACGCTGAACAGCTCCAGGGTACACAGGTTCCGCTGCATGGCCATCTTGATGCCTTCTGATGCTTTCAGCGGCGTGCCGTCCTTCTTCCAAGAGACTGTGGGCATTGGTTTACCAAAAACAGTAGCATCCAGGCAAACATTAGTTCCGGCTTTCACAGTGAGCAAAGATTTCATAGCCACACTCAGGTCTATCCTGGGAGGAACTGGAAAGAAATAAGATAAAAGGATTTAATATATGCAAAGCTATATTATATAATTCTTACTGATAAAAGTCGGAAATCCATACGCTGTCTTTTTCAAGGTGGGATTTTTTTAAAGTAACATTATTCATTATAAAAGAAATGCCGAAATTTGATAACGCTGAAAGTATAAAGAAAAAAGTGAAGATCGCCCATCATTCCAGCATCCTTAAAGCTTCACTCTTATCATTTTGGTGCATTTCTTTGGCACCTTCTTGTGCCTGTGCCTGTGTATGGTTAAAATTATGCGGTCCACACAGTTTTGTATCCTGTTTTTTAGTTTAGCATATTATTAAGATTCTCCATAATCATTTTTTAGTGTCTGTATACAAAGTACCTATCATTTTACTTGTCCTTATTTCCATAGGTGTAGATTTAGTTTTTTATTAGGAGAAATATACATTATGAGTGCCGTCCACCTTTGCCTGTAATGTTCAACAGAATCTTACCATTTTCTGCCATGATAGTCACTGGATCAGAAGGTTCAGAAGGCTGGCTAATGTTTACCGCAGTCTTGGCAATTGCTCTAAATTGATACTGAGCATTCTCTTCTAGGCCAGTAGCTGTGTACTCTTCCTGGGGAATCTGGTGAGGTGAAGTATTACACCGTACCCACTTATCACCAGGAAGTTTGCAAGCTTCTACGAAATAGCCAGCAATTTTGCTGCCTCCATCATGTTTCGGACGGGCCCAGATGAGGGACACAGTACTCTTGGAAACATCAATAACTTCAGGCTTTCCAGGAGGATCTAAAACCAAAAGAGATATTCTCAGCATTGATCTTAACAGCAGAAATTTTAAACTCTGTGTTTCACAGTGTCACCCAGAACATATTCCTGAATGGAAATAGTAACCTTCAGAGACTCCAAGATTTAAATGTGTCCTCATAATACTTTAAAAAAAAAAATTACTCAAAAAGTTACTCACCAACTGGCGTTCTCGCAGTTACATATTCAGTTGGTTTGCTGGGTGGGCTGGGTCCAGCTTTATTTAGGGCATAGATTCTGAATGAATACTCAAGGCCTTCTACCAGGCCAGGACAGGGATATTCAGTTGACCGGACAGGGGAATCGTTAGCTTTCACCCAGAGCAAACTGTTTCTTTCTTTGCGTTCAATCAGGTAGCCGGTAATGGGGCTCCCTCCATCGCTGTCTGGTCTATCCCACGCCACGAATATGCAGTCTTTGTTGACTTTAGTGACTCGTGCATTCTTGGGTTCACTGGGAACATCTGGAGATGAAGTTCAGGGAAATATCAGTTTCTAGCCTAAGTAACAGACTAGAAAGAAAACACAATTTTTTTTCTTCCTGAAAGAAACATACCAAATGGGAACTTAGCCAGCATCTTTGGAGATGTGAGAGGCTCTGAAATGCCAAATCGATTCTCAGCACGGACCCGGAAGATATACTCTTGGCCTGGGATCAGTTTTCCAACCCTGCAGGAAGTTTTTGTCACTGAAGCTAGCGCTGTCACCCAGTCACCCCTGCTCACGTCACACTTCTCCACTATGTAATTGGTGACGTTACTGCCTCCGTCCTCCAGGGGGATGTGCCATGACAGGGAGCAGGCATCGGCATCTATGTCAGAAATGTCAAACGGAGGCTGAGGGGGTCCAGGAACGTCTGCATGAACCGAGAGGAAAGAAATGTAAGAATAGGGATTTGACTGTAAAATATGTTTCTGATACTCATATTTGGATGGCCATTTGTCTAACACGTAACCTACCCATGACGATAACTTTGATTTTCTGAGTGTCTGTCCCAGAACTGTTTTCTGCAGTGAGGCTATAGTAACCGCTGTCTTTCCTAGCAACATCTTTTATGATCAGAACTGAAGAATTGTCTGCTTTATGTACTGCCAGGTGGCTGGATGTGACAACTTCATCTTCTCCTTTTTTCCATTTACAGATCGGATGAGGCTTTCCATACACATGGGCTTCAATTCGGAGTTTCTTCCCAGCTTTGATAATAATTTGCTCTGGCATAAGGATCTTGGGTGGCACTAAAAGTAAGATGAAGATACGTTAATTTGGCAGGGAGGTTAAATTTCCTCTGGTGGGGAACTATACTAGTGCTTTTCAAATTGTGGATTGCAACCCATTAGTGGATTCAAATTAATGTTTGCATTACTGCTGATACTTTTTAAAGAGCATGGGATCGAAACGAATTGAGAATATCTGAGGCCAGCATACATGATAAGAATGGGTGTTGCTTTAAGAAACTTTTTCTAAGTCATATATATGTACGTGTGTCCTGTGTCATGATTTAAGGTGTATTTACTACCTGTTGTGGGTCCAGGTGTTTCCAAACCACTGTTCTCTACTATATTTCAAGTACTTCTGGAACTAGCTTCTTCAGGGATAAACATCTACATGTCGAAAGAAAATCCTCATAAACTTTTATCGCATGGAAAACGACTCTGACTACTTACACAGCTGTGTTTTGGCTTCATACACTCCCTCAGCTTCTCTTGGCAAACTGACTCCAACAGCATTTCTGGCCGCTACCCTAAATTTGTATTTCTTTCCTTCCTTGAGGCCGGTGACGACAAGGCTGAGGTCTTTCACCACCGAGTACTCTGTCCAGTGACCTGCAGGCAGCTCTTCGTCTCTGTAACTAACGATGTAGCCGTCGACCTTGGCACCTCCATCGCGCAGGGGAGGTAACCAGGCTAACGCAGCGCTGTTCTTTGTCATTTCAGTAACTTCTAGTTTCCTGGGGGGATCCGGCTCACCTAGAAGAAAAAATCACCCAGGTAACCTAATCCATCCCTTTGGAAATACGCATAAATGTTTTCGTATGCCACTTGCTTCAGAGTATATGGAAACTATGGTTCGGGATGTTGAAAGTAAAAAGGACACGGATGAGTCAGATCAAAAAAGTCTTCAGTGAGTGAGTTAGATATTTATTTGTACTGTTTAGGTTTCTACAAGTGAAGGCCCTTTCATTAGTGGAGTAAAATGTTTCGGTATCTTGATTTTGCTGAGGTCGGGGACTGGAGTTAAAAGGAGGGAGAAAGGATGTAACTTACTTAGAGGATCTGTTGCGAGCACTGGTTTGGGGATGTCTGTTGGGACGCCGGAGCCATACTCATTGACAGCAGTTACTCTGAAGAAATACTCAGTCCCAGGGACAAGATTGCTGACGTGGAAGCTCGTTTTCTTGACTTCTGGGGTGACTGTCGACCACGTCTTTCTATCTGCCTCACGTTTCTGCACAATGTAATGTGTCACTTGGCTCCCACCATCGTTCTCGGGAGGGGCCCAGGAAATGTGGCATGATGTTTTAGTGACATCCGAAACTTTTAAATCAGACACAGGTCCAGGAGTATCTGTGAAGGACGACAAAATCATATATACGAGTCCCCTCAGCCTCCTTATTAACTAAGGCATTTTTGAAGGGGAGGAAGACGCTTGTTTATAACCCACCTAATACTCTGACATTCACGAACACGGCCTTTTCTCCAGCCAGGTTCACAAGCGTCAGGGAGTATTTTCCTGAGTCATCACGGGTAGAATTGGGGATGACAAGGAAGGCCATAGTATCAACCAGATCAACTTGTCCCTTTCTGACCACGTTATCAATACCCACTTTTCGCCAAGTGACCTTAGGGGCTGGTCGCCCTCTCACTATGGCAAATAGTCGAATAGGGCATCCTGCTCTCACTGTGACCAGTTTTCTCATGCTGGCGTCCAAATCAATCTCTGGAGGTTCTGCAAATGACACAAAAGCCGTCAGTTGACTTCAGAATGTGGGGAAATCATGTGAGAAGTGAAACATGAATGAATCAAGTGATAACATAGGGCCTCACCTAGGATTTCTTTAGGTTTAATAGCGTCCTTTAGTTCTGCAGGGCGCCCAATGCCAACTTGGTTTTGGGCACAAACCCTGAACTCATATTCCTGGTTTTCATCCAAGCTGGTCACGGTGAATTCCATGCGAACGAGTTGCGCTGCAGCACTACACCTTTTCCAGCCTTCATCAGGTGATGTATCTGGTCTCTTTGGTCTCATTTCCACAACATATCCAATGATTGGTGCGCCACCGTCATACACCGGTTTTCCCCACCCAAGAGTTATGGAACTTTTGGTTGTATCAACCACTTTGAGATTGGTCGGTGGACCAGGTGGTTCTGAAAGTAAATTATATAAGAATAAATTTACACATGGTTAACAACTACTAGTGTTACGTTAATGAGTAATTCTATATAGTCCATCCTTAATTAACCACAGATAGTACATTCAATTTCTCAATGACTCAGTCCTCCTTATTTTCCTTCATAAAATTAGAATCTACCATTGTTTGTACATTTTAGGCGATTTGGTAAAAGATCTATTTGGAAAACTACTGGCTAAGATTAAAGTTTTGATGCTGTGGATTTAACTTATTTGTCTAATACCTCTGTGCCTGAGATCAAGAGTTGGTGTAATACCAGAAAAAGCAAGAACATCGTACCTATGGGGTCTTTTGCCACCACTGGCCTTGATGGCGAGCTTGGTTCTCCAATTCCAACTTCATTTTCTGCCTTGACACGGAACTGATATTCATGTCCTGGGAGGAGATTCTGTACTTTCAAACGTCTCTCAGGGATCGCACTCTTGTTGACAGGGACCCATCGTATTGAATGTTTTTCCTTTTTCTCCAAATAGTATCCTGTGATGGACTTTCCACCATCATATTCAGGTGGCGTCCAAACCACAGTCATCTCTTCTTTGCTTACTTTAGTGACTTCTGGGGGGTCAGGGCGACCAGGTCTATCATATTTGGTTTTTGCAATGACTGGTTTACTTTCTGTTGGAGGCCCTGTGCCTATTTTATTTTCTGCACGGACTCTGAAAATATATTCATTCCCTTCTATGAGACGTGTTACTGTAGTACCAGGTGTTAAGATAGCAGCAGAAAAGGTAGACCAAACCATTCTCTTGCTCTCACATTTTTCTAAAATATAATTTTGGATTTCACAGCCACCATCATCCTCTGGTGGATCCCAGCGAAGAGAACACCTATCACTACACACGTCAAAAATTTTCAGATTTCTTACAGGCCCAGGCTTATCTAAAACATTGACAGTGGCAAAGGCCACAAAACTGCCAGCTATGTTAGTTGCTGTAATTACATATTTACCACCATCACTTCGCTTTGCTTTAGTAAGAGAAAATTTAGATGAATCACCACTGGTAGCAATGTTGACCCTTGGTGATCTTGTTAAGTCTGTCGCATCTTTGTCCTTCGTCCATGAAACTTCTGGAAATGGTTTGCCTCTAACACCTGCCTCAAGTCGAATGGTGTCCCCTGCTTTGACAGTTAGCACACCACTTAATTTCAGATCAAGTACTGGTTTCTGCAGGTCTTCCTTTACAACAACTTCCTCTGTCTTCACCCAGTCACTTTCCCCACCTTCATTCTTCGTTTGCACTCTGAACTCATAAATCTGGTTTTCAACACATTTGTCAACCATGTAGTGGGTTTCTTTAATGCCTCCTTTATGCACTCTTTCCCAGTCATCAGAGCCCTTCAGCTTCCTTTCAACATGATATGATAGATTTGGGCTACCACCATCATAAGCAGGCCGCCTCCATTTTAGGTAGACAAATGTCTTTCCTTTATCTGCAATATGAAGGTTTTCAGGCTCACCTGGTCTATCAATAGGGTTAATAGCCAGAATTGGAGTTTTTGTTTCAGTGGTTGGCCCAACACCTACTTTATTTTCTGCACAAACTCGGAAATAGTATTCATGGTTGGCTAAAAGGTTGGCCTTGATTAATCGCTTAGTGACATCTGAAGCAACAATTGACCAGCCTTTCTGGTTTGGTTTGCGATATTCCACTATGAAGTTTGTTATTTCTGAGCCACCGTTATCTAGAGGGTTTTCCCAAGAAATTGTACAGTTCTCTTTGGTTACGTTGCTGATCTTTAAATTCTGGCAAGGTCCAGGTCTGTCAAGGACATTAACGATAGCAGAACCTTGGGCATGTCCACTGCTGTTCTTAGCTGAGATGATATACTTGCCGTGATCAGCTCTAACAGCTTCTTTAATTTGCAACTCAGCACGAGGTAGATCGTGAATTAGGTCAACCCGCTTTTCTCGGGCCAATACTTTGCCTTCCTTGGACCAAGTTATGTCTGGTTGAGGTCTGCCTTTGACCCGAGCAAGAATGCGGATAGTTTGGCCCACCCTAACGGTAATAACATCACGACAGGTAACATCAAGTTCTACTTCTGGAGGATGAAGGATGTCCTTTGCAATCACAGATTCTGCTAGCTCTCTTGGCTCTCCCTCTCCCACAATATTAGCTGCCTTTATTCGGAATCTGTACTCATTTCCTTCAATTAGTCCAGGTACCCTAAAGGCACATTGCCTAATGAGTTCATCTTTATTAATCCTGCTCCACTGTGTTGCTCCAGCTTTCTGACATTCCACTACATAGCCCAGAATGGGGCTACCACCATCACTGAGAGGCTTTGTCCACACCAGGTCAGCTGTTTCTCTGGTCTTGTCTTTCAGCTTAGGATTAATAGGTGGTCCAGGTGGTTTGATGGGCCGGCAAGCTTTTATTGGATCAGAACTTGGGGACGGATTGCTTAGTCCTGCAAGATTCTCAGCAAAAGCTCTAAACTCATATGTATTTCCCTCATAGAGTCCAGTCACTCTAAACTTCATGTCCACTAGAGGTGTTTTGTTGACCCTCATCCATTTGCCTGTTACTTCTCGACGTTCCACATAGTAACCAGTTATTGGACTGCCACCATCAGATTTTGGCAGAGTCCAAGACACTGTTGCAGCATTTTCAGTAATGTCAGTAACTACTGGTTTACCGGGAGGAGATGGAGGACTAAACTTATGTTTAGCAACAGTAGGTATGGAGTCAAGGGGAGGGCCAACACCAATCTTATTCTCTGCTTTCACTCGGAAGACATATTCACAGCCCTTCTGCAGATGTGGGACTTTCAGCTTTGTCTTACTGCTTCCTGAAGAGACAACACCCCATGTGTCTTTCTTTGTGTCTTTTTTCTCAACAATATAATTTATCACAGGGCTTCCTCCATCATCCTTAGGTGGCTGCCATGAGATAGTCATATGTTCAGGGGTAACTTCCAGAATATTAATAGGGCCTGTTGGTGGACCAGGAACATCAAGAACAGTAAGATGTACAGCCACTGTTTTGGCGCCAGCTGCATTGGAAACTGTGATCTGATGTTCCCCAGTGTCTCTCCTTAAGCAGTTCTTAATGGTGAGTACTGATGAGAAGTTGTCAGTTTCAACGGTATAGTGTTCATCTGTTTTAATCTCATTCCCATCGGTTGTCCACTTTGCAGTAGGAACAGGTACACCTCTTATAATGGCAGGGAATCTGACTGTAGTTCCAGCTTTTACCACAAGGCCTTCAATTAATTTCACATCCAGCTCCACAGATGGAGGCACTGGAAAGGAAACATGAGGAAATTAGATTTTGATTTTCACAATATGAATAATTTTAAAAAGAAAGAAAATAATTCCAATCTAAAAATTACCTAGTTTTTCTTGACATTCTATTGGGATAGTTGTGTCAGGAAGACCAAGACCCACAATGTTTTCAGCTTTTACACGGAATCTATAGGTCTTTCCTTGTTGTAGTCCGGTAACAACACACTCTAAGTTTGTCACAGTCTTGAACTTAATCCAGTCTTGGGTGCCCTCTTCTTGATATTCCACCAAATATCCAGTGATTGGAGAGCCACCATCACGATCTGGCTTATTCCAAACAAGGGAGACTTCAGTCTTGTCAACATCTACATGGTGTAGGTTCTTGGGTGGCCCTGGAGGATCTTTTAAGAAGAAGAAGTTATGATGAATAAACAATATTCTCAAAACAGTAAAACAGTACTTTTGTATCCAAAGAGAGCAACTTACGTAGGGGATCCAGAGCCTTGATGGGTTTAGATGTTTCTATAAAAGGACCACGTCCATACTGGTTCTCAGCAGCTACTCGGAAGAGATACTGATTGCCTTCAGTAAGATGTTTAGCAAAGTGGCTCTTTTTCTTTGATGTAGTTGAAAGAGGTGACCACTGGACACTGGCAACATCTCTCCTCTCAACCACATAATTTGTAATGACAGAACCACCATCATCCAGTGGTTCCTTCCAAGTAAGGTAACAAGAATCTTTCCTAACTTCACTGACTTCCAGATCTCTAGGTGGCCCAGGCTTATCTGAAAAGTGTTAAGTAATGCAGTTATATAAGTGATTTAATCCAGATAAGAACTCAAAATGTATTTAGAGTTACTTTTATATGCTATTGCATTAAGTACATCACAAGTACTAAAATTCTTACCTAATACAAGTACTTTTACTGAGACAGTTTTTGAACCAGCTAGATTCTCCACTGTTAAGGAATAAATTCCACCATCTTCGTGGGCAGCATTACAGATTTCAAGCTTGCTACCAACTGGAGTAACATCAATTCTTGCTTTAGTTGGAGCCTCTCTGTCTTCTTTTTTCCAAGTTACTTTTGGGAACGGCACTCCTTTGATGACGGCACTAAGTCTTAGGGTATCACCAACCCTTATGTGTTGTTCTCTTGCCATGTTGGCATCAAGAATCAACTCAGGGGGTTCTAGAATAAAGAGAACAGTACTTACAGATTTGTTTTGTTAATATATTTTACACTTAAGCATAGACAATGAAACCTGTCTTCCTTGCAAAGGCAGCTGAGAACATTATACTCACCGAATCTGTCTTTTACTAGCACTGGCTCGGGAACATGAGCTGGATCTGATTCACTGGCTACGTTGACTGCTCTTACTCTGAACTTATAGGATTGACCATCCCGAAGACCAGTGACTTTATAGTTAGTTTCAGGACATGACTCAGGAGTGTGATTGGCTCTTTTCCATTCTTCATCTCCAACTTTCTGGTATTCAACAATATAACCCAGAATCTTGCTCCCACCATCATGACGTGGTGGCTGCCAGGTTAGATCAACTGAATTATGTGTTGTACCTATTGCTTCAGGATTAATAGGTGGACTTGGTTTCCCTACATAATAAAAGAGAAAACCAAAAAGGAGTTAGAATATAGCTGAAAACAAAGTTGGATAAAATGAAAGCTGAAAGAATGCTTTAGTACTATACCAATTGGATCTTTAGCAAAGACTGGTTTGGATGGTGGGCTTGGGTCTCCAATACCAATTTGGTTTTCTGCAGAAACCCGGAATTCATACTGACACCCTTCTAGAAGATCAGGAACCATAAACTTAGTGTATGGATGGATAGGCTCTTTGGTAACTCTAGCCCATCGTTTAGACATCGTTTCTCTCTTTTCCAGGATGTAGTTTGTGATGGGCTTTCCGCCATCATTTGGCTTGTTCCAGGTGACTAATGCAGAGTCTTTGGTAACTTCTGTAACAACTGGCTGGTCAGGTGCATCAGGAACCCCTATAACAAACATTAGCAAAATATGTTAGAAATTTAATTTTTCCCGTTAACAATATCAAACATTGAATCACTGAAAAGAAATATGATGCATACTGAAACGATCTTTGGTTTTCATTGAATCAGACACCAGAGGATCACTTATTCCGTACAGATTTTCAGCACGTATCTGGAAAATATAATCTTTTCCTTCAAGCAGTTTAGAAACTTTGCATGTTGTTTTAGCACTTGCAGATGTCACAGGCATCCAAACGTCTTTGCCCACTTCCTTCTTCTCAATAATATAATTAGTAATTTCACTGCCTCCGTCATCTAAAGGTGGCTTCCAAGAGATAACCATGTAATCTTTGGTCACCTCATCAAAAACAACTGGTCCTACCGGTGGTCCAGGACGGTCTGAGGAAAAAAAAAAAAAAATCACACCACAAAATGTTATTTCCACTTCTGCTTTGGAAAGAACAGAATGTCTCTAATTCTTGCTAAATAATACTTACCAACGACATTAACTTGACAGAAACCTTTCCTGGAGCCTGTACTGTTCTCCACAACCACACAGTATTTGCCAGAATCTGAACGCTTGGCCTTGAGCTTCTCTAGAGCAAGTGTTGTTGGCGAGGTCTTTATATGAGTGCAGTCATCTTCTAGCACATCAGCTTCATCTTTGAACCAAGTAACCTTAGGCTTTGGTTTGCCTGAGTAACGGCCAGTGAGGGCAAAAGCTTCACCAACTCGAATCGTGAGTTTATCTCTGAAGTCGAGGTCAAGCGTTGGAGGAGCTGAAATGTATAAAGGAAAGTCAGTTTGATGTCTTAAGGTAAACCTATAAGTGTACACGTTTTCAAAGTGTAAGCTGCATTTGACACATACCTAGCTCATCCTTGCAAGTGATTGGCTTGGTGCAAAATGATGGTTTGCCTTGTCCAACAATATTGATGGCACTGACACGGTACTCATAGGTATCACCTTCTTTTAAGCCTTTCACACTGTACTTCCTGCTAAGCAAGTTGTCATTTGTAACTTTGTGGAACTTCTCAGTTCCAATGAGACGGCTTTCTAGGACATAGTTGATAATTTCGGATCCGCCATCATACTTAGGGGGATTCCAAGTCAGAGAAACAGAATCTTTAGTAACTTCTTTGACTTCTAGGTCTTCAGGACGCTCTGGTACAGCTGCAAGTGTGGAATGACAGTGAGACGAATGTCATGTTAAGAATGTAATAGAAAATGTAGTAAATAATGCTTTTTGAGGATTGCGTTTAAACATTAAACTATTCGTTTTGATAAGTAACAAAAGAAATCTCAACATAAAATGAGTAGAGCTGAAAGGCACTCAATACAATCTAATTTCCAGATGAGGAAATAGAGGTTCATTGAGGCCAAATAATTCAGCAAAGTCCCCCAGAGTTGGTAGTTCTAATGTTTTTTAATTTATTTTAAAAAAATGTTTTGGCCGCGCCACACAGCCTGTGGGATCTTAGTTCCCTGAGCAGGGATCGAACCCGCCCGCCACCCCACCACACTGGAAGTTCGGAGTCCTAACCACTGGACTGCCAGGGAAGTCCCCAGAGTTGGTAGTTTTAGAGTTAGGAAAATACTTCATGTTCATGCCATTAAGTTGGAAATTAAAAAAAGAATCCATGTAGTATTACATGGGAGGATTTGAAGAATCATATATATTCCCACAATCTCTTTCATAGTCACGTTCAAATACTACCAACATCAGAGACTACGTATTTACCTAATGAATGCTTGCCAAATGAATGAAATGCTTGGCATTTGTGTACCTACTTTGTCACTATAGTCTTTTATTAAATGAGTGAAAAAGTAATTAAAGATGAAATTGTTTTAAATTGTACTTACTTATTGGATCTCTTATGACAAGCGCATCTGTTGTCTCAACAAACGGGCCCATGCCAATACTATTTTCAGCTGCAATTCGGAAAAAGTAGGCTTTTCCTTGAATGAGACCCTGGACGGTGGCATTTTGTCGGGTAGCTGTGTATGTCACTGGGGTCCATGCTCTGCGGTCATCTTCCCGCTTTTCAATGACATAATTGGTGACTGGAGAGCCTCCATCATCTTCTGGAGAAAACCATGTCAGTTTGCAGGAGTCGTTGGTTAGGTTGTGAGACAGGAATGGTGTTCCAACAGGACCTGGCACATCTGGAAATAAGAGGAAAAGGTTTTCAGTTGTTTGACATCAATGGACTACTGGGCTCAATATTTGTTACCCTCTGTTTTTAAAAGGGAGACAAAAATGTTGTTATGAAAAGAGTGAGATTTTGTGTTTATTAATTGATTTGGTTTGTTTTTTTCTTTCCTTGTGTCTATATTCAACCATATTTTAAAATGAAGTAGGTTTGCAGTAGTTACTGGTTGCCCCTGCTTTAGTAGAAACTGAAGGAACAGTTTTATACATATCTATATCTATATCTATACACACACACACACACACACACATACATACACACACACACACACATTTTTTTTTTTGGTAATTTGTGAGTCAGGTAAGAGGGCAGTGTTGGGAGGAAAATGCACAGAGGGAGACAGGAGAGGGGTGAAGAGAGGCATGACTACTTTTTGTGTCCAGTTTACTCTCCAGAGGGGAAAGGGGGAGAGAATTTTTTTCTGTGTGACCAGTGAATCTGAGCAGCACAGGAGACCCCAAATCTCAGAATGACCTTTGAGAGGTTTGGAATTTAACCTGGAAGTACACCAGTTCTTAAAGTAATAGCCATTGGACAGAAGACTGTTTAGGAGTTTGAAACAACCTAGAAACTTGAAGGACCATTGCTCAATGAGATCTTTTTCCGCATGCCATTTTCACTAATGAAAGCAAAACATGTTTTCATAATATTATGTTCAATAGAGAACTGGTTATTTTCACATAAAAACTGTGTGTTTGGAGTATGGTTGTGCCTAGAGATGTGCTGAGAGAGAGATCTGAGTGGGAGGGCTTCACTTTCTGAGCAAATCACTGGAGTAGAGCAGCCAGTGAGAGGCATGAACAAGCCTCGTAGAGTTCAACTCGATATTCAGTGACAAGAAATGCAATATTGATAACCAAATATGATGCTTCTCTTCAATTAGAATACTGACACCTTCAAAGGGACTTTTGTCTTATTATGATAACTGATAGGTCCTATGATGTGAAAACGGTCAACCTTAGCAAATTGTTAAACATTCATGGACATTTTCAGGAAAGCTGCTTTTATGAAAACTATATAATAACATAGTAAATGCTTATGGTGGCATATTATATAAAAAGGCAGCACATAAGACTTTATATAGGAGTACAGCCATATAAAATATGGATAGGATGAAAAAAGGAGGAAATTTAAAAAAATGCTAATAGTGGTCAATGGGATTGTGGGTGATTTTTCTTATTTTCCAAAATATTTGTAACGTAGTTTTTTTAAAAACTAATATAGCTTTATTGTAGATGAAATAAAGTGTTATTTTTTAAAGACGCATGGACGAATTGAAAGTTGTTACCTAATACATCAACGATAATTGTCTTCTTTCTTTCCCCCCCTGCATTTTTGGCAAGAAGAGCGTAGACGCCTTGGTGGCTCCTCTGGCAATTCTTGATGACCATGGATGAGCTAATGGCTGTGGTCTCAATGGTGGCCTCTTGGGGTAAAGCTTTTTCATTCATACTCCAGGTAACGGTTGGAGGAGGCTTGCCAGATACATAGGCGATGATCCGAATCACCCCTCCAGCATGGACCACAATTCTGTCTCTGACGCTGGCATCTAACTGAAGGTCAGGTAATACTGGAAAACAATTGAAAACAACAAATGTGCTTTTCATTTCCAATCCAAAATGCAAATATTGATAAAATAATAGAAATATTAGTAAGTACCAATCCTGTCCTTCATTTCAATGGCATCTGTGACTTCTCCAGGTTCTCCGATGCCGGCAATGTTGACTGCTCTAACTCTAAATTTGTAGAATGCTCCTTCTTTTAATCCTGTTACAACAAGTTTTGTTCCTCTCACTTCTTTTTCTTTAGCCTAGGGAAAAATCACAAGCATTTTATAATTAGAATACAGGAGTCCTTTCTTATCCGTGGTTTTGTTTTCTGTGTTCATTTACTTGAAGTCAACGGAAACCTAAAAGTATTAAATGGAAAACAATTCCACAAATAAACAATTCATCAGTTTTAAATTGCGTTCCATTCTGAGTAACGTAATGAAATCTTGGACCATCCTGCTCCATCCCTGCCCGGGAAGTGAACTATCCCTTCCATCATATTCACGCTGTATATGCTACCTGCCCATTAATAAAGAAAAAACATAGTATATATATAGAGAGCTCGGTACTATCCGTGGTTTCAGGCATCCACTGGGGTCTTGGAATATATCCCTTGGGAATCGCGGGCGGGGCGGGGGACTACTGTAGTTTTTTGTTTTAATAGCTTTCCAAAAGCATAGCAACAGCTTATTTACTCTCTTTGAGAAAATTGTTGCCGATTTAGGTTCTAGGGATCAGATATTACAGGTAAATACTGAATGGAAGGAATTATGTTTTAAAATATTGTCAAGTGATTGAAAAAAAACCGTACTGTTTACTTGTTCCATCCTTTTTTATATATATATCTATGTATATTTTATTATATAATTTGATAAAATAGGTTCTGTTTTTGAATTTTATTTTATTATACAGCAGGTTCTCATTAGTTATCTATTTTATACATGTTAGTGTATACATGTCAATCCCAATCTCCCATACATGTTAGTGTATACATGTCAATCCCAATCTCCCAGTTCATCCCACCACCCCCACCCCACCCCCGGCCACTTGCTTTCCTCCCTTGGTGTCCATTCGTTTGTTTTCTACATCTGTGTCTCTATTTCTACCTTGCAAACTGGTTCATCTGTACCATTTTTGTAGATTCCACATATATGCATCACTTATTCCATCTTTTCAGGCTTTATAGCCAAAAGATAAGTTAACAATAACATGACTTAACTTTTGATTAGGTTTTTTGACCTAAGAGATGTTTGGATTATCAGTTAAATTATATGTTATTTTTCTGATTTCTTAATAAAAAATACAGATAGGAGTTAATGGGATTGAGAATAACTACTAAGTGTTCAGTTTATTCATAGTACATTTCCATAATGCCAAGTGTTAGCTACCTTTTCCCATTCTTCTTTTCCTTCTTCTTTATATTCAACGATGTATCCCGTTATTTTGGATCCACCATCTTTTAGTGGGGGAGACCACTCCAAATCCGCAGATGATTTAGTCCAGTCTGTGACTTTGGGAAATGGAGGTCCAGGAGGGGCTGGAAAGAACCAGTATGCGTTAGTATTCTTGACTTTTCCATGGCACTCTTTGGCGGGGGGGGGGGTGGAGAATGGTTTTAAGGCTTACCAGTGGGATCTCTAGCAGTCACTGGGTCTGATGGCAGACTTGCTGGACCCACACCAGCAGCATTGATTGCGTATACCCGGAATTGATAATCAGAACCTTCAATAAGACCAGTCACTTTATAAGAAACACCCAAAGTCATGACTTTGATAGGATCTCGGTTAACTCTCTTCCATCTCTTTGAAGTGGTGTCTTTCATTTCTAGCCAGTATCCTGTAACAGGAGAGCCTCCATCGTATTCTGGCTCTTCCCAGTTGACAGTCATGTAGTTTCGAGTCACACTGCTAACTGTTGGTTTATCTGGTGCTCCAGGGACAGCTGTGACAAAAATCACAGTGATTTATAAGAAATTTTGAAAAACACAAATAAGAATGACTTTGAATGTGAAACATGTCCTACTTACAGAAGAGGTTTCTTGCTGTTTCTGGTTCACTGTCAAGAGGTTCCCCAATGCCATATTTATTCTGGGCCATGATTCGGAATACATATTCATGGTCTTCTAGCAATTTTGGAATTGTGTATGTGCACTCTTTAGGTTCGCTGGAGACATGCACCCATGTCTTCCTGTTAGCTTCTCTTTTCTCAATTACGTAGTTTGTAATCTTAGACCCACCATCATCTTTAGGTGGAAGCCAAGATAGTGTCATTTGATCTGCTGAAATAGATTCGAACTTTATTGGTCCCACTGGAGGGCCAGGGCGACCTAAAATGGTTTAAAAAAAGAAAACTTTATTAGGACAATGATCTTAAAGACAGATATTACATTTATGGACAGAAAACTATGTAGTTTTAATAAAACAATGTAATCTTTACCAAGGACATTCAGCCTCATTTCCTTTGATGCTGTTCCCAGATTATTCGCAGCTGTGATGGTATATAAGCCAGTGTCACTCCTGCGAGACTGTGGAATCACTAGAGTGCAGGTATCATCCACCACCAGTTTGTTGACATGGGTGTCGTAGACAACAGGTTCTTTGTTATCAGGCTTCCTTGGAGGAGCTTTAAACCAGGTTAGTGTCGGGAATGGCACACCTTTAATTTTGGCCACGATGCTAACATCAGTTCCTTCTTCAACCTCCATGAATTCTTTTAGCTCAATTGAAGGTGGGCCTAGATTATTTAAAAAAAAAAACGTTGTCATTAGGAACATAAAAAAAACACTAAAGCATCGAAAGTAGAATTCACAGTGATGATAAAGTTATTTGATCTACTATAAGCAGGCTTTATAGCCCTACCTGACATAAAGAACAGATCTGTCTTCAGCTAATTTACACCAGTTTAGGGAACAGGCATATGTGGTCCTCATCCTTTATTGATCTACATGTGGCTATGTATCACCTACTGTCTCTCTCTTACCTGGCATCATTATGATTGTAGATATTGAAAAAGGGCAGAGAGAAGTGAAACTATAGTATCTTAGACTTGGGAGTTCTTTCATGATATTCCCTAATATTTATGCAGAGTTAATGAGGGGACCTACTTTGTTCGTTCTGAGATGAATTCCCCTTTTAAGAAATATAACTAACTGCTAATAGAGGCAAAGCAGTTTTCCATTTTTCATGAATTTAGTGTAAGAATATGCACAGGGAGTAGTGACTACAGCTTTCCTATATTTAGAAGAGAGAACTAACAAATACACAGCAGTAATGATGGTAACAATAACGAGAGGAAGAATTATTACCATATTTGTGTGGATATTTTATCTCTTAAAGTAGATATATCTTTTTCTCAAATAGAGAAAATCATGTAGTTTTAATAAAACCACGTCACCTTTGCCAAGGACATTCAGTCTCATTTCCTTTGATGCTGTTCCCAGATTATTCATGGCTGTGATGGTATATAAGTTTCTACTTAAGAAAAAGAAACTCGATTGTGAAGATAAATGGGTCTCAGCATTTGCTAAGCAAATAATTGGTTACTTTCTGCCCTTTTTGAGGAGCATGCAGAGGAACTGTTTTAATTTCTGGTAAGTAAAACAGCCTGCCATGGAGAAAAATTCGAGTAAGGAAATTCCAAACAGTATCTCCTTTCAGTAAGGGAAAGGTAATATATATGGAAATATGATAATTCTGTGCAAGTTGAGGGCATGAGTGATTGGGTAATGGGCCCACGTCCAGACTGAACCCGTGGTAGCTTCTGACGTACAGAGACATCTCTTTATTTTGGACTGTTCTTGAGTATCTAGGAAGGCATTCACGAAGAGGACATTCTCTGATAGATAACCCATTGGTACTTACATGTCTGGTCTTTGACAGTCACGGGGCCAACAGTGGCTGAAGGTTTGCTGACTCCTGCGGCATTGACAGCTTTGACTCTGAATTCATATTCCCCACCCTCTACCAGGTCTTCCACCGTAAACTCCAGTTCTTCCACATCGCGCTTATTGCACTGTTTCCATGCTTCTTTCTTTGTCCCAGTAGGATCCCACGCAAGGCACTCAACAATATAGTGGGTGACCGGGGAGCCCCCATCATTCTTTGGGGGTTTCCATGACAGATGTACTGTGTTCTTTGTTATGAGGCCAATCTTGAGTTTAATAGGGGGATCAGGAGGATCTTTAAAAATAGTTAAAGAAAGTATTAATCATTATTTATAACAATACATTTCAAGTTTAGGAAGCTACTTTAATCTTAGACTTAAAAACTTACATATTGGATCTCTGGCAGTGGTCCTCTGAATGGTTTCCACGGGAGCACCAATATCAAAACGGTTTTGTGCCCGCACGCGGAAGAAGTATTGCTGTTCAGAGATGAGGTCAGGAACCACAAATGAAGTGCTTCCACAGTTTGGATTGACTTTAGTCCAAGCTTTTCCATCAATAGTCCTCTTCTCGATAACATAGCCTTTGATCCTGTCTCCTCCATCATCATCCGGCATCTTCCATGTAAGCCTGCAACTACCCCTTGTGATGTCACTGACTTTCAGATCTTTGGGTGGCCCTGGTACATCTGTTGGATGCAAATCCCAATATAAACAGTGGTGCCCTGTTTAAAATAATTTGTTCTCATTCCATAATAACTTTTAAAGTCTTTCTTACCCATGACTTTAACTCTGCAATTTGCAGTCTTTTGTCCTGCTTTGTTCTTGGCTGTGATGCTGTATTTGCCTGAATGAGATCGTTTACATTCCGGAATAATAATTACGGATGAGTTTTCAGCAGTCTCCAGCTGTACAAAGAAAATAGCAGTCATACACTGAATGAAATCATAGTAGTATTGAAGTCAGTCTGATTCTGAATCATTTCAGTTTTTTGTTTTTTACCTGTGCATCTTCAGGTATGTCATGAACCCCATCCTATTAGAAAAGAAGATAGTCAGTTATAGTGTAAATATTCCTTAGAGTGAGTCAATGGGAGATGCAGAGAATTATAATTTTCTTACCTTCATTGCCTTCTTTGCCTTTCCATCAAATTCCCAAGATGATTTTGGTGTTGGGCGTCCCTTGATGACAGCAGGAATCCTAATCTGTGTGCCAGCTTGACAAATCAGACAGTCTTGTGCTCCAATGTCAATGAAAATTTCTGGTACCTCTGTAATACCATGGATAATATAACAGGATTTAGCACAGCTTTTTCAAAAACGTAATTGAGATGTCTTCAACAAATGAATCAGTTTCATAATAAGATCAAAAGATGAATACATAAATGGATTAAGGACTAGTACCTTGAATATCAGTGGCAGGGATCTCTCCAGTTGTATCACTTGGTTCAGATTCACCAGCTTCATTGACAGCTTTCACTCGGAATCTGTACTTCCTGAGCTCTTTCAAATTCGGCACCACACATTCACAGGTAGTTAGAAGTTTGTCTGGTTCGTTTACGCTTTTCCAGTCAGTAGTACCTTCTTCTTGCATTTCTACAATGTATCCTTTGATCGGACTGCCACCATCTTTGGCTGGAGGTTTCCACGCTAGTGAGATGCTTGACTTTGTTTTATCTTTGACCTCTGGGCGAGAAGGTGGCCCAGGTGGATCTAATAAAAAAATAAATTAAAAAAAGTCAGATTTTGAAGCTGGTGGGATGATAGATTTATATACTATAAGAATGTTTTACTATACCTGACCATATCTTATTTTTAATCTATTAAAATACTAAAATAGGAATGCCAAAGGAATAAATTACCTTCTAGAGAAGAGAAATATAAGAAAATCTATCTTCATTTAGCATTAATGCTAAAACAAAGAAAGCAAACAACTAACTGGGAGTAGAAAGATTACTGACTAGCTCTAGATAGAGAAATATCCTATTTACACACAATTGGTGAAAAGCTATTTTACTTTTGAGGTCCCTTTGAAGAGATTCTGCAATATTCTCTACTAACAGCTTATTTTAATTTAACCTACCATAAAATTAAGATTAAAAAATGATTTCATCATTAGCTGGTAAACCTTTGAACACAAACTAATCTTAAGCCCTTTACTGTAGCCGTTGACCCTGTCCCTAATCAGGTGACAACCCATCACATTTCTGACAGTGCTTTACGATTACGGAAATTCTTTTACTCCATTCATCTTTTTAACCATAGCTCTTTCCTCTCCAGTGCCTAGGACAGCTCTTTGCACATAGCATATGTTTACTACCAGCTTGCAGGATGAATGACTAATTCATTTTTTATATATGCTCTGTATAGAACTTAGATTATTTTAAGTCTTTTGAACAAACAGCTGAATTTTTTTTCCCACAGAAAATCCATTTATATAGCAAATGAAATTAATCATTAAGGTCATGGTATTTTAATTTTTGAACCGATCTGCTCATAGATCTTTCAGAATTGTTTTTTGCTTTTATTTGACCTCACAGACTGTGCTTGAAGATCTTATATCTTTATTCAATATATACTATTGAAAATTTAACAACCTTTTGCTTTTGTTGAACTCCTACTGGAGGGTCTGACTGTTTAGTGAGGGAGATAATTTCCACAGTAGCTAATTAATGAGAGAGAGGTTTATTTAAGGTATGGGAGCAGAGAGGAGCTTATAGTCCAGGGTCTTTATTATTGTGATTCCTCATACAATACTAGATTTAATCTAAGTGTTTAAACACTGTATGAGTTTTTGTATGTATGTGTATGCATATACATGTATATGTACATATTAGATATGTGTGCATAGTGTGTATATGTATACACACATACATATATACTTCTGATAGTCTATATAAGTATGAAACTTTTTATTTTAATAAGTGAAATAATTTGGCATAGAAATATACAAGAACTTTAAGAGCAGAGCTATCCATTTAGTGGCTTTGCCCTTGATAAATTCCAGAAATGGAAGCATACTTACATATGGGATCTCCTGCAACAGCTAGGTCTGATGGTTCACTGGGAGAGCCAACTCCTGCAGCATTTATTGCCATCGCTCTGAACTGGTATTTAACACCTTCAATCAAACGGGGAACATTAAATTCCACGCCTTTCAATCCCACTTTGGTTATCGGTGCTCGGCTAACACGTGACCAGTAGGCACCTCCCTCTTCTCTCTTCTCCAGCCAGTAGCCAGTAATTGGAGAGCCACCGTTGTCCAGAGGAGGAGTCCAGCTCACTAGCATCGACCCTTTGGTGCGCTCCAAAACTACTGGCTTTCCCGGAGGTCCAGGAGTGCGATAAGGATCTTGAATGACCACTTTATCTGATTTGCATTCATCGCTGGTTCCATATTTATTCACTGCCCTAACTCGGAACTCATACTGACCATTGGGGATAAGTTTCCAGATCTAGAAATCAGATGAACAATAATTTCTTAAAAACAATATACTTACATTGATTTTCACTTGTTTTAAAATTCCAGTTATTTTGGTAGGGAAGACTGTAAAAAGAAATACTTCTATAAACTCAGTTATCTGAGTTTCTGCACTCAAACATGGAGAAAGTCTTTTAAAATGAGAATGTGTAAATTTATTGCACCTAATAGTGGCTCTCTCAAGTAAAAGAGGATCTGTATATCAAAGTATTTACTAAGTGGCTTTATGTGCAAGATGCTAAAAACTATACTTAAGCTTTTTGTGTGTGGTTTTGAGTTTAATCATTAAATTCCAAGGTCATGCTAGAATGATGTTAATTCAGAGTTATGTCCTTTAAGTGTGCATAAGAAAATACTTAGAAGAGTTTACCCCATATCTCCTCTCTACAGCAGTGTTGGTGACTTCTTCCCATTCAGCTTTCTTCCTGCTTGCATCGCGTTTGTCAATGACATAATGGGTGATTTCACCCCCACCATTGTCTAGAGGGGCATCCCACGTTAAGTGGCAAGATTCAGCTTTAATGTCAACAACAGCAAGATTTCTTGGTGGAGACGGACGATCTGAAAAGGAACCAAAGGAGGAGATTGAGAAGCAAATTCTTAAACAGACACTGGATTTCTTTTTTTTATAAGAAAGCGTGTCACTTACCGTATACTTCAACATGGACATTTCGGAACGCTGAGCCAAGGCGATTAGAAGCAGTCACCGTGTAAGTGCCTTTGTCCTCCCGGGTTGCTTTGGGAATGCTAAGCTCAGTCTTTGCCTCACTTCGGGATACTTCTTCCTTGGTTATCTTAAGTGCATCGGTGGGTTTTTCAATCACAGTTTCATTCTTGGACCACTCAATTTTAGGCATTGGAAGGCCTGTCACATCTGCAGGGATGTTAACAGGCTCTCCCGCCTTAACTTTGATGGTGTCTCCTCGAACAGACAGGCGCAACTTAATAGTTGGAGGCACTGCAAAGAGAAGGGAAAGGGGAAAAAAAATAGCAAAGTCATAAGGATGTTTGCTCAACCTATGAGATAAAGTGCATTAAAATGATTATTATGTTCAGATTCAACACCTTCATCATCTTGTATGACCACATTAAGAGGCAGGGATGGTTCGCTTTCACCAATTTCGTTGACGGCCTTGACACGGAACTCATACATTTGGTGTTCATCAAGATCTTCAACCAGAAGAGATGTGGTTGGGCAGAGTCGCTTGTTAACTCTTTCAAAGTCAGGTTTGTCATGACGCCGTTTTTCAATGATATAGCCTTGGATGGGGCAGCCACCATTACTGCGGGGCTCTTTCCAGTCAAGGTTGATAGTGGACTTGGTCCTTTCCGTATATGTCAGCCTCTCGGGAGACGTTGGAGGACCTTTAACCAGAGGCAGGTTGAAATGACAAGAATGAAATAAGTATTCATGTAAGAAATCACATTTCAATTCGGATTAATTATGTGAAAAATAGGTTTCTGTTTGGCATATTGTTGCATCTGTCTTTAAAATCCTCAGAATATCTCAGTCAACAGAATTATAGGCATCCATATAGTCAGAATTTCTCTTAGTAAACTCTATAGTCAAGATTATTGATTAAAAATTGAGGTGCATGTATGCTTTTTTATATTTAGCATTTTAGATATTTTACCTCTGTCAGTGGGAAAGCTTCTAATTTTAATGACCTAGGAGGGCTGTCTGTGAAGTTTTGCTTTGAGTGACCAGCTGAGAGCAAGTGTTCCTTTCTTATTAACAGAAAATGGATATGTCTACTGAACACACTTTGGACCATGTTGCCTCAAGTGTGGGTTTAACAGGGGGTGGAAAGAGAATTTATGTAATGCTGCTGTAGTTTTGTGTCCTGAAGGACAAGATAGAAAGAATAAGCTTTGCATGGTGAAACTAGACCCAATCCACTCTTGAGTGTTATCGCAACCAGAAGCAGAGCTTAGTGGTAGAAGTAAGTCCAACTCTGTTCTGTTCTTTCTGGCACAACCTGAGCTGTAGTAGACATTTTGAGATGAGCTGTTACAGTGAGGAGGTAATTTTGTTCCTGTTTTTGGGTGGTGGTGGTGGAGGAATAACTCCTCTGTCTCTTGGGGAACGGGGCATCCTCAAAGACTTGGCTTTCTAGGATGGGATGTCAGCATGCATTATCAAGTGTGTGTAATATTAGGGCTTCCTATTTGTTTATACGGGTCGAGGAGATCTCCTTTGGGTTTCCATTCTTTGGTGGCTCTTTCTGGTTTTGGTGCCCCCTCATCCTTCCAGTCTGGGGACCACTTGAGGGGCTAAAGAAAGACTAAAGCATTTACGCTAAGGCAGTTTTCTGTCCTGTAATCTTTAAAAAACAGTGAACTCTCTTTGACTACTGGACTATTAAATTAATTACTCCAGTGTATTTTCTTACTAAGATGTAATATTTCTAAACTATTTTTAGGTTATGCTAAGCTCCAGTGATTCAGGTTTTTCAGCACACAAAACCATGCCCAGTTTTGTGCAAAAATTACATTGAAATTATTGTAAACATGGTATAAAGTTGCTGGTAGTTATTTAGTTTACCTTTCTCATTACTTTCTCATTATTCCAGCTATAGATCTTGAGACTGTTGGGAGTTTGAAGCCATAAAGCTCTATACATAAGTGACATAACTAGAAGCAATCAGTATTTACTTTATATACACAATGAAAACCTTCTTTTTTACCTAGTGGATCAACTGCAAGAATTGGTCCTATTTCAACAGGAGGGCCACAGCCAAACTTGTTCTTGGCAATCACACGGTACATATATTCTTGTCCCTCAAGGAGACCTGTGATGTCACATTTAGACCTCTCAGTCTCTATTGGTTGTCTCCAAGTATGCATCTTAGCATCCTTTCTTTCAATAATAAAGCCCGTGATATCACTTCCTCCATCATCTGCTGGATCAGACCAGTTAAGCAGACACATTTTTCTGTTTGTTACAACGGGTTTCAAATCAAGAACTGGACCAGGGACATCTGAAAAATAAAACGGCAACAAAAAAATCAATGCAATAGGATAGTATCACTTAGGAAAAATCCTGTGGAAATCCATGTAATATTCCTTACCAAAAACTTCTACCCGGGCTGCTGCAAATTTAGAACCACAGCTATTGGTAGCTGTAATCACATATCTGCCATGATCTTTTCTTAATGCATTCTTGATAATTAGTTCAGATTTGGTTCCAACGTTCTCTATTTCAACACGGTCTTTATCCAGCTCTCCTTCTTCTATGGTCCACACTTTTGTTGGCACTGGACGACCAGTTACCACAGCTGGAATTCTGAGAGTCTTCCCAGCCACGATCTGTATCCCAGCCCTGACAGAAACATCTAGTTCCACATTTGGAGGCTCTGTTGAAAGAGAACAGTCATACATTAGCCCAAGAAAGATGGAAAAAAAAAAAAATCTCATACTGGGAAAATATCCATCATCTTATTTATGTAACTTTTAAGTACCTTGTGGTTCAGCCACAGTAACGGGTTCTGTTTCTCCAGGCGGTCCTTCACCTGCAGCGTTGACAGCGCTCACTCGAAGTTTGTAATCGGCACCCTCTCGGATTTCTTTGACAGTGTACTCACGGGCCTTGATCATCTTCTCTGTGCAGCGGGACCATTCATTTGTGCCAACCAGCTGCTTATCAACAAAGTAGCCAACAATTTCCCCACCACCATTGAAAGCTGGGGGTTCCCATGCTAGTTCAATAGTTGTGGAACTTGTGTCATTGACTCTTGGGACAGGTGGCCCAGGTGGAGCTAGAATGAATGCAGACACAGAAATCAAAACTCACTGATGGGTACTTTCTGGCGGCACAGTGGTTAAGAATCTGCCTGCCAATGCAGGGAACACGGGTTCGAGCCCTGGTCTGGGAGGATCCCACATGCCACAGAGCAACTAAGCCTGTGTGCCACAACTACTGAGCCTGCACTCTAGAGCCCACGAGCCACAACTACTGAGCCCACGTGCCATAACTGCTGAAGCCCGTGTGCCTAGAGCCTGTGCTCCACAACAAGAGGAGCCACTGCAATGAGAAGCCCACTCACCGCAACAGAGTAGCCCCCGCTCGCCGCAACTAGAGAAAGCCTGCACTCAGCACCGAAGACCCAATGCAGCCAATAAATAAATAAATAAATGTATTTAAAAAAAACAACTCACTGATGGTTTTAAAATGTGCAGTAGCTTATGTGACCCCACTTTTTTTTCCCACAGTGTGTTGCATGTAATATGGGTAATTGCTTTGTGAAGCTCTTAAGTTATAAATACAGATGTTTAAAATTTTACATTGCAACCTCAACATTTGTCTATAGTCATTGCTAGTATTTAGTTTGATTTTTTTTCCAGCTTGACTGAGATATTATTGACATATAACGCATGTAAGTTTAAGGTGTACAATGTGATGATTTGATACATGTCTATATTGCAAAATGATTGCCACAATAATGTTAGTTAACACCACCACTGCCTCACATAATTACCACTTTTTGATAACACTTAAGATCTACACTCTCAACAACTTTCAAGAATATAAAACAGTACTGTTAATTATAGTGACCATGCTATACCCCACTTTCTTCTTAAGGAATTACTTACAGATTGGATCACGTGCTGTTTTGGGATCTGAGGGGGGACTGAACTTTCCAGGTCCAGCTGCGTTTTCGGCACATACTCTGAAGACATAGGTGAGTCCCTCTAATAGGCCTTCTACATTGGTCTTCAAAGAATTCAGAAGGTTTCGGTTGACACGAGACCAGTGTGTGCTATTCACCTCACGTTTTTCAAGCCAGTAACCCAAGATGGGGCTTCCATTATCTTTTGGTTCATTCCATTTCACTAGCATACTGTTACTGGTGACATCTTCCACAATGGGCTTATCGGGTGCATCAGGTGGTTCTGATTAAAATTAAAAAGGCATATTTGAATTAATTCCCTAGCATGACATGAAAATTCAAGTTTACAAGCTGTGATAATGTATATACCAACATATGATAAAAAGCTGTGATAATGTATATACCAACATAATGTATATACCAACAAAGTTTAAATGCTAAAGATCCTTACCAAATGGATCTTTAGCTGTAAGTGGCTTTGAGACACATGGTGGTCCAGGCCCAAACCTATTTTCAGCTCTGACACGGAAGAGGTACTCTTTTCCTTCAATCAGCTTTGTCACTGAATATTTGCAATGTCTAAGTGTTGAAGTGATGACAATCCATTCTGAGTCAGGTTTTGCCTTGTCTTTCTTTTCCAAAGTGTAGTTTAAAATTTCACTGCCACCATCATCAAGGGGTGGTTCCCATTTACAGATGACTGAGGTCTTTCTAATATCTTCAAATACAAAGTTGATTGGTGGTCCTGGTATATCTGATATTTTGAAAGACAGAAGGGGTTTAAAATTTTGTGTCGCACTGGAAAATGTAAATGTTTAGTGTGCTTCTAAGCTTCTAAACACAGTGTGCTTCTGTGACATAAACCTCTGTTTTTTCTACATCTGTCTATCTTTGTATCACATTAGCTAATGAATAACAAGGTCAGTTGATTTCTTTTACATAGCCAGGAGAAAAAATTGGGACCGAGGATACCTTGCTGAAGCTATTTCCCACTTCTATTAACTGCCCGCAAAACTCTTATATTAACTTTCTTCCATTGGAAAGTGTAGTTTTACCTACTTACCTAGCACACTGACGGTACAAGGAGCTTTTGCAATACCATGGTCATTTTCAGCTTTGATCATAAACAGGCCATGATCAGGTCGGAGAGAATCTCGGACACGTAGCTGAGATTCTCCTTTTTTACTACTGTCAATACTCAAACGCTGTGTCAGAGGCAGGACAAATGGTTCTTCTTCTTGAACTTCTTCACCCTTCTTCCTTCTAACCAAGGGTGCTACCCGCTTCCTAATTTCCTCTGGTGTGATAACATTTTCATCCTTTAGCCACGTAATAGTTGGGTAAGGTGACCCAGAAATAATTGCATCGAGTGCTATTTCGTCACCTCGTCTCACTTCTAGGCTTGTTCTCATAATGACTTTCGGGGCATCTGCAATGATTAAAAACAGTAATTGTTTTCAATTCTGATTAAAATATCTGACAAAACCTTATTCTCATTTCTTTTACGATGGGAAAATGGCAAACCCATTAAACACAGCTTACCAATAGGATCTACTGCTTTGGTTGGAGGAGTGGCCCGAGAAGGTTCACCAATACCAGCAGCATTTTCTGCTCGCACACGGAATTGGTATTCCTTTCCCTCTTCAAGGCCTTTTGCTGTATAGGTCAGGACTGGTACCAGGTGTTCGTTGCATCTCTTCCATCTCTCTTCACCCTTAGCAATCTTCTCTATGATGTAGCCCATTATCTTGCTCCCTCCATCATACAAAGGTGGCTTCCATGTAATAGTCATTGCCTCAGCAGTAGGATTATGTACCTCAACGTCTACAGGTGGATCAGGGGGCTCTGAAGAACAAGAAAAAACCTGTTAATATAGGGAAACCCATCTTCTTAAAAAAAATGCATATTAACTCTTAGCTCTATTACATTCATGCTCAAACTTACGCTTTGGATCTTGAGCAATGACTGGATTTTTCAGTTCAATATATTCGCCTCCACCAATCTTGTTGACAGCTTTAACACGGAAGAAGTATTCACCATTTGGTATGAGATCTTTGACAGTCCAAGACAGTTTGTTCTCACCAGACATGACTGGTATATACGTCCTCCTCCCAGCTTCTCTGCGTTCTAGGACGTAATGAAGAATTGGGCTTCCACCATCATATTCTGGAGGTTCCCAGGTTAATTTACAAGAACTCTTGGTCACATCACTTGCTTTAAGATCTTTGCATGGTCCAGGTAGTCCTATTAGAAATCAAATTGACAATTATTATTGTAACCTGAAAAGTCAGCATATTAAGAGCACACTCTGAGTAGGACATTGCAGGCCATTTTGCATCCTTGGCTCCCAATTACTAAATGTCAGTAACTTCCCCCTTAGTCTTTGTTCCAAGCAAAAATGGCCCCCCAAATTTCGAAACACCATCCATGTGTGGGGGGGAAGGGGGCAGAAAATGTTACCACTCCTGGTTGAGAACACTATGAAAACATGCAAATACAATTAATAAATGAATATTGGTTATTTAAACATTCTTTGGGTGTGCCATATCTTTTATTTAAATTAGTACTTCACATGCAAATAATTACAACAGAAGTAAATTAGTGTAATCAGAGTTTAAATAGCAATTTCATCTCTTCAGAATTGCTTTGCTTCTCATATGGGAAGAAATAATCTGAAAGGACACTTAATTTACAAATGGCCAGCTCATGAAGCCACTTATACTAACATTGCAGAGTTAACCAATTTTCCCAACAGGTGAAGAATGTCCGGTGTTTCATCAAAAGAATGATTACCTATGACTTTGACATTGATTGAGGCAGTTGCTGAGCCGAGCTTATTCTCCAGGGTAATGGTGTAAACTCCAGCATCTGCATGGACACTCTTGGGAACTTCAAGGTGTGCAGAGATGTGATCCTTCTTCATTGTTAATCTATCACTTGCTTTAACTTCTTTGCCATCTTTATGCCAGCTAACGGTTGGAACTGGGACAGCTCTGAAGGGAACAGGAATGCTTAATTTTTCACCTTCAATGACGACAATGTCATGAGTCTCCAGATCAATTGTTGGCTTGCCTGTAAGAGATAATCCAAAAGGGGAAAAAAAGGGTGTGTCAAAATGCAGTGCATGAGTAAAGCCTACTTTATTAATTATAAAAAGAAACTGTTCTTACAGTCTGGGTCTTTGGCAACCACGTTTTCGGAGATTTCAGATGGCTCACTGACACCAACAGCATTGACGGCTCTGACTCTCAGAACATACTCCTTGTCGGGCACAACACCTTCTTCAACCTTGAATTTCAAGTCTTTTATTGGGCGAGAATTAACTCGCATCCATTTCTCAGTGCCTACTGGACACATTTCAACATGGTATCCTATAATAGGACTTCCACCATTTTTCTCTGGAGGCTTCCAAGCAATGGCAATATGCTTTCTCCCAGCATCAGTCACATGCAGATCAAGGGGAGGTGAAGGAGGACCTGAGAAGAGAGTGAAACATTCACATCCACAGTCTCATCATCAAGCTCTAGACAATATCCTTCGTATAATCAACACTACTTACTTGTTGGATCTTCAATTTTCAGGATTTCTGTAGGTTCGCTTGGGTGTCCAACTCCAGCTTCATTCTCTGCCCGAACCTGAAACTGGACCTCTGTTCCTTCAATGACATCAGTTACTTTAAAGTTACAGTCAGGTCCTGAGGTCTTTGCAGCTTTCACCCAACGGGTACCTAACTTTTCTTTCTTCTCAATGACATATCTGTTGAAATAACAAAGCACTTCGTGAGCATGAATAAAGAATTTTCAGCTGAATGTAAATTTTTCTTTATGGGTTAATTAAAATTCTACCTCTGTATTGGTCTTCCACCATCATTTTTAGGTGGTTCCCACTTCAGGTCAACATGTCCTTTCGTCACATCAACCACTGTCAGAGCGTAGGGTGGTCCAGGGGTGGCTGAAAGCAAAATATTCAGTGGTTAGAAAAACCAGGGAGAAAAGTGACAATCCACTACAAATGGTGTCACAAAGATGAAGTTAGTTAGAGAGCATACTAAAGGTGTCTTTGGCCAGGACAGAGTCCTCGACTTCACAATAGTCACTCTGTCCTATGGCATTTTCTGCAGCAACTCGGAACACGTATAAAGAACCCTCGGTCAGTGGGGTCACTGTGCACTTGGTGTCCTTGACAGTTGTGTCCACTGTTTGCCAGCCTTTCCGCCTCACATCTCTCTTTTCCACAATGTAGTTGGTGATGGGCGACCCTCCATCTTTCTCAGGAACTGTCCACTTTAGGTCTGCTGTATTTTTTGTAATGTTGATAACTTCAAGCCAGCGAGGTGGTGATGGGGGATCTGAAGGAAAAAAAAATTCAATTTCTTATTGTCCAATATTCAGTCTTCACTAAATTTTCTAGTAGTCACTAAGAGATTAGATAGCAGGGATGAAATAATTAAGAGTGACTTACAAAGTTTCTCCCGGCAGAGCACAGAGTCACTGGGTTCGCTGGGTTCACTTTCGCCCGCCTTGTTCACAGCTCTAACTCGGAATGAGTATTCTTGCCCTTCCATGAGCCCTGGGAACAAATGCTCGGTGGTGGGAACCCCTTCGGCCACTCGGACCCAGTCCTCTGTTCCAGTCTTTAGCATTTCAATGACGTAAGAATCGATCTTTGCCCCTCCATCGTGTTCTGGCTTTGTCCAATTCAGCATTAATGATGTTTTGCCTACATCTTTCACGGTTGGTTTTCCAGGGGGCCATGGAGGATCTGCAAGCCAATGAAATGAAACCATTATTGAGGTTTGCCAAAAGGAATTAATATAAGCTTCAAAATAATCACAGAAAATATATGAATAATACCTATGGGATCCTTTATTAAGATTGGCTCAGTTGATCTGCTTGCTTTTCCAGGTCCAGCAAGATTTTCAGCCAACACACGGAATCTGTATTTTTTCTTATTGGTAAGACCTTTCACTCTGAATTAGGAACAAAGTGTGAGTTGAATACCACGATAAGAAGGAGAAACCTCTGTTTATTTCACATAGAAGCAGCTAATTTATTTAAATTGTGAAAAACTGGTTTGGATATTTAACTGAAATATTTCAATATAAATTAAAAATTGCCTTTTAACTGTCACACACTTTAGATTTGGTCACATGTACCAATTTAATTATAATATCTATAATAATAATCATTACCATAATATACTAGAGGACCAAACACTTTGGAACTTCCAGACAGTTTATATTTTATGGTAAGAAATTAAGAAATGTGCCCTTCAATGGAATTTATATCATTTTTGAAATTATGTGGTAATAGAAAAGATAAGTAAAAATAATTTAAAATTTTATAGTAATATATAATCAGGTATAATCAAAAGGAATGCTAAAGAATGAAAGTTTATATACACCGCTTTTTTGACATCTTAATGGAGAGCTTGGGCGTACCTGTATGTTGTATCCTTTATTGGCATCTTATTGCATCTAACCCATTTATCAGTATCAGGATCTAATCTTTCAACCCAGTAACCCGTGATGGGGCTGCCACCGTCATCATCTGGCTCACACCATGTGAGGGTCACTGCATCCTTAGTGATATCAGAAGGTTCTAGGCGAGTTGGAGGTCCAGGTGGATCTATAGACAGGATAATCATACGTGTTATATGTCCTGTATATAAATATGACACCTAAATCCAACTTTCACACAAGTATCTTTTTTTTTTTTTTTTAGCCACCTGATTAATGAGAAACTTACCAAACTGATATTTGGCTGTTATTGGAGTGGCCTGAACTGGCTCACCGACACCGTACATGTTTTCTGCAGCAACTCTGAAGATGTATTCTTTATTGGGTGTTAATTTGGTTGCCTTGAACTTTGTATCCTTGACAGTTGACGAGAGCTTGTGCCACATATCACTGTCGGTCGCTCTTCTCTCCACGACATAGTTTGTGATTTTAGATCCGCCATCATCGCGTGGTGGGTTCCATGTGAGAAGACATGACTCGTTGGTCACTTCCATGATGTCTAAAGCAGCTGGGGGTCCAGGTTTATCTGTGGATGACAGTACACACTCAGAGAAAAGCATTTGTTTAATATGTTTTATTTTCAAAAGTAGCTGGAACGAGTTTGCCCGTTTTTAAAACGAGAGCCTCCCTTACCTAAGACGTTCACTTCTACCACAGCGGTGGCCCGACCACAGACGTTCATGGCCTCGATAATGTATGTGCCACTGTCACTTCTCTTACTATCCACGATCGTCACTGTGGATTTTTTAGGAACGTTTTCAATGGTGATTCTTTTGTCCTGCTTCAGAAGCATATCAGCCTTTGTCCAGGTTACTTTAGGTTCAGGTTTGCCAGTTACAGTGGCAGGAAGTTCAATCTTAGTTCCTGCTTTTACAGTGAGACCCGCAAGGAGCTTCACGTCGAGGAAAATTTCTGGAGCCTCTGAATTGGAAAAGATTATTTACGATGTTACCAAATTTGGGCAGAATTAAAGTCAAAAGTCTGACTGATAAAGCAAAAACCAAAAGTAAGTACCCTGTGTGTCCACAGCCTGGATTTCTTCTGTGGGTTTGCTTGGCTTGCTAGCTCCTAGCCTGTTCAAGGCCTTCACGCGATAGGCATACCACTGGCCTTCTTCAAGACCTGTTACTTCCATTCTGTCAGAAAACAAAATAGGATATTTTACTTTATGCATTTAATCTGTTCCATTGTGTAGTATTCATAATATTTCCAAAATTCATACCCCTGGTATAATACTATCCTTTAAATTAATTCTGGATTGCTTCAACATTTTAACTAATGAAAACCTTGATTAAAGGGTAAGTTCAGCAGCACTTTTAAAAATCAGACAGGCAGGGGCTTCCCTGGTGGTGCAGTGGTTGAGAGTCCGCCTGCCAATGCAGGGGACACGGGTTTGTGCCCCGGTCCGGGAAGATCCCACATGCCGCGTAGCGGCTGGGCCCGTGAGCCATGGCCACTGAGCCTGCGCGTCCAGAGCCTGTGCTCCGCAACGGGAGAGGCCACAACAGTGAGAGGCCCGCGTACCGCAAAAAAAAAAAAAAAAAAAATCAGGCACACCAAGGAAGTTCTAAACTTAACATTTAGATTTTCCAAAAGAAAGCCCATTTTAGTAAGAGTAAATATTTACTTTTGTGCCAAATAATTTAAAAACTTACTTTGTTTCTGCAACTGGGTCTCCACAAGCGACCCATCGATCAGAACCACGTGGACATTTTTCAACTATATATCCTTTGATGCGTGAACCACCATCATGTTTAGGTGGATCCCATGTTAGGAAGATGCTCTTGGCTGTTCGATCTCTCCACTTAATATTCTCTGGTGGGTCAGGTACCGCTATAGCATTTTAAAGAGAGAGTCAGTCTTAGATAGGCCATCTATGAAATCTCCATACTGCCAACCTGTGTCTTTCCCCCATAACTTCAACTCCAGGTCTAAAAGCAAAAACAGGTGGGAATTCCCTGGTGGTCCAGTGGTTAGGACTCTGTGCTTCCAGTGCAGGGTACATGGGTTCGATCCCTGGTCAGGGAGCTAAGATCCCACAAGCTGTGTGGCATGGCCAAATAAATAAATACATACAAAAACAGGTAACAAGAGGCTACGTAAGAAAATATCAAGAATGTACTCACTTGCAGGAGCTGACATATTTACAGGTTCATCAACATATGCGGGTTCTCCAGGGCCACACTTGTTACGAGCACAGACTTTAAATAAATATTCTTTTCCTTGAACAAGATCAGCAACTGTGAATTCTAGGTTGTTCACAGAGTCTATAACCTGGGACAAAGCAATACAGTTAATAAACTGTTTTTCAAAAACTCTGCCTAAGTCAAAATATTTTTACCATGAGCAGAGTTACAAATGGAAGTTGTTTTGAATGCTAAGGATTATTCTTAACGTTGATTTCATATTAAGGAAAAAATTGCGAAGTAAGACATAATAATATTTGACGCCTAATGTAAGGTGGAACTGCTTCATAGTTTGTACACATTAAAAAGTCGGCAAATAAGGTGTTGATTCTTTCTACCAGCTTGGTTATTAGAAATATGATAAATTAAGGTAAAAAACAGTAATGGTATAAACTGAGGAGAGAAAATGGCAGATTAGGCCAACTAAGGTAATTTAGTGGCGTGAGAAGAAGTATGACCACCAGGGAGTTAAGTACTTAGTGTCCTTAGAATGGCTTATAGCTTAAAAGGGCATATTGGGTACTTATCAGGTACCAACTGAGTAGGTAAGTTTTGTTTTATTTTTTAATAAACCTAGTTGAAAATCTGGTAAGGCTCACAAAATGAGGCAATTACACCAAATCTTGGTTGAACTACCTCAGGAAGCATTAGCATCAATACATTTTAAAAAGTTTTAGGTACTTTTTCAGCAAGGTAAAGGTAAAAACATAAAAACTTTGCAAGGCATCTCGACATTTCGGGATTTCCCCCACTCTCTTTTCTGTAGTTGCTGCTCAAAACTCACTTTAGTCCATGTTTTCCGGCTGACTTCTCGCTTTTCAACAACATATCCGGTTAATGGACTTCCTCCATCATCATCTGGTGGTTCCCAAGTCAAATGTACTGAGTCCTGGGTTATCTCACCGAATTTCAGTTCTTTGGGTGCACTTGGGCGAGCTGGAAAAAAAAAAATGCAGTCAGAAGTCATTAATAGCTTGAACCAATATTTGTTAATACTGTCAAATCACCTTAGATCACAAAAGTTTCGTTCCTTACCAATTACACTGACATCAATCTCCCCAGAAATTGCTTTCACACGATTTTCTAACTTCAGCATGTAAATGCCCTTGTCTGGACGTTCACTTGGAGAAATGATAAGCTCAGCATAGGCAGATAGGGTTTTCATTTTCACACGGTCTCCTGCTTCTAGTACTTTATCTCCAAAAGACCAGGTAGCAGTTGGCCTTGGATAGCCTGTACTTGGAACCAGGATCTTGATAGGATTTGGCACAATAACTTCCAGGCCATCTTTAAATGCACTTAAATCCATTGTTGGTTCAACTACCAAAAAGAAAACTTAATGAGTTTCCAGTACTGTATTTAAATCCCTGGTACCCCAAAGTAGCTATGTGCTATTCCCAAATCTAAAAATAAAATATCCATTTACCAAATGCATCATCAGCAGTTAGAGGACCAAGAATTTCAGATGGATCTGAAACACCAGCTTCATTTTCTGCAGATACTCGATATAAATATTTATTTCCTTTTTGTAATCCAGTAACCTAAAATTATGAATCAATATTTGTAAAATACATATACGTTTAAGTCAATGATCATTTACCGACTATTTATTTTAGATACACATGCCCTACCTTGTAAGTCAGTTCGGGGACAAGTTTCTTATTGCAACGAATCCAATTATCTTTTCCTTCTTCACATCGTTCTATTATATAGCCCAATATTGGGCCTCCTCCATCTTTCAGAGGAGGTTCCCATGTGAGCTGAACTGATGACTGAGTCTGATCTGAGGAGTTTAGGTTCACAGGAGGACTTGGTCTCTCTGGATTGGAAGAAAGAGTTGGAGCATACCATTTAATTCAGTGACAGCTTATTAAGATAATGCTGTAATCATTTCTATCATCCCCATATTCACTGGATACAAGCAGGCCCAGTCTGGATTTCTACAATTTTGTTCAAATTTTTCTGATGTTCTTTTCATTAACTTCTGTTTAATTTGATTTATTTTAATCGATAAGCTTAATTTCTTGATTAAATGGATTACTTATTTCCCTTTTTTTGATGGACTCACCAATCGGATCAGCAACTTTGATGAAGGGTGTGGCTGCACTTGGTTTTCCAACTCCAATTCGGTTTTGGGCCCTAACCCGGAAACTGTACTCCTGTCCTTCCACCACATCAGTGACAGTTGCAGACAGTTCTTCAGCTCTTACTGTCATGGCAGTTTCCCATCTGATAGAAGTCTTGTCCCTTAATTCAATGACGTAGTTTGTGATCTCAGCACCTCCATCATACTCTGGTGGTTCCCATGTCAATGAGACACCAAATCTGTTCACATCAGTGATCGTTACATTCAAAGGAGGGCCTGGAACATCTGGATATCCAGAAAACAGGGGCTTTAGGTTATCTCAGGGATAAAAGCAAAGATAAGCTAGTTTACAATTTACTTAAAAACTTCTTACCATATTTACTCCTTGCTTCTGCAGGACTGTCAGTTTCTACTGGTTCACCAGTGCCGACTCTGTTTCTTGCGCTCACACGGAATAGGTACTCAACTCCTCCTTTTTGTAGTCTAGTGACAGTAAACTCACAACTATCTGCACGGTCAGTGGCCAGAACCCAGGTCTTTCTCTTGATGTCACGTCTTTCAACAACATAACCTATGATTTTGCTTCCACCATCAGTTAATGGTTCTTCCCAAGCGAGGCTCACTTCACCATCAAATGTTTCTGTCACTTCTAAGTTACGTACTGGCCCAGGAACATCTGGAATTCACATATACATTTTTTTTTTTTTAGTGTGTTATCACGCTTTTAGTTGTGCTTTGCCAATAAAGTCCAAGTGACTCAAGGGCTTACCTATAACTTGTAAATTGATGAATGCTTCTGCTTTTCCATGTTTGTTCTGAAGCACAATTTTATACCTTCCTTTGTCTCCTTTCTTGGCTTCTGAAATTCTGAAAGAAGTCTGTTCAGCTGTGGTATCAACAGTTTTTGAAGATAGAGGTTCATTTTCTTTAAACCACTCAGCTTCTGCCTTGGGGTAGGCATCATAGGGCACCACCATGGTCAGAGGTTGGCCAACATCAACCACCAGGTTTTGGTCAGCTGTCTTGATTTTAGGTGCGGCTAGTGAGAAAAATAATATGTGAATGCTTTTGAGTTATTTATTGTAGTCCAGCTATGCCATAGCTTCTTTACTATGCATTTGTTAGCAAATACTGGTTACATGTCACAGTAACTTTACAGGAGAGAACACTAGCTGACTCAGAGTTCTCACGGCTTATTTTGCAAATTATCAGACTCTGAAGAATAGAGGACTAAGTATGATATGAAACCACAAAATCTCCATTCTTTGCCAATAATAATAACAGAGGCCTGAATATAGTGCACAGAACATGTTTTTGGTTTTTTGTTTTTTATATAAAATAGGCACCTCATACTTAGTTCAAGATAAACCAGATAAACTTGTTCTTATGCACAAGAGGTACATTAATGGCTCTTTCAAAGTGCCAACCTCTAAGGATGTCTTGGAAGCTTGGGTCAGGATGAGAACAGACCTAAGAGGCCCCACAGGGATTTGGAAAGTAGAAAGGAATGGGCCTGTCTCTAGGTCTGGGTTTGCTGGGAAGACTCTCAGGGCAATAGGTTAATTCTAGGAGTTAACGAACAGCTGCCACGTGCCAGGAGCTGTGCAAGATTATCGCATGTAAAGAGCAATGCTATCAATTTCCTCTTACTCAGGACACTTGGTGGTAAGAGGAATTAGAATAGTTAACATGTGGACAAGGCTTAATCGGAATAAAAAGCTTTCACAAACATTTTCTCATTAATTAACTGTGAAATCTGAAACCTACCCAGTATCTGTGGTTTTGTAAGGATGTTTGAAAATAAAAGAAAGGGACTTACCTGCCAGTTCAAGCTTAGCTCTGGCTTCTTTGTCTTTGGCAATAAATCTGTATTCACCCTGGTCACGGGGCTTAATGTCACAGACCTGTAGCCTGTGTATCTTTCCTTCACTCATCATCTGGTGTTTATCACCCTGGACAATAATCATGTTGTTTTTTAGCCACTGGACTTCCACCTTATCTTTGTTGAGCTCAGCTAAAAAGACAACATCAGTACCAGGGGCTTCAAGGATGTCTTGGGGAGGCCTGATGATCTCAACAGGGATTTCTGAAAAGAAAATGTGAAATAAATACAAACATGTTTGTATTGGGATTAACAACATTTAAAAACGTACTAGAATTAAAAATCGTCCTTTCACTTAATATGTACCTTCCACAAAGAGTCTAGCTCGAGACCTCCTGTCTTCTACTCCACAAGCATATTCACATTCATCATCCAGCCTGCAGTCTTTTATAATGAGTCTATGTATTCTGCCATCTTTTTCAAATTTGTATCTAAAAGAAGAGATTGAATTATTGGTTAGCTTGCATAATGACCACTAAATTGGCAAACTTGTATATATAGCTACAGAAATAGAGACTGAGAAGCTCTCACGTACTTTTTGCCTTCTTTGATTTCTCTCCCGTTTCTGTACCATTTTACATTTGCTTTCTCTCTGGAGAGCTGGCAGGAGAAGACAGCATCGTCAAACTCAGTGACTGTCTGGTCTTCCAAGTGTTCCACAAATTCTGTAGGGGCTTCTATGATGAGAAGTTCAGCAACAGATTTATCTTGTCCAGCAGTGACAATGTATTCACCTTCATCTGGGAAGCCACAGTCTTTAATGATTAGAGAGTGCTTATATTTATCAATTCTGTATAAAACACGGTTGTCAAAAGCCACCTCTTCTCCGTTTTTGGTCCAGTTCAGTGTTACGTTGAGACGGTTCACCTTGCACCAGAATGTGACAGATTTCTTCTCCATTGTTTCAATATCTTTAAGAGGCTCAGTGATCCTAAGGTCTTCCTCTGTTGGAAAGGAGAAGAAGAGTGTTGATTTTAATTGTTTTCATCATAGAAATTGATTTTTTAAATCTCTAATGTCAAATAAGTGACTTACCTTCTACAATTAGATTGGCTGCACTCTTAACATTTTCACCTCTGTGATTGGTCAGAGACACATTATAGTTGGCTTGATCATCTAATTGTGCACCTCTAATTCTGAGGGTGTAGACCAGGTCTTTTTGGAGAATAATGTATTTTGAACTATCAAATATGGCTTCTTCATTTCTGAACCATTTGGCTTTGGCACCTTCGGTATTGACCTCACAGTTAAAGACAGCTTCTTGTTGTTCCTTCACACGGGTGTTCTTCAGAGGAACTATGATCCTGAGTTTTTCTGAAAGCAATCAACAAGATTTTGTAGTATGAAGAAGTACTAATGTGGTAGATGCAAATATAAGTAAATCCAAGAAGCACAAACAAACTTACCAATTACTGTCAGGTGAGCTGCTGCTCTGGCAGCCCCAGCCATGACTACATAAGTGCCCATATCTTGTAATGTGGCATCTTTCACAACTAGGATCCTCTTTTTGCCATCAGCAATTATGTCATATTTATCTCCAGATTCAAGTGTCTTATCGTCTCTCTTCCACTGGACTGCAAAGCTTTCCTTTGATAGAGAGCAGACAAATTCAGCCTTTTCTCCTTCAAGTATTTCAACGTTTTGAGGCTTTGAGATAAATTCAGCAGCAAGTTCTGGAAAGAAAAAGTTGCAAGATATTGAAAAATTAAGCATTTGTACCTTACATGCAACAGGTATGATTTTCTTAAAATACAATAGTATTCACTGTAATTTTCATACCATGAACTTTGACTTTGCCATCGGTTCGAGAACTTGGGAGTCGGCAGTTGTAGTTGCCAGTGTCTTCCAGGTGAGCATTCTGAATGATCAGGATTCTCTTTCGTCCAACAGTAAGTGTTTCATATCTTCCTGTTTCAATGATCTCTTCATCCCCTTTGTACCAAATTACTTCTGCTCCGGGCTTGGAGACTTCACAAACCAATTTTACAGTGTCTGTTTCACTAACTTCAATGTTGGTAAGATTTTTTGTAAAGACAGCTTCTTCTTCTGCAAGAAGAATTAAAAACAAGAAACACTGAATTAAACTGGAAATTCTTTTTTTTCCCAACACATATACTCCTGCAAAGAAAGACTTCATTCTTACCCAGGACTGTCAGCATGCCGGAAGTTCGCGCTGTCCTTACTTCACAGGAATATTCTGCTTCATCAGCCACTAGACATTTGTTGACGACAAGAATGCGGACTGCTCCCTTAGATATGATGTCATATTTTTTGCCCTTTTTAATTTCAGCACCATCTTTAAACCACTGAACCTATATTTAAGATAAAAAAAATACCTTTATCAGTTCTGTTGTCCCTTCACATGTGTGTCCTTAAGAGGAACTATGATCCTAAGCTTTTCTAAAAGCAGTCAATAAGACTTTACATTATGAAGAAGAACCAAAGTGGTAAATATAACCAAACCCCAAAAAACAAGAACTGCTTCAATTATTAAGTGAGCAGCTGTGATACTATTATCAGTTATTAAAAATAATGGGATCATGTATTAGAGCCGTAGAGGGCCTTGGATTTCATGCAGACCAACTCCTTTGTTTTCCGGGACTCAAAGTTGACTCGCCAATGGTAGTTAATGGCAACCAGGAGTACTGAGTCGAGACATATGAAATTGCTGATATTTGATTGTTTTTTTTTTATTTGATTGTTTTTAACCTAAGAAAACATCAATTTCTTATGGTTCAAATTAATAATATCTAAATCTCCTGATTGCAAGTCCAGTGTTTTTCAAGTAATAGCAAACGAATAATAGTAATACTAAAAAGAGAACAATTAAATCAAGTATTTATCTCACACTAAAGTAATAATCATTGATCTAAAAGTAAAGTGATGACTACAGAGAGGTTTGATTCTTTTTTTTGTTGTTTTTTTCATTTTGGTCAGACCAAAAGTAAACAAAGTTATCAGAAAACACAAGTTAGCAACCACACAATCACAGACCTTGGCATTTTCACGGGAAATTTCACACTCAAACCGAGCCATTTCTTTTTCTTTAACTTGAAGATCGGTGAGTGGTCTTAAGAAGTCCACATGAGGAGCTGTAAGAGAAGGTCATCAGAATTCAGAATGAGGTTTCTAGAAATTCACTCTGACGTACTGTGGTGCTTTTGCAGGCTTTTTCGTATTAGCAGGCTACAGCTGATTTGGAAATCACTTGGAGCTGCCATTCAGTTGTGATACTTTGCATTTTACATATCTCTTAGTTTTCATAAAATTACGTGGCATAATATATGTCCAACTAATTCTTGCTATCTATCTATCTATCGCCAGCTCAGTTCTGAATGAAAGCTGGAGGAAATATCTTCATTGATACTTCTCCAGAGTTGAAAGTTGATATCGTCAAAGGAATCACCAGTAGCAAAGAATCGTTATCTTATTTAAGGCAGGCAGCATAATCTTTGAGAAATTAGAAGAATTCAATGATAGTGCAGCTTGAAAAGCTATGATCAGTCTTGTCTATGGCTAAGAGACATGAGTTTGCAATTGAAATCACATACATTCAGCTTTTTTGGTGTGTGTCAGCTTCAAAGAGGTCACGTATAAGTCAGGTATAAAGTCCATTAGTGTGACAAAACAACATGCTTTGAAAGGAAGGGTGATTTTTTTTTTTAAATCTCTGGTTTCATTTATCTCCAGAATTAAGTTGGTGGATATATAGGATTGGAGAGCTGCCCACATGCCCTTCCTTCTTTCAGGGTTCCTTGCGAGTCCTTCCCAAGATGCCCTTTCTTGATCAATGAAATTCTGGGACACCAGTGCTGGCTAATAGGCTTGAAGATATGCTCATTGTTGCTGAGGCTTCTTAGAATAGAGATAAAGTAGGTAACAAAGGGAAGAAGGAGACCCAAGAAGCTATTCTGTCATAAGCGAAAGCAGAACAGCCACAAAGTGGAAAGAATACAACAGACCAAGATGCATGGAAGCACAATCAAAGCCACTATGAGCTGTTGACAGATGGGAAGCAACTAAACCAATAGCAAATACTGCACAAAAATAAAGACACTAAAATATTATTGCTGGACAAATGAATGAATGAAAAAAAATGAGCTAGCATGTGGCATTCTGAAAAAAGACGTTTTATTTTCCACCAGAGGAAGAAGTAGTGCTAAAAACCATTAGTGCTCTCTTCATTTATAGGACTCAAGGGATACAGGCTTCTCTCCATCTTCTTTTCCATTCTTATTCTCAGAGACAGCATTATGTGAATGGGCTTTATCATATTACAGCAGACCTCTAGTGTGCTCCTATTCAGACTGAAATTTCATGATCATTTTCTAGTGGTTCCTCATACCTGAAAATTCATTTTCCTTCCAAGTGGCAATGACTTTCCTTTCCTTTCCTTTTTCTTTTTTTATGACACCCTTCTTGTCTTTTTAAATTCAATTTGTCCTCATCTGTATTGAGATATTCCTGCAGTAGGCTTACCCCATGTAGACAAAGAGCACATCTTTCACTACTCAGTGAGAAGCATAGCAAAAAGTGATCACTCTGCCCTTCTCAGACCAGATGTAGTGGAAGGACCTCTCTTTTTTTTTAAACACATAAAATATCATGTTACGTCAGTATCGATACTGTAAGTTGCCAAGAAATGTGGTTAGGCCAAGAAGGGCATGCAAAAAAGTGGGGTTTTTTTTGTTGTTGTCATCAAAGAGTTGCAAGTGAAAAGTGCTGTGTAAGAAGAATACTTACGCACGACGTTCAGGTTACAGGAAGTCTTAAAATCCTTAGCATCACAAGTGTATGTTTTAATATCCTCTGGGGTGCAGCCGTGTATAATAAGTTTCCTGACCCTGCCATCAGCAACAATTTCATACTTCTTGCTTTTGAGAATTTCTGTCCCATTTTTGAACCATTTCACCTTAGCATTTTCTCGGGATACTTCACACTCCAATACCGCAGTGGCTTCCTCTTCGACCGTCTGGTCCTCAAGAGGTTTAGTGAATTCAACTGGGGGTTCTGAAAGAATCATACTAATTAGCCAAGGTATTTCTCCTTTCCTTCTCCAAGAGTTTCAGCACCTCCTCAATTTTCCTCTTGTATCTTGAGGGCTTTTCTGTTTTTAAGTTTCATTTGTAAGTTTTGATTCCACTCAGATGTTTTCGTCTAATAATGATGTTTCATCATTTTTATATACAGAGGAAAAGCATTTTTAGAGAATATGAAACATCAAGGAAATAATAGCCAACTGTTGGTTAAGAGAGTGATAGATACCTATTGATAATAATTCTTCCTCCAGCAGTTTTTTAAATGCAGTAAAAACAGTGGATGGAAAAAGGAAGTAAAACCTATTCTAGCCAGTTTTGGCTTTTTTTTTTTAGTTGTCTGTGAACTATTTTGTTAAGCCAAAAAGTAAAATTAGACTTTCTGGTATTTGGTGAATTTTAATGATCTGTGGTATTTACCACATATAGTTGAGAGTTGGCATTATTTATGAACCTCTGCATTATACATGTTTTAAAAAATAAGCCATGTGATTACCTTTCACGAAGAGGTTGGCTTGCGTTTTGAAATCTTTTGCTACTAGTTGGACTTCTCCAGCATCTTCTAACTTTACATCCCGCAGAGTAAGTGTATGAACTCTTCCTTCTGAACGTGTGACCACCTTTTTTTGAAAAAAAAAAAGGGTGCAGTTTAAGAATATATGCATGATAATTAAATTTATCATGGTGATCATTTTGAAATCTACAGAAATATAGAATCACTATGTTATGTACCAGGAACTAATATAGTGTTATAGGTCAATTATACTTCGAAAACAAACAAACTCACAGAAGAAGAGATCAGATCTGTGTTTTCTGGGGGTGGGGGGTGAGGATGGGGGTTCATTGGATGAAGGCAGTCAAAAGGTAGAAACTTCTATTTATAAGATAAATAAGTACTAGTGATGTAATGTACAACATGATAGATATAATTAACACTGCTCTATGTTACATATGAAAGTTGTTAAGAGGGTAAATCCTAAGAGTTCTCATCATAGGAAAAAATTTTTTTTCTATATCTTTAATATCTATATGAGATAATGGATGTTCACGAAACATTATGGTAATTATTTCATGATATACGTAAGTCACATCATTGTGCTGTACACCTGAAACTTATACAGTGCTGTATGTCAATTATATATCAATAAAACTGGAAGAAAAAAATATATGAAATGGCATTACTATATATATATGTATGTGTGTGTGTGTGTGTGTGTATATATTTATTTTGGTGCATTTAGTTCATTCAGGTAAACAGTTTGAAATAGTGCTCTCCAAGTTGTTTTATAATCATTTGTATAGCATATGTGTATTTGAAAATAATTCTAACCAATAGTTTGGAATCTTTTAAGGAAATTTTAGGCTTTTATAGTTTCTCAGTTACCTTTACATAGTTACTAGGAGGACTTTTATGTTGAAATGCCTAGGCAAGTTTATATGTGTGTATTTATATGTATACATATATATTTGCCTCCATTGTGCTGCTGGGTTTATATATATAAAGGAAGAACTTAGAATAGCTAAATCATGAAAGGAAGGGGGAAAAAATGATTGCATATAGTAAGTTGAAAGTAAACTTATGTTCTAAATGCAAGGTGTTTGCCTTGCAATGAGCTGGAATTCTTCCCATTTATTTTAGCAATTAAAATTATTTCGCAAGCCAATTAAACTGTGATTAAAATAATTTGTACAATTTCTTAATTTTGTTCAAAAACACAAATGAAGATGTTGCCTCTTCTTCCCTTTCATGTATTTTTACCTCATGACTGGTAAAATCAGGTATCAGGCAAGGCTACAATTGTTCACATAGCAGTGAACATATGGATAAAGGAACTTCAGAACTAGTTAAAACAGGAGACCACTGTGATCTTAGAATATCAAGACAAATGCTGCCATTACCGTTAATATTTGGATGATAAATTCTTGTTGTAAATGCAACCTTAGGTGGTTTGAAGGGGTATAGACTGTAGGAAAATGAATTGTCAAAAAGAATACACTGCCTTGGGCTTCACTGGTGGCGCAGTGGTTAAGAATCCACCTGCCAATGCAGGGGACACAGGTTCGTGCCCTGCTTCGGGAAGATCCCACATGCCGCGGAGCAACTAGGCCCGTGTGTCACAACTACTGAGCCTGCACTCTAGAGCCCACAAGCTGCAACTACTGAAGCCCGCGCGCCTGGAGCCCAAGCTCCGCAACAAGAGAAGCCACTGCAATGAGAAGCCCGCACACCTCAACAGGGAGTAGCCCCTGCTCGCTGCAACTAGAGAAGGCCACACGCAGCAACGAAAACCCAATGCAGCCAAAAATAAATAATAAATAAATTAATTAATTAAAAAACAAAAAAAGAATACACTGCCTTGATATGGGCTGCCTTTAGGTCCCATAATTGTGGCATGTGCAATTGAAAATCAGGCTACAGACAGGGCCATCCTGACAGTAAATTATAAGACAATTGGAGGTTCTTCTAGTTCTACCATCCCAAATTCCATAAGACACTGTGCCCTGTCATACAGATCGACTTTGCTTCAGAGTTCACTTACAGTTAAGAATAATGTCAAAATTTTTCAGCAGTGGAACTGTTTATTATGCTGGTGTAAAAAAAAGAGTCGGGAATAAAATTTCATATAAAGGTTTTTCCTTAGTGAAGAGCTGGGCATGGTTATTAATATAACTACCTTAATAATTGAGAAAGCCAAAAACATAATAAGGGAAAATAAGTGGGAGAAAGTAATTAAGATATGTCGTAGGAACACAGCTACTTATTCAAGGACATGGTGCTTGAATGGGAGAAAAATTGTTTCTGTGATGACGTTTCAATATAAATTTTGAATTTAAAATTTGGACTGTAATTTAGGGCTATTTTAAAACATATCTCAGGTTCTAATCCACCAACAGATATGTCTTATGTGTTAACATGTTGTTTTATCATTGAAATTCCTCTGAGGCTACTCTAGAATATTCTGTTACTCAGAACACAGTGGTTCTTAGGAAATAGCTCATATACAGTATACACTGATTATGTTAAAGGGCAAAAAACTAACAGCTACCTTATAAAAATAAAACAATAATATGAATGCTGAAGATTTTGTGGTAGATTATGTAAAGATAATGTTAGAGATTATTCCTTTAAAATATTGTTAACTTATAATGGAAGCATATTACTATAATACAATAGGCATTATGACTGTGACCAAGCTATTAAAGTTTAAATACAAAATTCTCAATGGCCATTTAGGACTTAGCAGTCTTTTCCTGGACTGATGGCCAAGGGGGTAAAAAAACCACAACTCATTTCTGAAATTTTCTCTTTTGATTTTCTATTCTAATAATGTGTTTTTGTTTGGTTACAGAATGTTTAGCCTCCAAAAACTATACCAAAGTGAAGATGAAAGGCCTGAATTAAATTGATAATAGCTAGTTTGTTCTGATAGACTTAATTTAAACAAAACCTGCAAAATGTAGTAAAATGACTTTATTTCACAGTTTCTATTTCAGTTCTTTATAAAAAGAGACTTTTAATAATAGACGAGCAAGTTCACAAAAGGCTGAAGTATTTTAGGTGGCTAAAGTAAAAGATTAAAATTCCTATGCCAAGAGAGACGCAAAAAGGCCCAACAGAATTATAGTAAGGTGATCCTAACCTGAGAAAAAAGTTCCGTGACAATAAGATAAATGCGTGTGTGTGTGTGTGTGTGTGTGTGTGTGTGTGTGTGTGTATTTTAGTAAAAGAAATGTAACTCAGATTTTTAGGAGTCTACATTTTAATTTCAAATAGCATAGTTTTTATATACACTACTATAAATAAAATAGATAACTAATAATGACCTGTATAGCACAGGGAACTCTACTCAATACTCTGTAATGGCCTATATGGAAAAAGAATCTAAAAAAGAGTGGATATATGTATGTGTATAACAGATTCACTTTGCTGTACACCTGAAACTAACACAACATGGTAAATCAACTATACTCCAATAAAAATTAAAAAGGATAAAAAATAAAATAGTACAGTTTTTACATTAGAAATAATGACTGATCTTTAATAAAAGCTCTTAATTTGAGCAAAAAATATTTAGTAGCAGAAGAATAATATCATTTGTCCTTAAGCAGTGTTCCTTTATTCAAATCATGTCTTTATAGATCTAGAAAGGATTTTGAAGTCAACCAAGTCTCTGCCTTTAGACATGAAAGCAGTTAAACCACACTTAATTGGACAAATGTATATTTTTCAAAAGCAAACTTGAAGGTGGAGATGCCTCCATCACCCAGGTCAGTATTTAGAAGACCTCACGGTGAGGACAGTTTCCTCATATTAAACTTAATTCTCTTGCTGCAATTTGAACATATGGCTGCTTTTTCTATTCTTGGTAACAAAGGAGATCAACTGGTCGTTATTGTCAGTATAGCAGGCAGATTTTGTCTCTCAGATGACTGTTAACTGAATCACCCTTCAATCACTTTGGCAGAATACTAGTTTTTTGTTTGTTTGTTTGTTTGAGAGCAGTTGTTCAAAGGCATTTTCCTTCTAATACTTTAATCAACGTTGTGGCTCTTTGTTAAGCTGAATCCCTTTTAAATTACGTTCCTATAATTCTTAACAGCTTGATTTAAACTGAGAGCTTGATGCCACATTTGATACTCTTTCTAAAAATATTGAAAAAAAACTGACAGAGAACAATGAAATGCCCTGTCCTTTCTTTCCAACCCACGTTGGGCATTTTCTATAATTTTATTTCAAGAATTCAAAATTAATGGTGAATTATAAAGATAATTTAGACACACACATTGTCTTAGGGGGCAAAATACAGAGCTCAATTTGGGTAAACTGTATTTTGGGCCTATCTGAATAATCACTCTGGTTTTTACTTACGGGTGAAATTTGGGGTAACACCGGAAGCTAGTTATTCCCTAAAACTTCTTAAAGTATATTTGCTCATACATGTGGGTAATCACAGAGCCCTTCTTTCTTGCCAGCACCATCCGTTGCACTTTAAATAGTCCACTTGCATTCCAGAATTGGCACAGCTCAAAGCACTTGAGGGTTAAAAATAGCTTTGGAGAAATGCTTGAAGAGCAGATATCTGCCCAGAAGTTATCTCAACTACTTGATCCACTGCCTGAAATGGAATTTCCATCCTCTCCTCTTAATCTTCTAATATGCAGAACACTAGATAGCATGGAGAGAATTAGCCATAAAACTTAAATCTGTACCCTGGTTAGCACGCATCGAATCAGAAAGCCTTTTTGATCCTTCCTGTCTTTCGATGAATTAAACTATCACTGATAGCTAATGAGCGTTTGCCTTTTCTTCAAAAACCTAAAACTTGATCATACTTAAAATGTTAATTTCCATTTCAGTAAAAATATCATCAGGTTAAACCCAACAAAAATGAGAAGAATCTGCTTTACAATTTCAGCAGCAATCAGGCTTGAGTAGGGAAAAGAAAGGGAAAGGGAGACAGACGTAGGGAAGCAAAGAACAAGGAACACACACGTGAGGATGAAAGAACTGAGGGAAAAGGAAGAGCAAGGCAAGGCAACCGCACTCCTGCTTCTTACCTTATCGCTGGGCTCTAGTTTCTTCCCTCTGAGGTACCATTCCACTGGGATATCCTCATAAGACAGCTCGCAGTGGAAGGTGGCTGTTTCTCCTGCAGTCACTGTGACATCCTTCAGAGGCCTCAGAAGACCAATGACTCGTGCTTTGCGAGAGGAAGGAAAAAGCTTTGGGTGACTCATTTTGTAATTCCAAAAGGATAAATACAGATTTAGTTATTAATCTCCCTGGTTGCTTTCTTCAAGAAGGAACGAGCCACAGGACTGCCCACTGTTCTCACTCCCATGTGAACGTGGCCCCTTGGTGCCCAGAAGGGGAGAGCTAGTGGCCTGAGAGTGGGTATCTGTAGGGGCCCTTTCGTTCTGATATATACAAGGTCAGCAGGAAATTAGTGCTGCATCTGTGCCGGGCGTCAAGTTCCTCTTGCTACGGAAGGTATGCGACTTCCAAAATAACCAAGCCTCTGATTGGGAGAGGACAAGGGCCGCTCAATGTCATAGCCTGCCCAACCCATAAACACTTTTGCACCTTCCAAAAATGTTAGCCTGAAATGAGTCTGAAATGCCCACACAGCAAAGTTTTTCTTTATGGTGCTATACTTGTACAGCCACTTGAAGGATTTCTTTAAGGGTCTTTAAGTGTTCTGAGTTAGATTCTTTTTCTATGAATATCTACTTTGAGTGAAAGAATTATGAAGTGGGAGATTCTGACTTAATTTTCTTTTGTTCAAATGGCAAGGTCAGTGAAATTTCCAAAACTTTAGAATCTGAACCACAGTCGTGTGAGGATGACAAAAAGTAAGTACAAGAAAGCCAGTTTCTATACTTTAATAATGTTTTCTAATTAATTGAATAAATCCAATTAATTTCACTCACATCCATTTGCTGCAGAACTATACAATTTGTTTTCAGCAGAAACACATAATACTTACGTTTTACTCGGAGGTGGGCACTAGATTTAACATTGGCAGCTTGGAAATCTACCCCACCGGTCTGGTCCAGTCGGCAGTTGTGCAAAATAAGGAAGTGCATTTTGCCTTCTTCCTTGATCTCACACTCCTGTACCCAAAGAAAGAAAAGTTTTCGTAGGAAGTCATCTTCTTTGGTAATTTTTTCTGAGGATATAATATCTTAATTAAAGGAATTTACAAATAACTGGTGAGGCGACTATATAATTTTGAGTTTTGTGAAAGAAAGCTAACAAATATTATTCATGAAGGCAGTGTTTGTTTTAGCCACATCATTTTGAACCAACTAGCAGCATCACAGAATATCTACAGCCTCATACCACTATGCTGGATCAAAAATACTGCAAGTGTACCTGTCCAAGCCCATTCATAGACCCTAATAGCTCTCTTTGGTTTGAGGTCTGGTAAAGAACCTGATATGTTTTAAATGCCTTGCATGCAGTCTGACTTTTCTCCTGTCCTTTTCTATTTCATACAGCTCCTCTAGGTGTTGACAAGTTCAGAAATAGCCTTACAGGTGTTTGGAGTAGTGCCTCTCCCTTGAGTTTCCAGTTGGCGTGGATATCATCTTCCGAGATTTCGGTTTCAAAGCGGGCCGTCTCAGTCTCCATCACCTCCACGCTGTACAGGGGTCGCACCAGTTTAATTTCCCGATCTAGAAAAAGTGCAGGGTCAGCATGTGTCATTGGCTTCTGGCAGAAATAACTCCAACAGCTTCAAGAGTGAAACTCGTCGAAATTTCCTTACCCTCAATCTCAAGCTTTCCTGAGGTCTTATCTGTCCCACAGTCACAGGTGTACTGTCCAATATCTGATTTCAAGGCTTTCTTTAGGATTAGCATGCGCTTCTTGCCATCTGCCTTAATAACAGCATTTTTAGATGGCTTTATCTCCTGTCCATCTTTAAACCATTTCACCGGTGCATCTGCTTTGCTAATTTCACACTGCAGAATCACTTCACTTTTCTCTGTGCCAGTGTAATCTTGAAGCTTTCCTGTAAAGTATGGATCTCCCTCTGCAAGTAAAGTATAAGTGAAAAAAATTTATTAACCACTTAACGAGATGACAGTCTCTTGGAAAGTTTAGGGGGCAGCTCACAGAGGTCTGGGTATGTTTAGAAATTGCACCATGCTTCCACAAACATTTAACATGTTTATGTTCAAAAGTTCTCTAAAAGTTAGAAACAGAATCAATGCCTGGGATTTATCAAAATCTAATCCATCTATATTATATTTTGAAGTATTTTATTAACAGTAGTTTGAAAGATACAATGAAATTTAGCTTCAAACCTAATTATGTGTTCCTTCATTATTCAGATGAATTTTTAATTTCTTAGCAAATCTCTTATGCCTCGTTTACCTGTAAGCTTTCAGATTCACCTTATTAGTCTTTCATATATCAATTGTTTGCCTTTTGATAGTTTCTATATATGTTAGACTTTATATATAATCTGCCTAATATTAAGGGCCCAGGAAAAACAATGAGCTTTATTAATGTAAGTTCTGTGATTCCTAGGGACTTGAAAAACATTTTTCTGAAATAATTTTGATAAAGTGAGGGGAGAAGAAGTGTTTATATTCCTATTTTAAACATGACAGGGCTCAATAATTAACTGAGTTTTAATTCTGATTTGAGATGGCTATTTTGTGAGCCAGAGTCTATCCCTTTAAAATCCTCATATTTTTAGGTAAAAACATTTGAGAAACAAGCCTAATAATATATGTGATAGTTTCTTAAGGATAGGTGTTGCTTTCATGCAATATAACCCTTGACAGAATTTTATATAGTAGATACTCCACAAAGTTCTGATGAATTGAATGCAATAAAATTAAATTGAAAAAACAAAGCACCTACCTAGCACAGTGAGTTTGGCTTCTGAACTTAAACCCATAGCTTCTACTTTAATTTGAGAGGTGTCATCAATAGAGAGGTCTCTGAATGTGATGGAATGGGTTTTCCCTTCATCATCCATTGAGACCAACTTGGTGGTATGCAGGCGCTGGTCGTTCTTGAACCAGCGAACACGAATGTTATCATGGGACAGCTCCACAGTAAACACAGCACTTTCCCTCTCTTTGGCTGTTACATCCTTGAGTGGGGTGAGGAATTTGAGTCGGATTCCTATCAAGAAAAAAAAAAAAAAAAAAACCCGAATTAATTCCATTCCTTAAAAGAGGACACATAAAAACAAAAAAAAAAAAAAAAAAAAGCAATTAAAGTTGGCCTATCTGATAAAACTGTTTACCTTCAATGATCAGTTTGCCACTTGTGTGCTTATCTTCAGCTTCAAATATGTATTTTGCTTCATCTTCAAAAGCAGCAGATTTGATCACCAGCGAATGCCTAGTGCCATCCTTAATAAGCTCAGTTTTGTCATCACCTGTGATTTCCTGGGTTCCTTTCAGCCAACGGTATGTTTTGGGCTCCCTGGATACTTCACACTCAAACTTAGCCTCATCTTTCTCAAAGACTTTAACATCACTGAGAGGCGTGATGAAGATAAGTGGCAATTCTGAAAAAAGAAGAGGGTGTGAATGAAGCCAGAATATGATTCCATTCATCAATTCTGGGCCCCATAAGGAAGCCTGGCAAAGAAAATACAGAAGGGTGGCTGGCAGGTGGAGTGTACCTTTCACTTTCAGATTGGCTGCAGATTTAGCGTTGGCCGCTTGGAAGGAGACCTCGCCTGTCATATCCAGCTGGCAGTTATAAAGGACCAGAATATGCTTCTTCCCATCTTCAATGATTTCACAGTCCTGTTTGGAGTGAGGTTAGGAGGAAAGAGAAAGGAGAACATCATTTTCATCACTGGTTATCCCTGCAAATAATCAAGAGCTTTCATACCAGAAATGTATCATTTCTCACCAACCAAGCAAGCCCCCCACCTGTGTGATCAGTTCATTGTGACTTACAGGGGAAGCAGTTAAAGGCTCTCCTTTTAATTTCCACTGGCCATGGACATCTGGTTCAGAAAGTTCGATTTCAAAGCGAGCTGTTTCACCCACAAACACTTCTACTCCATACAGAGGTTTTTCCACTTTTATTAGTTGGGCTGAAATTATACAGACTTTTGTTCGAATGACTGAACAAATAAACTGCAGGTTCAGATAGGGTACATTTAAAAATTTTACGCAACTCACCCTCAACAGTGACATTTGCTTTTGTCTTGTCTGTGCCACAGTCACACATGTATTCGCCTTTGTCTTTCAGTTTTGCCTGTTTGATTTTTAAGATGCGGCGCAGGCCATCTGCCTTGATAGAGTATTTGGGTGAAGGTACAATCTCTTCCCCGTCTTTAAACCATTTCACTGGCACATCTTTGCTCACTTCACACTTCAGAATAATCTCATCCTTCTCGACTCCAGTCTTATCATGTAATTTCATAGTGAAGTAGGGATCGGCCTCTGTAAAAGACATTCAGCAGATGATCAGAAGAACGTGAAAATGAAAGGTAATTAAAGAGTTACAGGTTGCAAAATGTTTAACTATTACCCACTCCCACCATCCAAAAACTGGCCCTTTGGTTATAGTTGGTCACATATACCTAAGACCTTCAGATTTGCTGTGGAGCTCAGGTCCTTAACCTGAGCTTTGATCTGGGATATATCATCCGGTGTCACTTCTCTCATTTCCAGCTTGTGAAGCTTGCCCTCCGATGAGATGAGTACAGTTCTGCTTGTGTGGAGTTTGACATCATTTTTGAACCAGACGACGTGCATTTTTTCATGAGAAAGTTCACAGACAAAAGTTGCTGTTTCACCTTCTTTCACTGTTTGATCTTCAAGAGGTGATATGAATTTCAATCTTATACCTGCAATGCAAGGTAATAGGCTCAGAAATACAATTTAGTTCAGAAATATTCCACTCTAATCTGTCTGGTAGAAAGAATCTCTTTCACATGGCATTTATTGAGTCACCTTTTCAAATGAAGCTCTCCTCCATTAAAAAAAAAATTAAGGGGGTTGTTTTGATGGCAATGTGAAAATAAAGTCATGGGGCCGATGGTCACTTACAGCTGTTAGAACTTGGTGTTCTGTCTTTAAAGTCAGATACTCATGTGCCTAACTATGGGGTGTTAGAGGCAGATCTCACCAGCTCTCACCTGTAACAAATAATCTTGCTGAGGTCTTCTTGCCCTCCACTTCAGCAGTATAGACCCCTTCATCATCAAACTGAGAATTATTGATGACAAGAATGTGTTTCTTTCCATCAGCAATGATATCAAACTTGTCAGATGACTTGATTATATCAGGTCCTTTAGACCATATAACATTTGCCTCTCGAGTGAGGACACATTCAAATCGAGCCTGTCGCTTTTCTGGGACCGTGACATCCTTCAGGGGCATGGCAAAGTCAAGTTCGATTTCTGAAAATCAAACATTAAGAATGAGGTTTTTCAGAATGCAGAGGACTATAAGATGAAGTTGAGCACACTCCATGAGTTCTAAAGGCCAATACCTTTTACTGTCAGAATGGCAGTCGTGACTGCATTAAGTGCCTGGTAAAGAACTTCACCGGCCTGGTCCAGTTTGACTTTGAGCAGAGTCAAGAAGCGTTTGCCACCATCTGCCTTGATTTCACACGTCTGAAAAATGGCAGTTTTAGTTAGCATTTGAATGAGATAGAATGTTTCAGATACAGATTTCTACAGAGTCATAAAAATAACTGTAATACTACTAATAAAAATAAGGAAAAGTGTTTTGTCATAAAATTTTTAAAAAATTGCTGAGCTGTCCACAAATAATGCATCAAATTTCTTCCCCTCTTTGACACTTCAGAAGCTGGAAGTAACTCCATCATTACTGAACCAAATCTGAACGTCAAACCTGATTATAGAATGTAGTTATTTTATATGACTAACAACTTATTTTATTTTTATTGATGTATAGTTGATTTACAATGTTGTGTTAGTTTCTGCTGTACAGCAAAGTGATTCAGTTATACATATGTATACGTTTTTTAATGTTCTTTTCCATTCTGGTTTATCACAGGATATTGAATATAGTTCCCTGTGCTATACAGTAGGACCTTGTTGTTTAACCATTCTATATGTAATAGTTTGTATCTGCTAACGCCAAACTCCCAATCCATCCCTCCCCAATCTTGCCTCCCCCTTGGCAAGTCTGTTCTCTATGTCTGCAAGTCTGTTTCTGTTTTGTAGATAGGTTCATTTGTGTATATGACTAACAACTTAAAATTAGAAATTACTCACAGGTGAGGGTCTTAGAAGTTCTCCCTTCAGTTTCCACTCTCCGGGAATGTCTGCCTCTGAGATTTCTGCTTCAAAGCTTGCACTTTCTTTCTCATAAATGGTAACATCCTCTATTGGTTTAAGCAATTCAACTTCACGATCTGTATTGGTAAACGATGAAATACCATAAGGCTTTCAACAACCTAAAGATGCTTGTGTGTGTGTGTGTGTGTGTGTGTGTGTGTGTGTGTATGTACATTGTTTTGCCTCAGGCTCATATACAAAACTTATCTTTGAGAATAAAAGGTAAGATTTTTATACCTCCAAGTGTCAGCTTTGCAGAGCATCTTTTCCCTTCAATTTCCACTGAATATTCATCAATATCTTCCGGCATAGCGTTCTTAATTTTGAGGTGTATATGATTTCCATCTCTTACTATCTCAGTCTTATCAGTTGGTTCCAAGGGGATTTCATCATATCCTTTGAACCACTTAATGTTTGGAGTATCCTTTGCTATGACACAGGTGAAAACAGCTGTCCCCTTGGGTTTCACATGCTGATCTCGGATGGGTTTCACCAGCCAGTCTCTAATGACTTCTGTATGACAGTGAGGTCAGAAAGATAATTAGGATCTGAACAAGTAATATAAATAACTTCCTTAGTAAATTTCAGAAATAGGAAAAAATTCTCAAAACTGGACATGATTAATCTGTTATGATTTGATATTCCCCCCCCCTTAGATAAGGTATAAGACTACTGATATCCTGATACTGGGAAAGAAAATTCTCTCTTCTCTTTTCTTAATATAATAATAAGTAGAACTAAATTTCCCAGCAAAGTACTAACCTACGACTTTCACGCAGGATGAGCACTCCAGGTTGTTGGCGTTTTCCACAGTCACTGTGTACGTCCCTGCGTCGGAGTCATCTGCATCATTGATGGTCAGGGCCCGCATCAAGCCAATGATGCTGGGCACAATTTTGCCGGGTTTCTCCACCACAATCTTGCCATCCTTCCTCCAGACCACATCACGTTCTTTATTTAACTCGCAGCTCAAGTACAATGGCTGTCCTTTGACCACTGTGACTTCCTCTTCAAGCGTTTTTACAAAACGCACAGGAAGTTCTGTGGAGAATTGTGGTATTAAGAATCTGCAGAGACTTTTTAATACGTACAATATTTTCAATGAAATAAAACTTGGAAATAAGAGGTTTTGTCTAAAATGACAGTAAAAGTTGCTATTGAGGTTTACTGTGTTAAAGTTTAATACAGACCATATTCATAAGACTGGAAATTACCTTCGACAATCAGTTTCGCAGTGGAGGTCTTTTCCTTATTTCCCAGACGTAAAACACAGGTGTATTCGCCAGCATCAGAAAGCTGAACATCAATGATATGCAGCTTTCTGTCTTTCCCATCAGCGATGAATCTGTGCTTTGGGCTCTCACGGATATTGCTACCATCTTTCATCCAGCTTGTAACTGCAGTGGAGGGGGAGACTAAACACTCAAAGATTGCAGAAGAGCCAACGGACTCTGCTTCAGTCAAAACAATGTCTTTGATTTCTTTCACAAACTTCAGTGGCACAGCCTTCAGCTGGTAGGTGAACGGAGCTTCGGCAGGCGGTTTCTCTCCACCACTTCCTGGTCTTAACTTTTTCCTTTCAGCTTCTATTGGTGAAGGAGTCTTTTTGGCTACACCTAATTCAAAATAAAATTAAAAGTTGAATTAGCATTTCCATAAGGGTCAGAAAGTGCATATCTGGCTGTCTGCTGGATGAAACCAGTGATAGAGTGACCAGAAGACAAGAAGACTAGGCAACTGAAAGGTCAATTGAAGTTATCCTGCTTTCTTTCAGAAAGAAAATGAGGTGGCATAAGGAATCCAAGAATAATAAACGCTCTTCGTTTTCTCAAGTTTTAAAGCCAAATATATAATGTCCAGATTAGCGTCTAAGTATTTTATCTGTCATGTATAAATATCATGTATATGAAGAATGAAACTAGGAACTTATAGGGTTTATTATGCTAAAGTATATATTTTATATATGTATTACCCACTTGAATACTATTAGAGGTATATTAGTTGCAATATCAGAAGACATACTAGTTTTTGCAGAATCAATTAGAAGTCATAAAGATTGATGTAAAGTTTGAATTTTTTCCCCCTCGTACAGAAAGTTTCCCTTGAATGTAAAGTTTCCCAGAGCGAAAGGTTACAACTCAGGTACAGGGAAATGAATCTTACCTGTGATGGGAACTTTTGGCTTGGCAGCCTCCTCTTTCGGTGCTTTGGCTTCTGAAATAAAAATAAAACTCAGCATTTAAACAATTTTCAGACTTATTTCATGCTTAGTAGTAAACCACGTGGGATGAGTCATGCTCTTTATTATAAATCGTAATGCATAAAGAAAAAGTTAGATTTATAGGACTTCCATGGACAATATTTGGATATTTCCAAGAAGGCATATTCTGAGAATGATGTGACCAAGCTAAATTGCCAATGTTTTTAGGATTAAAAGATTACTTTCAGCAAGTAATTCTTCTCCCATTTCTGGAAGGCTTACTCTTTCCGTGTGAAAAAGAGTTTTATTCTTGCCTAGCTATGTAAAGTATTTTATATGTTTATGTATGTGCTGGTTGTGTGAACCAAGGAAATACGTTTTTGTCAACAAGGAATCAATGTAGGCAAAAGGGAAATGACCCAGAAGTTACTAAAGGGCTTTCTTTATTAAGTTGGGCAGATAAATCCGGAGAAGACTAAAGAAAAAGAAAGGGTCTATGTTCTACAAATGCATGGATTCCTTTGAAGATTTACCTTAATTAGACAATGAACTAAGGCAGAACCAAGACAGTTCCTACACTTAGAGTTTAATTCAGTTCACTTAGGGGCAGTATAAACTGTAGAATCAATTCCCTAGTGTCAGGCTCTGGGGATGTGAGAAAAGCTGTAGTTTTACACATACTTAATCATCTCAATGGCAGTTATCGTCTTTTTCTGAACTAATTAAAGTTATCACATAGAAGTCATAAAAGCTTAAAAGAATAATGCCCAAACCACAAATATCAGTGACAAAATATGTTAATATAAATATTAAAATTAAACTGCAGCCAGAAGAACATAGTATATTGTCTCATGTTATTAAACACAATAAAAACCCAAATATTTCTATAGGGCTTACTATGTACCAAGCACTGTGCTAAGTGTTTTGCATATATTTAATCCTCACAATAATCCTAGTAGGTAGTTATAGTTATTATTCTGATTTTACAGACTAGGAAATTAAAATTTAAAGAGATGAAGGAAGTAGCCAAATATCAAATAGTTAGGACGTGTATTTATCAATGATCAATACATGTCAAATCATTTTTGGTTTTGAGATTATCACCTAAGTGATGAACTACTAATAGTTCATGTACAATAATAAGTATTTTGTTTGTACCTGAGATAGCTGTATCACTGAGTTAGTACGTTTAAGAAAATTATTATTGATCTAAATTCTTATATAGATTTAAAGGCTGAACTATGCAGTCCTGTTTTTTTTTTCTGTTCATTGTGGTAAAATATACCTAACATAAAATTTGCCATTTTAACCATAAAATGTACCATTTTAACCATTTTTAATGCAACTTAATTCAGTTGCATTAAGTACATTCACAATATTATGCAACTATCAACACTATCCATTTCCAGAACTTTTTCATTATCCCAAAATGCAATCTTTTTAAAAAATGAGAAATGATTCCTGCAGGGCACATGGGAAATTTGAATCTCCATGGGATTCCTATATGTATGTCCTTAGAGAGTATCTGTACATCTTAATTTTCATCAGCACTGAACATATGCATTACTTAATCTCGAAAGCATATAAAGAAATGGTGTTTTGCAGGAATGTACATTTCAATTGAAACACAATAGGCAGCCATGGGTGAGAGATTATGTTGCTATAGATTAGCAGATGAAGAAAATTTAATTGAGAATTTATATAAGCTCCCACAATTGAAATGATGCCTATGTTTCAACAAAAAGAGAGCTTGATTTTTAATGAAGTTTTTATTAAGCCATCAAAACAAACAAGCAAAAAGAAAACCACAGAATAAGTACCTGCTTTCTCTCCAGCGACTGGCACCGTCACTGGGGCAGCGATAGGGGCTGGTGTGGGCTCCAAAGGAGGTGGTTTGATTATTTTCACTTCTGTAGAAAGATGTCCATTGCATTAATGTATCCTTTGTCACTTCCTAAAACATCATTTGGTGGCCTATTTGCCTTCTCTGATGTAACTTTAAAATCTCCTAATAACTGGTTTTTCAGAGAACAATATATTCTAACTATAATAAAATCTATATACAATATAATAATATATTTGAATATATGTAACATATTATATTAAATAAAATATAGCATTATAATCTAATAATACATTGGGACATTAGAAATCATTTGATGCATGCGGACTTTACTCCCTTTTTCTTATTAGCTACACATTAATTGTGTGAAACATGAAGGAATATGCTGTCGACATTGAGGATAAGCTTGCTTACCTGGTTCAGGCTTTGGTTTTGGTTCAGGTGCAGTGAGAGGTATTGCTGGCTTAATTTCAGGCACTAAAACAATTCACAGTAATAAGCAGATTATCACAGTATTTTTGAAGTTTTTCACAAAGTCAAACCAAAATTGGGCATGTTTAACATATCTTGGAAGGTATTAGAACTTGTACACATATAGTCACCAAATCAAATACTCCAAGTTTATTTTGCATTTTAAACAAAATACTTAGAAAATATAGTAAGGCAGTTTTACTGGTTCTAATGTTGTTTTTCATCTCATTGCCCATAAATACAATTGTTTTAGTTTTTAAAACTTAGTAATTTGGGCTTCCCTGGTGGCGCAGTGGTTGAGAGTCCGCCTGCCGATGCAGGGGACATGGGTTCGTGCCCCGGTCCGGGAAGATCCCACATGCCGCGGAGCGGCTGGGCCCGTGAGCCATGGCCGCTGAGCCTGCGCGTCCAGAGCCTGTGCTCCGCGACGGAAGAGGCCACAACAGTGAGAGGCCCGCGTACCGCAAAAAAAAATATTTAACAAATGGGTGGACGTGAGGCAATTGCACATGAGAGTGAAATGGTAAAGAAAATTAAGCTGGATGAGATGAGCGATCAAGGTCATGTGTTCAAATCTTAATGCCAGTGTAATGATATTTTAATTGATGCATATTTGTATTTTTAGAGACAACTAAGAAAATGCCAGAAAGTTTGTACCTTTTGCTGGTTCAGGAACTTTCCTTTCCCTTTTGGTAACAGTAGCTGGAGGTGCTTCAACCTCTTCAACAGCTTTTGGAGGTGGTTCTGGCACTTTAAGATAATAAGATGATTTTCTAGCGTTATTTTAGGATTTGAATCCTTTGAAATCAACTGATCTGAAATAATCAGATCAAACTTTTTGCAAAAGCTCTATTGATGGCTTAAAAAAACCCTTATATTCTATCAATTAATTTCTATTTTCTCTTCTTGACTCTGCTTCAATTTATTTTTCTTTCTTTTATTTCACCTATACTTGCCTCCCAACTCCATTATCTCTCCCTTTCTAAATCGCTTCAAAATATTTCCAAATATATACTCTTTGTGACTAGGCGAATGATAAAAATCAGCCCCCTTAAAAGCCCCCAAATTTTATGAAACATTTCTGACACCTTCCCATGAAGTCATTTTGCAGCCAACTTGATTACTTCACAACTGTTTCTACTGGAAAACTTAAGTGACAAAATAATAATAATAATAAAGTTCAGGGAAATGCATGAATATATTTGAGTACTATAAAAATATTTAAACAGAAAGCAGACAATGGAAAACACGGACTATGTGACAGATGAAATATGAAGCTACATTTATATTTAAATCCATTTATGTTTACAAGGTAAACTTTTTGTTAAATGTCCATTTTGTTAAAAGATAATTTCACAAATTGTTACTGAGATTCCTACCTGCAGGTTTTTTAATTTTTTCTACTTCTTTACGTTCTTCTTTAGGTTCTTCTTCAGGTCTCTTTCTTAGAACTTAAAAGACAAAAATATTTATATGTAAACCAAGACAAACAAATGAAGATGTTGAATACATTTGACAAATGCAAATAATGTACAAAGCAAGGAAAGTGAAAAGCATGCAACCTAGTGCACCGGGGAACTTGGTATTTACACTAAAAATGCTTAAAAAAAAATCAAAGGTTGTTACGTTAATTAAAACAACACTCAGAGTCACTTTATATCTATGTAGATAGTCTGTTCAGAGTTAAATCCCTGGTAGAAATGACCCAAACACAAAATGAATAATTTGAATAGCAACAAATTCTAATCACAATCCAATGCCATAATTTAATGAGAAAAGAAGCATTTAAGTAAGTATAAAGTTTACTGAAGTGGAGTTGGCCAAAGAAATGTAGCCTAGAAATAAGTAATTGTATGTGAAGAAAATGTTAGAATTTGATTCTTCATTCAAATATCTTGTTTCTAATTCTTTAATATTTTATAAGTCAAAAAAAGTTCAGGTTTTAGAAAATGTTATTTATTAGTTGTGGTAATCCTGTGTTAACACTTTTTAAAACTGAATGCTGAGTTTAGGCTTAAATAGTTTGGTGTAATTTAGAGTATTTAAGAGGTTTAGTGTATTTTACTATATAATTTGATTATGAAAATGGCAGCTACGGTCATTAGTTTAGAATATTATCAATTTAGTCATGTCTATTAATGTTGTAAATTTCAAGATACTCTGCTCACAAAATTTGTCTTCCTTTAAAAAGATGGAAATGATTACATTTAATTTTCAATACAACTACAAATGAATTTTGATAAATTGGGAATCTAATTTAAAAGAAAACCAAAGGACAGAAACATTTTGTAAGCTTTCAAGTCTTTTGTGTGTGTATTTGAAGCTGATATAACAGTTGAAAAATACTATACCGCTTTTGAGAACAGCTTCTTCCTTTGGTTGAGGTTTAGGTTCAGGAAGTAATTTGCGAACTTTCTTTTCACCTCCAAGCACTTAAAAGAATATGATTTAAATTTTGAAGTGAATTCATATAAAAAGTAAATTTCAACAAGAAAAATGTCTCTTTCAAAACTAGTAACTACTGTATAAGTAATAATTTTTGTTACATATAAATATCACAGAATTTGAAAGCAAAGAGTACACTTCAAGTTGTTTCCTCTGCAAACGTCTATATAACCTTGTGATGAAATTCAGTTGCATTAACTACAGGCAAATATATTCATTCATCTTAAAAGTGTCTATATTGACTTTATGAATCTTTCATCAAATACAAGGTTCTTGACAGCATCTTTGCCCCAATCTGCAATTGTAGATTGCCCAAATCTACTCTGATATCTCTCCGACCATCAACTATAGTAGGTGTTAGTGACATTATTCAATCTTCTCCACTGATGAGAGAAGAAACCAAAAGTATCTGGAGTTTGATAAGTTTCTTAAGAAGCATCCTTTCTTAAGGTCCCCTTTTTGAACTAATACTAACCTGAAATTATAGAACTATAGAATTTGAAAGCTGGTGTTAGAGCTTATTTTTAATGAATAAGAAAATGTTCTTGAATTTAAACTAAAACGGACCCAAGGAATTCCAAATTAATCCCATCTTTAGTGAATATCAAGCATGGCAGATGATACTATATACAGCAGCCTCCTATTACTACTGTAGCCCTAATGGTTTTGAATGGGAAAAAAGAGAAACACTTACTGATTACTGAACCATTTTACCTCTCTACTAATGTCAATTAAAATCTAATTTAGGGCTTCCCTGGTGGCACAGTGGTTGAGAGTCCGCCTGCCGATGCAGGGGACACGGGTTCGTGCCCCGGTCCGGGAAGATCCCACATGCTGCGGAGCGGCTGGGCCCGTGAGCCATGGCCGCTGAGCCTGAGCATCCGGAGCCTGTGCTCCGCAACGGGAGAGGCCACAACAGCTAGAGGCCCCCGTACCGCGAAAAAAAAAAAAATTCTAATTTAAAGCATTATTTATTGGTATCATGTAACATTATATTTGCTCACACACCTACAATCTGAATTCTTAGCTATTTCTAAATTTCCCATTTGGTGCTTTAAAAAAGACATTTGCAATTCATTAAAAAGTTTCTGTTTTATGTGAAAACACAGCCATGCCTGTCTCTTACTTCAAATTTTAAACATGCAGAAGGGAAATATGTAAATATTTCACTTTAAATAATGACTTTTTTCTGTCAAGTACTGATATTTTAAGTAAAATTTCACAGTTAAACATTAAATTTTTTTATCCATGATAAATTGTGCTGGCCTTTGATGCTATTTTCAAGTTACCAATATTCGTAATGTAAACCATTTTCGTTGATCAAACTGGAGATGCCCATGCATTTAATTAACATAAGTTGGAATGGCATAATATCCTTTTCTTATTTAATGGATATAGTGAAAATATATCTTTGTTTTTCCATATTACTATTTTATTTTTAAGATCTTACTGACATATGAGACTCAGGTGTAGAACACACCACTGTAGTTATTACTTTTAAAGTCATTATATGTCATTACATGTCATTTTAATATTTGCGTGGCTTTGTAATAATCCTTTACTGGTTAACATCCATAGTAATATTATTTTGTAATCTCCATTTTATAAATCAGGAAATATACATTCAGATGGGTGATTTTTACAAAATTCCAGAGTGAAACAAGAACAGATTCAACTTATGAGTCTGGATGTGTTAATTAAACAGAACACTGGTTACCCACCATACTTACTGGAAAAGTTCACAATTTTAATTTTAATAGATGTTTTATGATTCATTTATTTTTCTTTAGGGTCTAAGTTTAGATAGGGAAAAATATTGTTTAAAGAGAAATAAATTTTGAAAAAATGACCTGCAGTGATAATGAAACTTCCCTACAACATGAGATCTGTACACCTGAAAGAATGTCTTGGAGTCCATGAGAAAAAAGAGACAGGAGAGCCACAAGGAAATCCCTATGAATCATCTTAATAGTATAGAAGGAAAACAGGACTTATTTTTAGTGCTTATAACACTGGCTAAAATATTGTTGTTCAGGTGAAATCGCAAAGCATTTTAATCTAAGACATGTCCTGATATTAATGTCAGCTAACCAGTAAAATTTAATATTTTTGAGTTTAGGAAAATGCAAGGAGACATATGTAGATGAGACAAAGAAAAAAACATCTACTCAGGAATGTATGAAATTGATGGGAGACAAAGAAAGCAATACTCATGAACCAGGACAATAAAAGCTACAAAAATACAAGAAATCAATGAGACTACTCTGATTATTTTAAAAAAGGAAAGAAGAAGAACATTCTAGAAAGCAGGAAGAGTAAGGAGTCCGATGAAGGGATACTGCATATGAGTGTTTTCTAGACTGTGAAATACCTTTCAGAGGTGTAAGCTCCACTGCTTCCAGAACCTCAGGTTTTTCAGGAATTTTCTTCTTTGAAATAGCTTTAAAGAAGATGATCTTACTTTCATTATTTGTTTATTTAGTCTTATCTGAAGCAAATGATTAAATACGTGCTCTAAGAATCAAAACCAGGCTTTGCTTATAACTCAAAAGCATTAATAACAGCCAAGAACAGCCACTGAAGAACATACAAGAAGCGTTCAAACCATGAAAACAGATTGCAGTTTTACTCCAAACTTGAGTAGTAAGTTAAAGTCTGGCTGAGAAGGAAGATAATTTTTGTTCTTTGCAGGAGGAGGAAATCTTCCTTTGCATATAAATTTTACATGAAGGGAAATGTATTTAAGTGTGTGTCCTCATGGAATATATTAACCAACAGATATGTAGCCTTTTAAGAAGTGATCAATTTTTCTATGTCTGATTAAAAATGCCAGAAGCTTCCCCTACAGGTCAAGAGGGTTGTAGAGAGGCAAGAAAGAAGTCTTACCATGGAAAATTCTGGCTTTGTGTACATGTGTAGGTGAGTATGGGAAAATTGCTCACCTAAGATTATATCTAGATTATTTTAGATTGGGAAATCTCATGAAATCTCATGACACCACAAATAAGACAACATTTTGTTGAAATAAAAAGAATAATATGATTTTGCTAGTTTACTTCAGCTTTTAAAGATGCTATTTAAAAAATTAAGTAATGTTGAATCAATTCAAAGAGAAACCTAAATGCAAAGAGAAAGAAAGGAAGTTTAACAATGGGAAGAGATGCTGGATATCAAATGTATCCATAATCGCTCTTTCTAGATATGGTGAGGACAACCACGGAACACAATTGGGTTTTTATTAAGTTGCAAAAAAAAAAAAAAATGGGGAAGCAGTGCCAGAGCGTTCATATACCTTCCTTTCATGGTTTATGAACACATCAGCTATTGGATGCCACAAATATATTATCTATAGTATATTTTAAAGCATATGTCATTCTTTAAGAACAAAGTTTTGGCTTTTGTATAAATTTGCTACTGCAAAATTTAAAATATCTTGCAGAATTTTCTTCTACATTCCACATGCACAAGATCCCAAAGATATGCAGAGCAACCACGCTTTGAAATCAGAAAATCCTTTCACCCCACTCTGCATGAGAAAGTTAGTTGGACAGCCCCTGGATTGAGATGGCCAGGATGAAGCTAACAATGGTGTACTTTCTGACTCTTGGGGCAGCAGGCATGGCCCAACAAGGCACCCAGGGCAGCATAAAACACAGGTCTCTATGGAATTCCCACAGATTGATCATGTCCGAAAGTACATATTTTAAAAATACATTTCTTGCAAGCAACACTTCAGATGTCTGGATAGAAGTTTGGAGCAGGTTAATAAAACTTTGGAAGTGGCATTTTATACCTTTAAGCTGGAACATTTTCTCCTTCAGGTCTTCCTTAGGTGGAGCTGGAGGAGGAGCTGGGGGCTTTGGTTTGGGTTTTGGTTTCTCAATAACTTTCTTTTCAGGTTCAGGTTCTTAAAAGAGTATTTCAGGAGTATTAGTATAGGAATATGTTAATTGGTATGTGGATATACAGTATATTCAGTAGAAATTTTGGTATATTTATGAAGTAAAAAGTTTGCTTTTTTGGATACATATTATTGGTATCCAACATAAAATGTAAAAGTGTCCAGCATAAAATATAAGAATATCAACACTGTACATAGATAATGAGAAATACGGCACAGGCACTAATAAAAACAACAAAGGAAGCATCCATATAAGCCACATTGATGTGAAATAAATAGTACAAATGACATGAATACATAAGACTGAGATGCACATTTAAAACAGAATATCTTACATACAGGTGCAAAGAGACGTACTGTACATGTAGAACAACGCAAAACACATATGTATCAGATGAAGAATATGGTGATGAAGACTTAAGCCCAATTAACTGAATACCTTGTACTGGTATTTCTTCAGGCTGTGGTTCAGGTTCAGGTTCTTCAGGCTTAACATACTTTTCAATTTCACGTTCTTTAAAGAATGGTGACAAAGGATAAGAGACTGTAATATAAAGTTCTTCACAAAGACTCATAGAAATTTCACATAGATGCAAAGATGACAGTCACAAAAACAAAAATACACAAATTCACTTACATAGAAAAAGAGGTAAGATTTCTATTTTCTTATACTCAAGCTTTCTACTGACTATCTGATGCATGTTGATGGCAAATGAGATGACTTTTAATATCTGACGTTGGGTTATCATTTGAGGATCCAATACAATTATTCCAGTGTTGTCTCAGTAAACTGTATCTTTTAGAATTATAATTACCATCAAGAATAATCAAAGATTCTACTTCAAAAGAAGTATAATGATTCGAAAAACAAAGCAGTCAAACATGTGCTAGAATGCTTTTATATAAAATTTCAAGAAGGAATGTTACCCTATAAATACTTTTGTATTTCTAACAGGAGTTTTCAAGAGATTTAAAAAAAATTATATTTATATAATATATATCTACCTTCAACAGGGGGAGTCACTTTTCTACCAATGGTTATGGATGCTCTTTCTTCATATATTATTTCCTCAGGAGACTCTTCAACTTAAAAAACAGTGTTTTATATTTTAGACTGAATTCAGAATAGAATACTGCAACTGCTAAGTTTCAATATATCAACTTAGTTACACATTATAACATATTCTTCAGAAGACTTCAAAAATACCAATAATTTCACTACATAAGACAGACAACAGATAAATACAAATGATCCATCTACAACCAAAGCAAGATGATGAAGACAACTGTCATCTTTCCAAGATTTATAGAGCAGTCATGTACCTTGGACGGGTGGAGCTTCTGGTTCTTCAGGGGTAGGAACTGACACTTTCTCTTCTGTGATGACTTCCTTGGGAACTTCAGGCACTTTAAAGATATTGATTTTGTTTACTATTAAGAATTTAGAAGGTGTATAAGATACTGCAAAGAGCAGGCGAAGAATACATGGGAAAGTACTTCGTCTTATAAGACTGTGGGGAAACTGGCTTTGGAGGCAAGGCACCCTTTTTTATAAATGAGTCTTGGCAGCCTTCTTCATTTATTTCTCTTCCTCTGTGTACCCTTAAGTGTAGATGTTCTCCACTGGTCTACTTTGATGCTTTGAAAAATTGGCTCTACATTCTTTGAGCAATCACTCCTGCACTCTCAACTCTTATTTCCGTGGTGATAACTTCTAGATCTACATCTCCAGCCCTGATCTCCTTCCTAAGTTCCAGATGCATGTTCCCAACTTCCATACTTGAAAAGTGAACAATATATTTACTGTCTTCTTTCTAATATTAATTTAGTTTGGGGACCCAATGAACCATCCTCATGGCTTAGCTTCAACCCTTACAATCATCTTGGGCTCCTCTATTTCCCTAATTGCTTTGAGAATAGACACCAACTCAATCTCCACCTCTCTTAAATCCAATCTCCTTTTCCATCTCTATCACCACTGATCTTGTCCAATTTTTGAAGACCTTAAGTAACTGCAGTGGCTCTTTTCTATTATCATCCTTTTCTAAGAGTTTGAACTGCGGCCGGTTATCTGAAGCCCAACTCCTTTTAATTTATACACCGCTGAAGCTTCCTATTGCCCACAGACTAAAGTACATGCCTTATACTGGCATTCAAAGAACTCCAAAATATGACTGTCATCTTTATATCCAGCCTTATCTCTCAGGATAGGCTGGATTTCTCCTACTTGTCTGTCTCATTTTCTCTCTTTGTCTTCATTATTTCCCCCTTTTTTTTCTGTAAAATTTGTTTTTGCATATACTTATACTTCAGTAATTTTTGCTCTAAGAACTACTATTAAGATGTGCAGACAGCATTCAGAGAAATACATATTTTTTTCTTCATGGTAGGTACCTTTTTTTCGCTGGACTTCTGGTTTTTTGGTAACAGGCACAGGTTCCTTCTTTACCGGAACAAGTTTCTTGGGCAGCTCAGACACTTTGAAGATATTAGTTTTATTTTTAAAAGAATATTTAAAGACATTGAAAAAAATGTTAAGAATAAAGAAACTATAATTAACAGAGCAGCATTAAAATTAATGAAAGCAAAATAAGGACATTTTTGTCCCTAACAATGAAGACAACTTATTGGATTCCACTTTAAGATATCAGAGTACTTTAAAAAAAATTATGATGTCAATGATTATGTGAATACCTTTAACTTCTGGTGTTTCTGGCTTCTTAACAGTTGGGACTTTCTTCACTGGGACAACTTTCTTTGCCATCTCAGGTACTTTAAAGATATTAGTAGCGTTTAATAATATAAAATTGCAAGATGCAATATGTACACATAAACTTGACAAGTCTGTTCAGCACTGTAACATACAGATGACAGTTCAACACATAATACAGCACAATACAAAATAAGGAAAGAATGTCAAGTTTTAGACAGCACACAAAAATGAAGTAAATATTTATTTTACTGTAAGTACCTTTAGGTGGTGGAGGTTCTGCTTTTTTGATGACAGGAACTTTCTTCTCTGGAACAATCTTCTTGGCCTCTTCAGGCACTTGAAAGATAGGAATTTCTTTTAGAGTCAGATGATTACAATGAAAAGTTTAATGCTATGAATAAATAAAAAAGATCACACATTTCTTTGCTATGCACATTGTTAAACTCTGTAGGACAAAAGTTTTATGTGTGCAATTGACTTTTGTTCTCGCCAATGAGGTCAAATGTTAAGGAAGGAGACAGAAGACAGATTTTACCTTAAATAAGATATATAATAGACATAAAAATCAAATGATGTATTTTCCCATTCAATGAATCCTGTCTTGTACCTGCCGGAGGTGGGGCTTCTGGTTCCTTCTCTTCTGCAACAGGAACTGGCTCTTCCTCTTCAGGAGCAATTTCTACAGGTTCTTCATATACTTGAAAGATATAGTTAATTTTAGTTGAATGTGTGGAACAATATTCTAAAATGCATAAAATGCAACACACAATAAATAGTCATCTTGATTTCTTCCCTTGTTTCTATTAATATCGTTTCTTGTTTTTGTTAAGATGAAATCCATCTTGTTTGACTGATTTCTGTTTCTATTGATTTGAATGCTTGAAAAGCCCTTTTGGTGTTTAATGTTATTCATAGTCATTAGTTTTCCTGTCCTACTTTGTGTGCGTTAGAGAAGCTTTGTTGAAACACCTTATGATGGCCAGTGTAGATACCGCTGACTGATGACTCAAAATAGATTTGAGATTGGAGCTAATTAAGAATAGTGAAGTAAGACAAATAATTAAAGGACAGAAAATGACCAAGAGATACTGAATTAGAAAAGAAGAGGAACAAGGCTTAAATTAAAAACAGTCATAAGTGGTAAGCTCATAAATGGCATTACCTATACCTTCTGGAGGAGGGGACTCTACTTTCTCGGGAACAGGGACGACTGGTTTCTCTTCTAAGACAGGTTTCTTTGGTACCTCTGGCACTTAAAAGATATGAGTTGGTTTTACTTCTGGGTAGTTGAGAAGTACATGAAATTTATACCATATCTAGTTCACATCTAGTTCAAATAACCCAAGGAGAGATCCAAGAACAAAATTCACAATTAGGCCAGTGATCTGTTCTTGGATCCACATAGTGGGAAGACAATGTAGCCCATTAAGATTAACAAAACCATGTTAGTAAACTCTTCTAATACTTATAACAGATGTACCAGTTTTTTTTTTTTTTAGTGATGCTATTTAAAAACATTTAAAGCACTAAGCATCCAGTATAGTAGGTTTGTAGTTTTTAATATAAGATGTTTGACAAACAAAAGGGTTTCCTATAGTAAGTGACTTTTGAGACCAAGAGTGAGTACTTTTCTACAGAATCTCATTAGTAACATGTACCTTTAGCTGGTGGGACTTCGGGCTTTTTGGGAACAGCTACTTTCTTTTCTGGAAGGACTTCTTTTGGAACTTCAGGCACTTAAAAGATATTAGTATTTTAACATTATGAAGAATCACTTGTAAATGCTCATCACATTTACACAGAGCAAAACACTTTTCAAGAGATAAAGGCTGTATCCACCTCCATGAAACAGTGGACGGTTACGAGTACCTTTAGCAGGTGGGACTTCTGGTTTTTTGGGAACCACTGGAGGCACTTTCTTTTCAGGAACAACTTCCTTGGGCACCTCGGGCACTTTAAAAGACATTAGTAGTTATTAGCTCATAGTTTCAATGACATATGGAAATCATTAAGCAGAGCAGCAGAACATAGCTTTTTAACGACAGACATTTTTCTGTAGGAAGCAGTGGCAGTGGGAAATACCTTTCACTGGTGGTGGTTCAGGTTTCTTGGCAATGACGGCAGGTGGTTTCTTTTCTGGGACAGGTTTCTTAGGTGGCACGGTCACTAAAGATATTAGAATTTATGTTTTAGAATCAGTGAAGAAGAGTGAGAAACAAGAGAAAAGCCCATAATGCCCAGAAGTTTTGTGACAAGAAGAGCTAAGATTGGCAAAGGCAACCTAGCAGCTGGCCAGTACCTTTTGGAGGAGGAACAGGCTCTGGCTCTTCCACGACTTCAGCTGGAGGCTCTTCTGGGGCAGTTTCCTCAGGCTCCTCATGCACTTTAAAGACACAAGCTCATTTTAATGCTAGAATTGACTAAAGTATATGAAATATTTTGCAAAAAGATTTTTACAGCACTAAGAAGAGAGTTTTTCTTTTTAAAAATACTGGTTTGGAGAGTTTCATGATTACCTGCTGGGGGAGGACTTTCCGGTTTGGGAGGAATAGCTTCAGGCACCTTCTTTTCTGGGACAGCTGCCTTTGGCACCTCGGGTACTTTAAAGAGATTAGTATTTTCATGATTAGCCAGAGTAAAGACAAACAGACAGTGTCAAACATAGCAACATGGAGGTGGCTACCTTTGGCTGGTGGGACTTCTGGCTTTTTAGGAGGCATCACA